>NC_088383.1:139530000-139862500 GCF_037993035.2 Macaca fascicularis | reverse complement strand
GGTCTGTAGCATTGAGAAATCCCTGAAAGTCCAGGGAGATACGTTCAAGGTTGGTCATCAGAGTATCACAGGTGCTGGACTCTCTGCAGAAGAGAAGAGGAGCAGAGGGCAGAACAGGCAGAAGGGAACACAGCCCAACCAAAGAAAACAGGCATGGCCAGAAGAAGCCTCCTGAGTCCTGAGGACATAATCTTAAATTCCAAGAGTGAACTCCCAAGATTGCTTCCAAACACTTTACCTTTTTCCACAAAGATTAAAAATGAACACTTAAAAATATACTTTTATTTGATTTTATTTATTGCAGATGCAATAAATTACTTGAAAAGGTGAGCAGGACGTGTTGTGCATAGGGAGGCAGATGGCGTTTGTGGGGCTGGAAGAAGGTTGGCGTGAGGTCTGAGCTGCGGCTGCAGTGGGGCTGGAAGAAAGTCTGCATGAGGTCTGAACTGCAGCTGCAGGGCCCTAGGCTGATTGTTACCAAGCACCGAGGTCTTGCTTGGGGTGGAGGGCCCACGGGGCGCCGTGACCCTGTCAACTATGCCTCGCCCCCAGTTCCACTCCTCTACCCCCAGCTCTGAGGCGCTGGCTGGGCAAACCCGGCTCAGCTCTGCCAACGCCAGCTGGCCTGAAATGTCATGGCCACGCAGTCGGCAGCCCCCAGGGAGACTCTGAATGGGGGACCCTGGAGGGTGGCTCTGAGCAGCTCCTTCTCTTCCTGTTCCCTGAGTTTCCTGCCCCCAGTGCAGTTTGTTCCAGCACTGGATCTGCCTGGCAGTTTTCTCAACACTTGTAGAGTCAGCCTCTCGTTCTCCTTCAGACGCCCGCACAAGCTGGCCAGTTCCCTCCTCAGAGCTCTCTATCTCAGCCCCTGGAACCCCTACTTAACACTCAGGACCCCAGCACCAGCTAGGTGTGGCCTCATCCCCAGAGACCCCCCCACGCCTTTCCTGTTTCCCATCCCACAGGGTGGCAGCGGCCTCACGGGCTCCTCTGTGTGCGCCGGTGTCCCCTGTCCGCACTTGCCAAGGCAGCATCTCTTCATTTTAAAATCTGCCCATCAACATAACAGCCATGGTTCTGTCTGTTGACTACACACTGACCACTATTGGTACTCATTAAATTGTTGTAAAATATAGGAAGAGTCGTGTTGATAAGGAGAAGCAGAAGTGAACGGACGGAAGAGATGCCAGTGAGTCAAAGCCGAGGAGCCCACACCTATGTGCTGGAGTCTGGTCTGCGGCCTCTGCTTCTTGTGGCCATGACTTTTCAGGCCAGCCAGTGTTGGCTGAGCTGAGCCTGTGTGCTCGCGACGGTGTCAGGCATTTCCACAGGACGTCTGATAAGAACGATCACACAGGCTCTCAGACAGCCCAGCCTGCTGCTTCCCAAACCATGCTCGGCATTTGAAAATGCTGCGTATTCATGAAGGCTGCAATCCCCAGCCCTGTCCCCAGTTATCGGAGTTGGGAGGTTTCCAGCGCCCTCCACTCACCTGTGCTAGGTGAGAGGACCTGGGAAATCCAGGGCAAACCTAGACCAGCATGACGTGCATGACAGTGCCTCACCAGGTGCAGGAGGGATTGTGGGAAAAATCGTGATTGCAATCCCAGGATAAGTCAACTGTGAAGGTGCAAACAGGAGCAGGAAGAAGCTGGTGTCCCCAACACAGGGAGGCTCCACAAGCATGTTACCAGGACTCTGGGCATCGTTTTTACAGCTTCCTGAAGGAGTGCATGACTTATAGCTCGAAAAATCCAGCAATTACAGACAGGGGGCTGTTGATGTAGAGAAAGAGCATTTTTCCAGCCGCCCGAATGCTAGCTACATTAGAGCCACCTTACATGCCTGTCTCATCTAATTTTCTCAGCACTCTGAGGGTGGCTATCATTATCCCCATTTTACAGATATGCAAAATGAGGCTCTAAGAGTTTGGAAGACTTACCCAATGTTGTTAGAGACAGAATCAGGACTCTAACCCTAGTGGTGTGTTTAACTCGACACACACACACACACACGTGTGAACACGTGTATGTACACACATCCTCAGTAACCTTCATTCAGCCCAGACCTCCTACCACCTGAAGTTTCTCTCCGCTTTTCCCACTCTGAAGGACAACTTCAACAACAAATAAAAACATAAAGCCCCTAAACACCAATAAAATATCCAAATCATGCTAATTGGTATTGCTTGAGAGCTAATTAGCCAGACCCTATGCTTAGCACTTGACAAATGAGAAATGAAACTTTGAGAGGTGAAATCTCTTGTCCAAATTCTTCATCTCTGAAGCACCAGGCAAGGCCTCTGTCTAGTGTCTAACTTCAGAGCCCAGGCCTCTAAGCCTCACTGGGCTGCCAGTTTGCAATAGTCACCTTGACCATGTCCTCCCAGAACCCAACAGTGTGTGCACCAAGAGCCAACTCTGGCCAAACTGTGACGTGGGCCCTGACCCAGACTTCTCCACTATGGCCAGTCAGGTGGCCATAGGTGACTCACAGTCCTATGAGTCCTTGTCAGCTTGGAAATTCAGAAAGGTGTAGAAGTTACTTTTCAGGTGGTCATTCTCATGGGAGGATGGATTATTCAAGTCAGAAGACATGTGGATCAAGAGCAGGAAGGGAAGTCCACTTTGAGAAATTGAAACTTGAATTTGAGGTCCCTGCTCTTCTCCTGGGACCTTGACCCAGACTGCCTTTTCCTCTCTGCTCTCTAGTTCCCTGACTCTAAAATAAGAGGGTTCATCCAATAAAAATCTAAGGTCTTTACCAGCCCTCACTGCCTGTGTATTTCAGAACATAAACTTATTGCCAGGGCACCCAATTGCTCTCATATTTATCTCAGTGCTTCTTTTCAATATGTGATTTGTTTGGGTAAAATTACATGGTTGTAATGCTATTTCTTCAAGCTGACAAGAAGGAAAATGGCTTCACAGGACAGCAGATGAGGGAACATTTATAGTACACAGCACAGTCCTTCAGGTCATTACAGTGCAGTTTCCCCAAGAAGCCCTTGAATGGTGAGCTAATGCTGTTGTAAACGTATTTGCAAGTGTGCCTGGTGCCATCCATGCTGAATGCTACCCATGCAATTTGGCTGTTACTCTGTAGTTCTCGTAATGGCTTCACTCATCACGCCAAAGTATTAGCTGCTTATAACCTGTTTGAGGTTGTGAAATTGCTTACTATTTGCTTATAGGAGAACACAGATCTGTGAGTAGAGAAGTCTGTAACAAATGATTGTCTCCAAGTTGGACAAGGGAAATTTTCAGCTTGCTTATCCCTCCTGCTAAATTTTACAATAAAATTTAGATTATCTCTGCTATACTTGGAAGAACAAATGGAAGCTCTAAAGGATAGGTGGATCCTCCTCAGCATCAATGGCACTGTGAGGCTGTCTCACCTGGAGAGGAGCGGTCTAGGAGAGAAAACAAACAAACAAAAACACACATATACACAGACCATGTAGGGGTATCAGTGGAATGCCTAATAGCAATTAAATGTCATTTATAAAGACAAAAGATAATTCTATGAAATTCAATAGAGGAAACTGCAGCTTCAGTGTCATAAATGGTAGCATCCTTGTGTAAGAAGCACAGTGGTAAAACCAAGAGTGGTAAACCAAGCGTGGTAAAACCAAGAGCTCTGTGGTGGTGAGGATGTGCTAGGCAGTGGTCACCACGGAGCTTTGGCAGCTGGGAAGTGGGAGTGTAAAGGTCTCTGTAGCTTGCAACTGATGGACTGTCTACCTGGTCTCCTTGCTCTGCTCCCCTGAGTCTTGACTATAACTGTTGGCCAGTTCAGCCACTGCTCCCAAGAATGCTATCAGGAGGGGCCTGTTTTTCCGTGTGTACTGCCAAAGAATCCCTGGGCAGGATGTGTGGGTTCTCACTGTGGAACCAGGGCAGCATGACTATGCACACAACCAGGACACTGTACATCCAGTAGCTGTGGATATTGAAGAGCAATCTATCATGCATGGCGTTCTGGTGGCTTTTGTGATGTTCTAGGAATACAGGACTAGCACGGTCACCGAGCACATGTGCGCTGCTCGGTAGTTATTGTTGGGATTGTTTATGAGAGAGCATGGTCACAGGAGAGGTGTAGGGATGTGCATTTCAGAATCTTCATGCCGTTAATCATCAAGAGCAGGTTCTCTGTGGAATTTTGATGTAGGTAGAATTGTTTGACTGAAAGTTCAGACCAAAAGCAAAGGTAGATGTTGGTGCAGTGCAAAACCAGGAGGCTTCTGTGCTGTGACATTGCCTGCCCAACTTTACTCAATCTGAGAGCCGAGGTTCTGTGTTGCACTGGAGAGTCTGCTCACCCCTACCCCGAGAAGACAGAACAGAGGGTGAAGACAAGCAGGAAGGCATTAAGTCTACCGGAGCAACGTGACACTAAGGTGTCTTGAAAAATCGTGAACCCAAACATCTTTGTTGAGGACAAATTGAGATGTACCAAGATTTTCATTTTTTACATGGGGATAAAGAACAGTTTTCAAATCCCTTAGAAAAAACTTCTGCCTGTGGCAAAGAACATTTCTATAAATGTCCACTCTACCAGAAATGTAGATTGCTTTAGGTGTGAAATGTAATTTATCAGCTTCAGAGTTCTCTGTATCCAAGACAACAACTTTAAATACAGGAGGAAAAAAACATAAAGACAACATTGCCAAGAAAATGTGCTCGTTAAAATAACTATAAATGAATAGGTAAATAGCTATTGTTAGCTGTAAACCTCTCTGCCCTTATCTCCAACATAGGAAATGCACTTAGGTACATAAGAAGGTTGAGCAAAAATTGAACTCTCCATGGATATAAGGACGAAAACTGTTTGACTCTCCTGAAAGCAAAGGTGTGTTTAATGTACAGTCAGTAGAAAGCTCTTAGGACTTGATAAATCCAGAAGTGCAAATCACAGTTCAGTTTGGGACCACTCTGATGGTTTTTCTTACCTTAAAAGTATGCCTTCCTTAACTCTCTAATTCATATGCTATTAATGGTGTTGGTAATTCATAAAACGAGGTTCTCAACAGCACAGGATTAACACGGTGTGTCCCAGTGGACATCTCTGTCTTCCTTCCACTTTAGGATTTACTCTGGCTTTCCTGCATAGGAGACACACTTACTGCTTATTGAGGTAAATAAAAGAGATTTATAAATAGAGTATGTTTAGATAAAGGCAAAACATCATCCATCTGGAAAGAGAAGCTTATCTGCTGTAGATATGTGTTTATCGAGGGAAATTGGCAGCACATTAAACCTCGCTGCCCTGTTTTGAAAGGACATAAAACTACCATTGACTAACCCAGTGGTCTATCACAGAGCCAGTCCCCTGGGTTCCTACGCCAGATGTATTGGGCTATTTCCCTCCAGGGCAGAGCAAGGATGACTCCAGTACGGTATCAGAGTGAAAAGAAGAATGGAATATACCTTTAACGTATGCCGGGTCACATGTCATACTCACAGAGGTGGAAACAATGATTTCTAAAGAGATGTATTTGTGGAGTGTTAAATTTTAGGCTATGTTTAAATTGATACACATAATACAGTCATGACTGGAAACTAAACACATGCTTGAAGAATGCTTCTCTTTACCCCTCCATTTGAAGAAAGTAAAAGAGATCATTTTATTTGATCTAACATGGAAGTTTTTAAAGTTCATCTCTTGCAAACTCATGTAACGTCTCTCTCTTTTGCAACTTGCAAGATTCTTAAGCATCGGTTAAGGTTTTGCGCCAGGGAACAATTCATGTCGCCAGGTCTGGTGTGTTCTTATTTCAAGGGATACCCTCTCAAAGTTAGCCAGCCCTACCCAGAACATGATCTGGCTGATTCAGTCGGGATAAGGGCATGCCTAAAGTCTTAACAGCTTATGAGCTAATCTAAATTATTTCATTTTATTAAAGGGTGAGAGGTGAATCTGCATACGTTTTGAGAGATAACTTATTCTTCCTTGCTTTGGAATTCTGCACTAAGTGCGTGACTGTCCTTGCTGTTCTGAAGCAATGCGATCATCACAGGGGAGAATGGTGGTGTGGCTCTCTTAGAGGCCCAGGTGTTCTGGAAATGGCAGCTAAGCTTGGAAACAAAATCCAGGTAGCTATCCCACTTTAAGTCTTCTCTGTGATCCTGACTGAATATAAAACAATTCTCATGTCTTCTCTTGACACAACCATATGCCTCCCGGTGCTGGTCACACCATCATCAGCCGCTTGTCCAAGTCCCCTAGGGCACCCTGGTGGTGACCAAGATTCCTTGTGTGGGCAGTGGGCTTGGCATCCTGCAGCAGTGCCCAGGGAAGGGGAGACCCTACCTTTGGCATCAATGATGAGGAATGGTTCATGTTGCTTTGAAAACCTGGGATCAAGCCAGCCTCTATGAATGCCTCCTGTCAACCACTGTCCACTGTCATGGGACATGCTACCCAGAAATTGTGTCTCAACTCAGCGTCCCATGGCCTCTGCGCCAGTGTCCAGAGAGCCATTACCGGTACTGCAGAAAGCAGAAGATAGAAGTCAGAGTCCAGTCATAAAATAGGAGGCACCAGCTCTTATCCTGGTCCCCAAATGAGGAACACAAGTCCCAGCAGTCACCTGGGAGAGATTCACACTCTCCATCTGTAATTGCTTCTCGTGGCTTCCGTAACACAGGGCCACACACTCAGTGGCTTGAAGCAGCACACGTTTACCTCCTATGGTGCTGGAGGCCAAACACCTAAAATCAAGGTGCAGAATCCCTGGGACCTGTGCGTCTTTAAGGGACTGTGCAGATGTGATTCATGGAGGGTTTTGAGATGCGGAGATTATCCCAGATCATCCAGGCAGGCCCAGTGTCATTAAAAAAGAAGGCGAAGGCAGAGTTGTCTATAGAGGAAACAGAGGGCCGTGGGATGCATGGCTGCCCCACAGTTTTGTGGCTTTTTCTGTGATGGAGGCCACAGGTAATCATCGCGTCCTCCTCCTTCCAGTCCCTTCAGCTCCATGACTTCCTCCACTGCTCCGGACTGTGTTCGTAACGAGGTGACACAAACCTTCATTGCTGGAGTGTGAGCCTGCAATGGCTCCACTCGTTTCTTCTTTATTTGCTTTGGGGTTGTTGTAGTTTTTCACTAACTTTTACTAATGAACGTGGAAGTACTAAGAGCTGTCCCAGAAATTTCTCTGTTCAGGCATATTGTTCCCTGCACTCACAGAGTGCAGCCAACTGAATTTTCCCTCTGCACCAGGTGTCAATCAACCCAGCACTGCAGAACTCCCCCTTGGGCCTGTGAGGTTAAATTTATGAGACGTCTTGATTGGTCCGGTGGCAGTTTCAGCTTCTAATTCACTGGAATTGCAGTCGAATTGCAGTAGTAAGTGCTACGGTTTAAATATTTGTTCTCTCCAAAACTCATATCGAAATGGCCATTGTAACAGCAGTAAGAGGTGGAACTGTAAGAGGAAGTTAAGCCATGCTGTCTCCACTGTTGCAAGTGAATTAATGCTGTAACGGGGAGAGTGGGTGTATGATTGCAGGAGCAGGTTTGCTATCAAAGGGAGAGTTTGGCCCCTTGTCTCTGTCTTTCTCTCTCTTTCCTCTCACCTCTGCCATGAGGTACACATCAAGAAGGCCCTAACAAGATGCAGAGACCTTGGAATTGGACACCTCATCACCCCAAACTGTGAACCAGTACATTTCTGTTTAATGTAAATTACTGAGTCTTAGGCATCTTGTTAGAGCAGGAAAAACAGACTCTGTCTTAGCAGGTGTAGCAGCAAGAGAAGCAATTTGTACTTCCACCCCCTGATTTCTGCACCTACGCCTTCTGGCTGAGGGAGAAATGCTCTGCGTGCTGGTGACTTGTTCAAGTGTCTGGACAACACCCTGTAATAGAGAACTCAACCCACTCCGGATATTGCTTTAACTGAGTCTTCTGTAGCTCACTGCATTTTTTCCGATAGACCCAACTCTCCTGAGAATGGTAGGCGTGCGAACCTTCCGGATGCCAAGAGCGTGAGTCCATGTTCATGCTTCTTTGCTGTGCAAATATTTTTTTGGTCAGAAGTGATGCTGTGTTGAACCCTAGTGGTGAATCCAGCATTTCATAAAGTCCACATACGACGATGCTGGTGAAAGCATTAGGGGCAGGGAGTGCAAAACCATATCCACAGCGTGTGTCTGTACCAGTAAGGAAAATTGCTCTCTTTCTGTGATAGAAGTGATTCCATATAAACTATATGTAATCAGGTGACTGGCCGATCGCCACAGGAAACGGCACCATACAGGGCTGTTGGCAGTTTAGCATTGACTTGTAGCAGTAGCCACATAATCTATGGTCTGGGAAGTCCGTGTCTTAGGATCCATTCTTAGGTTTTCTGTCACCATGGCCGCTTTCTATTAATGTTTTGGCCCCTAGAGCAAGCCCGGGAGTGCCTAGGAAAGAAGACGTTGGGAACACGCCCTGTCACCTGCTTGGCTATTGATGGTCTCTTCTGCCATGGATGCACTTCTGTGAGCATGCTCTTGGGACACAAATACCTTTTTATGCGGCATCCACTCCAAGAATAACAGCCCCATGCCTTCTTCCCAGAACTCCTTGTCACCAACATTCCAATTCTATTATTTTCAAGCCTAGGACCATCAGAAAAACCATTAGCCAGTGCCCACACGTGAGCCCTGATTCTCACTTCTGAACATGTCTGCAACAACTCACTGAGCTCAAATTTCTGCTGACTGGGAGGATTTTTTTACTGCCTGCTGTCTTTCAGATTCTCTTTATTGAGTGTGTAATGCTTTAGGAGTTCACTCTGGTTGGTGCCAGCAATTCAAGCAGAACCATCTATATGCCAGGGCTGAGCAGTTTCTCCCCAGTCAACTGGTCATAAGAAACTCTCCATGAGCCATTTGTGTGAACCGAGGTACAGGAAGATATATAGCAGGAGTGGGTGTCAGAAGAAACTGAGATGTCTTTCACATAATTGAATAGAGCTTTCTGGGCCTGCTCTGCCTGATCCCTTGAACACTGTAGTAACACAGTCTCAGATGACCTGTGATGTGCTGCTAAAATCACATGTGATATGGTTTGGCTGTGTCCCCACCCACATCTCATTTTGAATTGCAGCTCCCAAAATTCCCTCGTGTTGTAGGAGGGACCCGGTGGGAGATAATTGAATCAAGGAGGCAATTTCCCCCGTACTGTTCTTGTGGTAGTGAAGAAGTCTCATGAGATCTGATGCTTTTATAAAGGAAAACCCCTTTCGCTTGATTCTCATTCTCTCTCTTGCCTGCTGCCACATAAGACATTCATTTCGCCTTCCACTGTGATTGTGAGGCCTCCCCAGCCACATGGAACTGTGAGTCCATTAAATCTCTTCTTCTTTGTAAGTTACCCAGTCTTGGGTGTGTCTTTATCAGCAGCATGAAACGGTCTAATACAACATGGGCCTTGATGTCCTATGGTCAGGCAATGTTATGAGTTGAATTGTATCTCTCCCTTCCCCCCCCCTCAAAAAAATATGAAGTTTTGATCTCCAGTAGCTGAGAATGCGATCTTGTTTGGAAATGGGGTTATTGCAGATGCAAATAGTTAGGATATGCTTGTACTGGAGTAGTGTGGGCTGGGCCCCTAGTTCAATATGCTTGGTGTCCTCATAAGAAGAGAGTCAGGTGCTGGTAGGGACACACACAGGGAGAATGACATAGGATGACAAAGGCAGAGATTGACTTCATGCAGCTGCAAGACAAGGAACACAAAGCTTTGCCAGCAACCACCAGAGCACACCTGCCGACACCTTGATTCAGACCTCGAGCCTCAGGAACTATGATTTGACAAATATCTGTGGTTCTGAGCCACCCAGTTTGTGGTACCTTGCTAAGGAAGCTCTAGAAGATTAAGAGGGTTTATGCAAAGGAAGTAGTTATCTTCAAAAGAGAGAACATATTTACTCTAAAACACTAAAGCAGTGGTGCCCAGCACGTGAGCTCTGAACCGGAAGAACAGGCCCACCTAAGAACTTTTAGAAATGCAAATTCTCGAACCCCCCTCCAGACCCATTGGGTCAGAAACTCTGGGGTTGGGGCCTGGCAATCTGTTCTAACAGCCCACAGGTGTTGTCAATGCATGCCAAGAGAACAACTGCCTGGGAAGGTGCAGGGCCTCTACATGACACCCCTGTTCAGTCCAGACCCTCTGTGCATTGCCGGATCCAGCAGAAGTATGCCTGCAGGGCAACTGGGCTCCTTGGAGGGCATTCTCTTACTCTGAGCCCCACTCAGAAGTGGTGCTCTTACAAGGCACTCAGTGAAAGTGAGAAAGGAATAGCACGGAGTAGTCACCGGAGAATGGAAAAACTGAAACAACAGCTAAAACAGAATAACAGAAAACTGAAAATAGGGAGAGAAAATGGCCAACATCCTGGTCGGGGTGACATGTCCCTGACTCTTCTGGGCAAACCTAAATAAGGAAGAAAGGAGGTGGTAACTGGAAGGTCCCTGAAATTCCCTCCTTTTCCAGAATACCTAATGATTATCACATAATCTAATTAAAGAAACACTGATAAGATCAGAAACCCAAACCCCTCGTGCAGGACTGGCTCTCCCAGGTTTGTGCGCATGGCGCTCTTGAATGTGCATCTACACTTTCCAAAATCAGCCTCTTGTCTTCCCCTTCATTCTGAGTCATCTCTCAATTCTTTCTTGCAATGATGTCAAAAACCTGAAAACCAGCTGGGGCTGGGCTCTCCCTAGCATCTGGAGACCCTCCTGAGCCCTCTGGTCATACATGGATTAGAGCATGTGGTGTGTATGGTATGCACGACCTCTATGTGTGGTAGAGAGGCTCTATAGTCCAAAGCAGCATGATGCTTGCTTTTTAAGTGGCAGGCAGTGCAAGGTCCAGTAGCTTGCCCCTCACCTTGAAGGGGCCACCTCAGCATGCCCCAGACCTTCAGGAACTTCATGACATCAGAGACCTCCAAATCTTCACGGGATTTTTCTCTCGTCCTCTGGCTTACCTGTATTTTAATGAAGCATCTAAAATGATTGCCACTTCCTCTTCTCTGGGTCCAATTAGCGTAACTTTATCACTGTAGTAAACCAATGCAATCTTCCTTGGAATAGTGAGAGAATCAGATCCCTAGGAGTTCCTTCACTATTGAAGGAGAAGTGATGTAGCCCTGAGACAAAACTGTGCAGGTACATTGGTGCCCCTGCCAGGTGGAAGTACACCTTCTGGTATAGCAGAATTGCAAATTAGAATAGCGAAAAAAATAATTCACCAAGTCAATAGCTAAGAATCATGTTCCAGGGATTATGTTGATTTGCTCCAGTAAAGAGAACACGTTTGCAACAGCAGCTTCCATTAGAGTCACCAGTTAACTTAATTTATAATAATCCACAGTCATTCTCCAAGATCTGCCTTCTGCATAGGAAGAAACAGATAGTTGTGTAAGTCTTGAGTTTCTATTTCCTCCTCTGAATCTTCCAAGCCTTTGATGGTGGATCTAATCTCTAACTTATCTGAGGATATGTATTGCATTTGGTCAAATGTCCTGGTAGGTCGGGGACTTGTTAAGGTCTTCCATATGCCCCTTTCCACCGTTACAGCCCTCAGTTTCTGGGTCAGGAGCAGTATGGGGAGTCTGCCACTGAATATCATGGCAATTCTAACAATGAATTCTGAACATCAAAAACAACCTCAAGTTGGGTACACATGAGGCCACAACGACACAAACTTTGGTCAAAACACCTGACTACCGTTAGCCACAGTGTGGATGGCAGGTTACAGGGCTTGGGGAGAGGCATCTAGGAATGGTATTAATTTTATAGGAAATCTAGGAACCACTCAGAGAATGCGATACTTTATTTTACTCAAACAGAGTCACTCTTGTAAGTGAGCACAAGGTCACTCAGACAAGGCTTTGAGGAATGGGGTGACGGCATCTCAGGATTCTCCCTCAGGTGCACCCAACTTCTTCTTCAGCAAGGCCTTCTGGACGGTGAGCTGGCTTAGTCCTAGAAATTTGGTGAAAAGCTGTACTTCTCCATCTGCTGACTCAGCTTGGTTTCTGGCCATCAGCCCTGGTGTTCTTCCTGTCATACAAAGATCAAGTGACATTTTAAAGTTGCTTATATATTCTATTCCCAGGAAGACCATGATCAATCGGACACTGCCTGAACCCCCTGGCACTCAGACATTCTGATGGCCACATTGTCCCTGATGTTCATGCAGCAAATGTAGCCACCTTGCTCCTGGCAGCTCAACACCACCGCTCGGCCTCTGCTGCCCAGGATCCCACCACCCCCAGTAAAACCCGGGAGGCTGGCACCTTCTCCCCTGGTCACTCAGGTTCACAGGGACAGCTGCCAGGGAGCATCGTGAGGGTCAGGGTGTTTCCCTCACTAGGGAGTTTCTCCGTGCCTTAGCAAAGGGCTCGTGTGGAGTTTTAGTCTGAAAGCATGGTTGTGTAGAATACAAGCAAGAAATCCTTCCCACATTTCTATCCCTTAGAACTTTTGGTCTCTCTCTCTCTCTCTTGCTCATTCGCTCTCTCTCTCTCTTTCTCTCTCTCTCTCTCTCTCTCTCTCTCTCTCTCTCTCTCTCTCTGTCTCTCTCACTTGCCCTGTGCGGGCTCCCTGCAAACTCACTTGCCCTGTGAGTTTAGAGAATAAGTGGCTTATTCTCTAAGGCTACTTCTTAGAGATTATTGTTAGTTTGTATGCTAAAAAAATATGCATGCATTCTTATCCACATCATGATGGTTTATGTTCTTGGATAAAGACTATGTCCTGAGTTGTATATGTATTTAGTTTTATTTCAGTTTAAATATGTAAGTCACATCTTCCTAATGAGAACTGTTTGAGTAACTCCTTGTTTAACGTTAATTTTTTTAACGTCTTTCTAGATGTGAGAGGAAGAGGCATAGTCAGTTAAAAAATCCGTATTTGTGGTATCGAATCCCATGTTCACTAATGCCATTCACTAATGTGTTTGTCCATATTTTATTTAGGAAAACACTGCCTAATGGCTACTGCATGCCAAACGCAGTCACAGACGCTGGAGAGGAAAGAAGAAAAAGGCAAGTCGAGTCCCCAGAGGAGGTCAGATCCTAGCAGGAAAGATGAGACCAGCACAGTCAAGGGCGCAGCAACCGATGCCTTCTGGCATTTTGGGGAAGACGTCATGGAAAAAGGGCCAGTCGAGTGGAGTCTTCACGGAGGAATCCATGTTTTCCAGGCCAGAAGTAGAAGCACAAGATTCCAGGCAGAGAGGACTGTGTGCAGAAAATAAGGCCGAACACGGTGGCTCACGCCTGTAATCCCAGCACTTTGGGAGGCCGAGGTGGGCAAATCACATGAGGTCGGGAGTTCAAGACCAGCCTGGCCAACATGATGAAACCTCGTCTCTACTAAAAATACAAAAAGTAGCCAGACGTGGTGGTGCCCACCTATAGCCTGTAGTCCAGCCACTTGGGAGGCTGAGGTGGGAGAATTGCTTGAATCCAGGAGTCAGAGATTGCAGTGAGCCAAGATGGCAGAGACTTCATCTCAAAAAAAAAAAAAAAAAAAAAAAGAAAGAAAGAGAGAAGGAAAGAAAATCATTGGCATGTGCGTGCGTCTGCATGTGTGTGTGTGTCTTGAAGAGCACAAGGATATGTCCAGGGGAGAATGGGGAGATTAGTGTGACTGACTGGAGACAGGGCTCTTGGGTGTGTACTGGGAGCAAGAGATGAAGGCAGAAGTGGGAGCTGGAATCAGGCACACAGGGGTCCTGTCCTCTGGAGGTGACGGGTCTTTGTCCTGTAGCAGGGGAGAGACCTTCCACCTTGCAAATAGGGAGTTCAATGGTGTTTCTTTAAGACATATGAGTAAAGCATAGAAAATGGACTGGAGCTGGAGGCGGGGAGACCATCAGGGGCCGTCGCATAAACAAGAACGTGTAGAAGCGATGTCAGCAGGCTGGAGCCGAGAGCACAGGGCATGAGGCTCGGGGCCGGTTCAGGGCATAGAACATGGCAGAAGAGGTTGTCGACCGGATATGAAATCTAAGAAAAAGATAAAAGATGGCTCTAGGGCTTCCATTAGAAGCTGAGAAATGGTATCACCATTAATTTAGAAAAGTAATTTAAAAGGGGCCTGCACAGGAAACAGACAGAATGAAGTGGGGACACACAGGGCTCGGCAGAGGGCCTCAGCCTGGCCACGGCCTGTGCATGCCCAGGCCCCCTCCACTTCCAGGGGCTTTAGCACAGGAAATGGTCACGGAAATGCTAAGCTTCTTTCTATGGCAGCTGATTATTTACTAAAATAAAACATAGACAGGAGCTTCTGGTAGAGAACAAAACAGAAAAGCAAAAACCCTGTGGACTCAAAGAGAAAGATCTGGAATGTGTGCAAGCCTGTGACCCCCGACATCGCTCACCAGGGAAACCAGGGCGAGGTTAGGAAATCAGAGCCATTCTGGGGGCAGCACTTACGTGTTGATCTTCCTACAAAGCTTGGCCGTATTCATAAATGACCAGAAGAGTGTGTATTAGGTACATGGATTAAGCCTTATGAACTGTTTCACTAAAGAATTATCTATTTTAGAATACAAGAATAATGCAACAGAACATTGGTTGTGCTGTGTCACTTATTAGGGGGAATTTCTCCTGCTATAACAGGCACCCCAATTTTGATGTTGCACTTAAAAAAATATAGAGGCAGGTTCTCACTATGTTGCGCAGGCTGGTCTCAGACTCCTAGACTCAAAAGATCCTCCTGCCTCAGTCCCCAAAGCACTGAGATTACAGGCGTGAGCCACAGTGCCCAGCCTTGATATTGCACTTTTATGTTAACATGTCACCAAGTGATGTCACACCTTTATTCTCACCAAACATCGAGCATTAATCTTTTCAAATTATTTTTTTCTTTAAAAATCATCTGATCATATTGTGAAAAATGGAGAAAAATCTACCCCACACTTCATCAAAACAATCATGATGGTTAACTTTGTGGCATGGACCTCTCATCTTTACTACATCATCATTATTAATGATTAGCTATGCCTTATTATTTATTACTGATGTGGTGTGGCTGTGTCCCCACCCAAGTCTCGTCTTGAGTCGTAGTCCCCATAATGCCCACGTGTCGAGGGAGGGACCTGGTGGGAGGTGATTGGATCGGGGGGTGGTTGCCCCCATGCTGTTCTCATGATAGAGGGTGAGTTCTCACGAGAGCTGAGGGTTTTCTATGGTGCTCTTCCCTCTTCGCTTCCTTCACAGGCTCTCTCTCCTGCCACCTTGTGAAGAAGGTGCCTGCTTCTCCTTTGCCTTCCACCATGATTGTAAGTTTCCTGAGGCCTCCCCAGCCGTGCAGAACTATGAGTCAATTAAACCTTTTTCCTTTATAAATTACCCAGTCTAGGGTATTTCTTCTTCACAGTGCGAAAATGGATTAATACAGTTACTATTTTCTTCAACACAGATTGACTTTCCTGTACTCATAGTCTGCACCAGCTCCCACTGCCCGCACTGTTCACCTGAGGCCACATGGAGAGCTTTTCCCTGGGGCCTCACAGCTTGCAGGGGGCTCTGCCTTGCTCAGGGCATTGACCCCCAGCCGGGGTTGGGCCATCGTGCTCCTCTCCATCAAAGGCTGGGCACATCTGTCACTTCAGATTTTCGGTGCCGTTAAAGAAGCCCAATTCACTGCCTGAGATAATACTTCGCTCTCTGCCCCCACAGGAGTGAGTGGAAGCCTGGTGAAACCAGGCTGTGGCACAATCCTGAGCAATGTGGCCCATCATCCCAGAGTCACTCACCAGGGGCACGGTCCTTCTTGTGTAGGACTTTCTCATGACGTGCTGGCTAAACCCCGAACCCTTCAGTGTCCTCTCCGCATGTCATAATGATGTAGCCAGTGGGGTAACCACGGCATGGCAGGAGTGACTGAGTACTGTTACCAGCAAGCTCAGCCTCTGCGCAGGTCCCTGGAAGGCTGTACAGTTAAGAATAGTGGAGGGTAAAGGCAGCCGTCTCTCTGCAGATGACAGTCCATGCTCTCTGGAGACCCAGGTGTAGAAATACGATGTGCTGCCTGCAGGAGCGTGGCTGCTGCTCCATCGTCAGCAGAGCCAGGCTGCTGAGACAGACTGCAAGCTTCACCTGCAGCAGCTGTCACCTGCAGGGACAGACTCAGGGAAGGGACTCAGGAGAGAGAAAGTAGCCTTCGTCTGGCTCATACTCAGCCAGAATCTAGAGATAGAGGTACTGTCTCCGAAGGGCCCTGCCTGCGGGCATTGTGCATCCCTACCTGGCCAAGCCAGCAAATGACCTGGATGCTGGGCACCCAAGGAGGTGGCCCTCACATCCACTTCTACCTGCTGAGTCCTCCCCTTTTATGATGGTTAGTGTTCACCACATCCCACTTGGTGTGTGTCCTCCCTCTGCCGTGTGCTGGTTCCACCTGCCCCTTCCTCTCTGCAGTGGCCTGCTTTCTGACCCCACAGGAGTGGGTGGAAGCTGCCAGGTGAAACAAGGCTGTGGCACCATCCTGAGCAATGTGGCCACCATCCCAGGGTCACTCACCAGGAGCACAGTCCTTCTTGAGCAACGATGATCCCAGAGAACAACCTGTGCTTTGCTCCTCACCAGGCACCATCCAGGAAGAAATGCACAGAGCAGAAGTGAGTCCCTTTGAAAACATAATGATTCTTTCTTGAGATGTAGGCCAGTTAGTCTACCTCCTACTCCCTTCCCGAAGGCTCAGGATGGTGCTGGGGTGGGCACAGGGTTCTAGGATGCCAAGACAATGAAAAAAAGAGAAGACAGCATGAGTGAGTGCAGAAGCCTAGCTCGTGTGTAAGGACCAGCCAGCTGCCTGCCTGTGCAGGGACCCGCCTACAGCTGTGCCTTGGGAGGGGCTGCTGGTGTGAAGGGGCACCCAGGGCAACTGAGCTGCATCAAGGCATTGGCTTTCAGACAGACAAGGGGCACAGGAGGTCACTGTAAGGCAAATGGTGCTGCCAGTGTTGATGGTGTAGACAGAGCAGATGGGAGCTGGTGTGGAGGGCAGTGCAGGGTCACTGGGCTCCTGATAGCAAGGAACCAATGCCTTGGGCTGGGAAGTTAATCGTGAAAACCCACAGAAGCTTCCACCCATGGGAGAGGTGGGCCCTGAGTCAGATTCTTGGAAGAAAGGGAGGTGGGAGTCTGTTGTAGGTACCCTTGGGATCACTGAGCTGGGGTAAAAATGAGCCCTCAGGAGGGGAAAGCAAGAACACAGAAAAAGCATTCTGAGGGAGCCCCCACAGGACAGAGCAATGCACACTCATCTGAGGGACATCCATGGGACAGAGCGATGCACACTCATCTAAGGGACCCCCATAGGACAGAACGATGCACACTCATCTGAGGGACCCCATAGGGCAGAGCGATGCACACTTGTCTGAGGGACCCCCATGGGACAGAGTGATGCACACTCATCTGAGGGATCCCCATGGGACAGAGCGATGCACACTCATTTGAGGGACCCCATAGGGCAGAGCGATGCACACTCGTCTGAGGGACCCCCATGGGACAGAGCGATGCATACTCACTCCCCTTGTAAAATACTATTTGTGTTTCTTCAAAAGATGTTCAATACCTGAAAATAAATAGACTCCAATATGTGTCTGTTGCCAACCCTCTGGGCTGCTGAAAACCTCTGGATATTGAAGCGGAACCAGGGCTGACTGTGCGTGATGTGGGCCTGGGCTCACATCTGTGGCAGAGGCTGCTGTGCAGGCTGAGCTGGTGTCCACAGGCAGGAGGCCTGTGGAAGTTGGCACTCCTGGGTCACTGCCCCATGTATGGGGGAATCACAGTTCCCTGCCCTGTGGCAGAAGAAAAATGACACATCCAAAAGCTCTTCCTAAATGCTTTTTGGGGGCAATGTAGACATTGCTACAAAATGGACAAGGACACATGGTCCGAACCTCTGGAACTAACCAGATGATGCTGCATCTTTGTCCCTGCCATGGGTGTGGGTGTATATGCTTATCATGGCAGCTCACATTAGCGAAATACAGCAGTGGAATGACGTAGAATCATGCTGTGTTGAGATCACTACCATCAATTACAAATTTATGGTCGCATTTGGAGGGATTGTCATGCCCGCTGTCCAAGTAACTCACATAGGTTTTGTGCCTCGTCTTCTCCTTACAGCCTTACAGGTGAGGAGCCCCTGCCAGATGGGAGCACTCGGCGAACCATGGAATATGCTGAGCCTCATCAGGGGATTAACAGCCCTGACCTCCCTCATTTCTTGTAGATCTGAAACTGAGCATGGGCTCACATTTAAACTTGCAGAGTTTTCCATCAAGAGCTCACGGGGATTGCAGCCGACAGCTGTGCACCCAGGCGTTGGCGGTGAAGGATGCTCCGGCTCCTGCCAGGTTCAGCTCCTCCTGGATTTACATCCTTCGCCAGGAGCTGCACAGTTTCTCGCCATGATTTTGTTAATGCTGACATTTCAGCACACAACGAAATAGAAAGGTCATCAGCTGGCTAATTTAAAAATAGCATTTTGATCACTCATCCTCCTGGAGTGTCAAGCCCTACGGAGCTGGTGGAATTGACATGTACTCATTACCACGTTTGGGCTCCTAAAACCAAGCTGGGTAATTTGAAGCCCTGTCTTGGGCAGCCCTGGGACGGCCATCAATCAGTGGCATAATCACCAAGAGCGATCTCCATCAGGAGTGGGCGGCTGAGATCCGGGAGTCTCACTCCTGCTGCAAGACAGTTTTGGGGGGTCAGGGTGATGATAGTAATAATCATTTATTGGACACTCACAATGTATCAGATTTAGCATGAATTACTCAATTCGGCATGAAACAACTCCAGCAAATGGACGCTCTGCCGATGTACATTGTTTATAGGCGAGAAAACAGAGGCGTGGGGAGCCTTGGGTGGCACATTCAGAAGGAAAAGAAACAGCCTCGAACCTTGTCTACTCCAAGGGCTCCAGAAAAAGTGCCTCCTGCTTAGTTTTGCATTGTCTCTCCTGTGCCTTTCCAAATTAACACGACAAAAATGGGGGCAGCTCTTCACACTGCATGAACATTTTTCATTTAGTGAAAGCAGGGATGAAAGAGTTGAAAGTAACCTGCACCGCTTCACTCATCATACGCCAAGTGCATTCTCTCGCTCCATCCTTAAACTCACCCCACAGATGTGCATGAGTCTGAAAATGAGGACAAGGAGGCTTGGAGAGGTTAAATGACTTACCCAGGACTGCACAGCTTGCACGTGGCAGAACTCAGATTGAACCCAGGACTTCTGATCACCAAGCTAGATGGCTTCAAAGCATAAGAATGATCAAATAATTATAATTAATAGTGATTGAGCAATTGCTGTTGGACTTCTGCACTTGACCCTGTTATTGTGACAACTCTGTCCTCTCAGCGCTTTTTCAGATGAGGAAATTACTGCTGATAAGGACTATGAGACTTACCTGTGGTGGAGAAGTCCTAGTGGCTCCTACAAGCCAGACTCATCTCCTGTCCAGAGCGGGGACACGTGAGCTGCACTCTCCCTGTCTCAGGGACTGGGGAAGATCTATTCATCACCAGTTCTGCCTCAGCGTCCTCTGATGACCTGCCCCCTAACTGAGAGTCTCCTCTCTGACCGGGCCCAGGCGTCAGGTCCTTCCTGGTTCTCCTTTGGGTAGCCACAGCAAGAACTGCAGTTCCAGGGACTGGGTCTGCATGGTGAAGCCCTGGGTCTGAGCCTTCTCTTGACATGAGTTTCTTCCAGGACAGGTCCCTCCTTCCCTTGTGATTTTTCTGGAACTGTATGTGGTGAAGCAACCAACATCGCCAGGTAGATGCCCAAGACGCATTTGGGGAACTTCCCAGTTTCTATCCCCACCACCCTGGGCCTCCCACCCTGTGTCGGAACTCTTCACTCATTGCCGCTCTCCACGCCCATCCTTGTCAATCTTCCAGCCATGCACACAGGCCCAGTTAGGAAAGGTCACCCTGTCATGTGTCTATTTCATTGGCATGATTAACAGCAACACTACATC
Organism: Macaca fascicularis; assembly: GCF_037993035.2. Lineage (NCBI taxonomy): Eukaryota > Metazoa > Chordata > Mammalia > Primates > Cercopithecidae > Macaca > Macaca fascicularis. The sequence continues at coordinate 139,842,476 of NC_088383.1, read as the reverse complement.
TCTCCTGGTCTTCTCTGTTCCTGTGTCACTCAGAAGTCTTTGCCCTCCTACTTGGTAGAATGCTTCTTTTTCCTTCATATAATTACAACTTTGAAGATGGTTTCTTGTCTCTCAGTGGGAATCCGTTTATTCCTCCGTGTAAGCCTTTTTGCTTTGCTGTCTAATTTCCATTCATCGTGACAAAAGATACAGGCACATTTCATTTCACCCAATCCTTTAAAAAATTGGTATCGCTTTTGTTTCTCTTACATTTTATTACCTCTGTAAATTTATTACCTCTACATAATGATGTTCACTTATTTTTCTTAACAGATGAGCAAGTACAAGTCTCTGTAATTAAGGCATGGATCCCAACTGCCAAAATTGGAGATCCTCCACCTGGGTGTTTCCAAATCCTCAGAGATCACATCCCTGATCACAATGAGAGGCCGTGCCCATGAGGGCAGTCCTGGTTCTGCTGTGGTGGCAAATGCCCAGGTGGGCCTACGCTCCAATGCAGCAGCTCACTCTCCACGCCTGCCACATGTCCACGTGGGGCAGCCAGGCTGGCTCTGCCTCACGGTCCTCCACAACATAGGGTTCAAGCAGATGGGGGCCTGGACCATGACCAGATGCTGTGGCAGAGAGAAAGGAGAACACAGCAGACAACAGGCTGGTCTCAAAGCTGTCACCCTCAAAGGACACAAATCACGTCTGCTCACAGTTCACTGGCCAGAGCCAGTCAGTGACTCCAGGCCGGCCAGCCAAGAGGTAGAATCCCCTCCCAGGGCCTGGCTTGGAACATGTGTGAGCAGTAACACGGTCTGCCGCAGACAACAAACCCAATCAGCTTTTGGAGAAATTGATGTGCAGAGAGATGGCCTGACCTGCCCAGGTCACTAGCTCACTAGCGGCACCTGGGCTGCAGGGGACGAGCACTCTGTCCGTGGCCAGTGGGCCTTGATCTCACCACCGCATTCACCCACCGCAGTGCAGGCGGTCGGCAAGGTGGTTTCCTGGCCACTCTCCTGGGGCATTCACACCCCACTTCCTGAAGCCATCCCCTCCGCACAGGCCCCCAGCTCAGGATTTCCTTTTCTGGGCATCAGCTTCTATAAGACGTCCAGGCGTTCACAAAAGTGGGACTTTCAGAATGATGACAGTAGGTGTGCACATTTATTACTCAAGGCACCCAAGACAGCCCTGCTAGAACCGTGCTTAGATGCCTCAGAGGCAGCGCCCAGGGCTGGAGGAGGGGGAGCAGCCCCAGGCTCATGGCCATCTGGCCCAGGGAAGAGGACAGCGGAACAGAGACCCTGACTGCTGGCCTGCCTTGACGGGACGGTTTTGGGTCAAACTGAGTGGGCCGCAGGGGGCCCTGATCTCAGGGTGTCTGTTCAGGGACTTCTGGATGAGTTTAGCATTTGAACCAGTGGCCTCAGTAAAGCAGATGGCTTCCCCAGTGTGGGTGGGCCTTGCCCAGTACACCGAGAGCCTGAATAGAGCAACAGGAGAGGAAGGGGTATGTGCCCCTTTTCCTGCCTCATTGCCAGCCCAGGCTGGCTCCTCTCATCTTCCCCTGCCCTCAGCCCGGGATTCACATCGTCAGCTACCCTGGGTTTCAGGTCTCTGGACTCCAACTGAGTTACATCCCCGGCCTTCCTGGGTCTCCAGCTTGCAGATTGCAGATCAAGGGGCTTCTCTGCCTCCGTAACGGTCATGATCACATGAGTCAATTCCTCATAAAAAAAATCCACATGGAGATGTGGGCAGACAGACCGACAGATGGACAGATGGCTCTACACACGAGATAGCCCATCGGTTCTGCTTCTCTGGAGAACCCTCATGAGTACACTTGACACTCTCAATTTCCATAATCCCTGGCTCTTGATGTTGTTGTTGGAGACAGATCCAAGTGACCTTCTCAGGCCATCACCACCAGTCCCCCAAGTAGCTGACGCGTTGGACTTGGCCATACCTTGCACACACACATGTATGGCCCCGGCTCACCTCTCGACCATTTACTCACAGTTACATATGACAAGGTCAGTGTGCTCTTCATGACCTGAGCTACACAAGTGCTAACGGGCATTGGCAACATGTGTGGTGCTGGGCCAAGCTGGGAGAGGCTGAGCATATCCACTGATGGACTTGCCGTGGTCGCCCACAGGACCAGAAGCAGGATTTGTATATAGAAAATGTCTGTTTCCAGTTTCTTTTTTTTTTTCAGGTCCACAAAGCCCGAGGTGTTTGACTTTGAAAATAATGGCAAATAAAATATGATTGAGAAACTGATTCCATTGTGGTAGATTGAAGTTTATGTTTATAATTCATTCTGGACGAAAGTGACTAGGCCCAAAAGGTAAAACCTTGCATTGTCATTTAGAGATGGATTGAAGTTTAGTATGGAACATCTCATCAGTCATCCTGCAGTGACTTGTGGCATCTCCACTGCACACTGCGTCCTGACACGCCCACGTTACCTCCGGAAGAACCTGCAGTTCCTATCAACATTTCCAGAAATTCAGGCTGTGTCACCTGGGTGTGTCCTATAAGAAGGATGGAGGGAGGACAGAATGTAGAGAGCTCTCAGCTGCCCCATAAACCTGGGACTTGGTTAGTCATCACTGAGGAAGCTCTTTGACAAAAGAATAGATGGCATGCACTTTTGGAGATAACCAGAAAATGTCAGGAAGATAACTTCTTAATGGCTTTGTAAAATATACATGGCCGTGCCAGCTGGTGGGATGTATCCAAGCCCAAACAGTCATCACCTTGGAAGAAAACGTGCTCAGTTTTCTTGCACTGACAAGATACTCTCTCAGGTGCAATAGTCACAGTTTGAGCAGCGTCAATCCGTGAGTTACAAATGACTGCCAAGGCCCCATGCAAGGGCACGATTTTCATCCCAGATACACAGGTTCCTCTGTGAGCATCTTAGAGCCCCCACAGATTTTGAGCTCCGTCAGCTGTGGGTGAGGAAAATGTCAATTTACATGACTTTGATATACAGACTACTCAAATAGCACCTCCATTTCGTGCTCCCCTTGTGTGGGGAAAATAAACATCAAGTGAGGGCTCCCAAAACCCGCAGAGTCATTGGTTCAGCCAGATAAACCTACAGGAAAAGGCTGGATGAAAGTTGGAAGAACCTTGTGTAACCACACAGAGATGGCTGCACATGACTGTGGAGGACCAGGGCCACGTTCCCAGGGAAGAGAAAGTATGAGACGGCAAAACAGAGCCGGTCAATCCGGGAAGTCTTCTCGGAAGAGGCAAGTTCACTAGCTCCTTGGGACAATGTGGTTTTAGTTATTAGAGCTAGGAAGGGTCAGAGCAGGTGTTGAACAGGAGAGGGTTTGGGGAACTGGCTTGGCTAAGCCTGGAAACAGGGTTAAGTCCCACGAAGGAGGAGCAGACTGGAAGAAGTGGAGCGGACTGGAAGAAGGGAAGGTGGGAGTCTGCAGGAGAGGCAGAAAGGCTTCAGAAGGTGCAGGGGGCTGGATAGCTCCATGGCCTGCTGCTTCCCAGACCTCTCCCCGAGATCTCCTGGAGAGGACTCAGTTTTCTTGTGCATTTTCTTTCTTTTCTTTTTCTTTTTTTTTTTTTTAAGACGAAGTTTCACTCTTGTTGCCCAGGCTGGAGTGCAATGGCACGATCTCAGCTAACTGCAACCTCTGCCTCCGCCTCCCGTGTTCAAGTGATTCTCCTGCCTCACCCTCCTGAGTAGCTGGGATTACAGGGGCCTGCCACCACACCTGGCTAATTTTGTATTTTTAGTAGAGATGGGGTTTCTCCATGTTGGTCAGGCTGGTCTCGAACTCCCGACCTCAGGTGATCCCCCGGCCTCGGACTCCCAAAGTGCTGGGATTACAGGCCTGAGCCACCACACCTGGCCTCCTTGTGCATTTTCATACCACCTGTTCTGACATAGAGAAGTGTCTCTGAGAGTACAGCTCCTCAGCCTCAGTCACAGGGAGGACCAGGTGACGTCCCTGCTTCATTAACCCTGGTCGCAGACTCAGCTTCTGTCAGCATGTATCTCAGGGACCAAAACAACACGGGTGCCCATGGGCCCTCAGAACCCCTTCCTGAAAACACGTGTGATGGGATTCCAGGCTACAGAATGGAGTCTGTTAGGTCCTCGGGACGCCTCTAGTGACATAGCCACCATTGCAAGGCTACCAGGAGCCACAGACTTCCCAGTTCTCTGAGCCAGGCACCAGGGAGAGTACACACACTATTACTCATTATCAACAGGACCGCACAAGGCAGCTTTTAGACAGCCCAGGGCTCAGGGAGTTCAAATAATGGGTTCAGATCACAAAGCTGGGATCCTGAGTTGGGATTTGAAGCCATGTCTGTCTGATTACATTCCTGGACTCTTTCCCTCCCTGCCGCCCTCCCTCTCTCCTTTCTCTCCTTCTTTCCTTCCTCCTCCAATGCACAATTAGCAAGGTGAGAAGTTCAACAGGTAACTTACTGGGAGAATTCTGACCCTGCCACCGGGCTGAAGTCTGCAGGTTCATTCCTCTGCCCGGGAATCACAATTCCTTCAATCCATGGCCCCTAAGCTCTGAGCAGGAGGAGTAACCACCCAGCTGCCTGCGGTTCAGATCCCAGAACCAAACACAGAGTGCTGTCATTTAGTTCCTAGCTCGAGTTGTTCTGTGTGGCTTGGTCTCTGTGCCCTCTGCAGCTGCCTCACGGCCCTGTTATCCTTCCGTGGTCAGGAGAGATGCCCCAGGCTGCAACCCTTCCCTTTCAAAAACCACCACCTTTCTCCTCAAGGGACGTTTCGGTGCGATGCTTAAGATGCTCGGAGAAAAGTTGTCCTGTGGGAAAACCCGCCCAGCTGGGGAACGGGAGGCTTATCTTCTCCTGTAGGCTTCTTTTCCTTTTTTATTTGGAAAACAGAACTTTGGGTTGACCTTACTCCAACCCCCAAGCTTCCCTACCATTCTTCATTGCAGTCCCTGAAATGAGGTTGGAAGGGTCCACTTCAGCCCCTGGCCCATTATGGGGGCACCGATGCCAGCTCCTCGCTGCAGAGACACATGTGCAGTCTCTGCTCTTCTTCTCTCCCCCACGGCCCCTTGGACGTAATCTTTGTACTTTCAAGTGCAGGTGTCCTCATATTAAGAAGATTCTGAGTTTGAATTTGAGGAGTGTTTGACATTAGCCCAGAGATGGGCAGTGTGTGTCCCAGACATGGACGCAAAGTCTAACGGTACTTAGGGTCTCCTCAATTTTGGGAAAGAATGAAAATGACTTGATTGCATGGAGACAGCAGGATTTTGCTGGGTGGAAACAGATGTGCATTGTCCAGGGGTATCAAAGGTGTGAGTGAACTCACAGCCTCCAGAGCTGTGACTGGAACCACGCCACGTCCCTCCGCACAACCCACTGTCCCACCTCTACCTCAATGCCACAGTGGGGACTCCACACCCACATTTCTGAGGCTCCAGCTGGCTCCATTTCAGGCTGTGCCAAGAGGTGATGGCCGAGGGAGACTGCTGAACAAGTGGCTGAGGAAGAGGACCGTTCTTGTTTTCTTTTTATTTCTTCTGATTTACTTCTGTAGTGGTGGTTCCTGTGAAGGTCACCTAGGGACACAGCTTCACTTGTGTAGTGGAGGCCTCTTCCCATAGATGTCTCTGCTGGAGCACTCCAGACATAGGCAGGACCTTCCGCCACACCCCACACACACTCCCCACAGGCCTGCGTCCCGGTCCTACAACCCTCCTCCAGCTCAGATGCTGACACGCACCGGCCAACACCCATCCACCCCGGGACCTCTAAGAGTCAGCCCTGTGAAAACCTGCTTCCAGGGTCTAAGTCTTGATGATCTCAATCTCTTCCTGAGATCTGCAAGTGCCTGCAGCAGTTCCTGCCTCTATGAGATGGCAGCATCTTCTACTTACCAGTCACCCAGTTAACAACTTTATACCAAACTTGTTATTCCTTAAAGTAAATTCTCTCTGTTTAATGGCTGCTGCAGTGTTTGCCTCCTGGCCAGCTCCTGACTGGTGCCCAGCCAACAGAGAAACCACACCCACCTCTGCAGGTGATGCACCAAGGGCAGGAGTCCAGGCTCCAGGCAGACTTAACCATAGGCTCAGCCACTGGCCAACCCCGGCATCTTGAAAAAGTCACTGAACTTTCTGTCCCTTGTTGCTCTAGTCTGAGCAATTGGGATCTGCTTCATAGTGTTCTTCCGAGGGTTGAGGCAGTGAGAAGATGATGGTCACCAAGCATTTCCCTGGGACTGTAAGAGCACTCACAAGCATGAGCTGTCATCACCATGGTGACTCTTATAAAAATGCATAAGTGCACCTTCCAAAAAGTAAAATAAAAAAATTCCCAAATCTTAATTCTAAATAATAACCACTATGCATATTATATAATCAGCATTAGTGTAGATTTTTCTACCTACATCCAGGTGGAAGAACAGAAACATGAAGATGAGGGAAAATGTTTTAACAGAATCAGAATATACATTAGTGTTTTAAAAATACATTAAATTTAATTTCACTGGAATTAAACAGGAGCAGAAATAAAACTCAAGAAACTGCTACATTTTAGAGAAATAGTTTCTTTGTTCTGTTTCATAAAAGATCCCTCTGAGATTTTAAATCAAAACATTATGAAAAATACTGAAGTTTCAGTTCTTTGTTACAATAGGGTTTCCATTTTACTCAATAATGATCAACTCCCTAGTCTGGAAGAAGAGATTTTTAAAAGGCACAGAATCTTACCCATTCACTTTTTATCTCCTTCCATTTTTGTTAGAGCCAGTATAGCATCATTATTTTGATTATTATTGTCCAGATTTACAAAACATTCTGTTCTGTAATGGTAATTCTCACCGCTGTGTATTACCAGGACTGCAGATAGATGAATTAGTGTTCACCATCAGTCCTTCTATCACCGATTTTCCATTCCTGAGAACTCTATTTTAACTCATCTATTGGTTTTCAAAATTCAATTGGCAAATAGACATTTCAAGAGGATGTATAGTTTTGATATTCCCTGAGCCCTTCCACGCTTAAGAATTGGTCTGTGGTGATTCAGCACTAGGAACTGAAAAATTCATTACTATGTATATATTCAGGAATACTTCAAGCTTCACTTACTGCTATTTTCTTGAACTGGCAACTAAACAGTTATGTAATGAGTTAAAAATGGATCAGTGAGCAAAGTGTTTATGACCATCAGCTTCACCCTGGTACAATGAAAAACTTGCTTACGTTGACCACAGTGATTGACGGTGCTGGGTACCCCAGCTTCAGCTATGGATGCTCTCAGAGGAAATGCCCCATCCAAAGCCTCTCCAGCTCTGACTGGGGGCAGTGTGTGGATCCCAGAGGGCTCTTCAGGGAGGCTGCATCTCCCTGTGAATGCAGGGGCCAAGCCTCCAAAATGAGGCTCTTTATTCATTTCCACAGATTCAGGCTCCCATCTTGGACAATTTCCCTGAATCTGAAAAAGCTCCCTTTGTTTGCACCTTGTAGTGCTGTTCTGATGGAAACGAATTCCCTTAGCTTTTTTTTTTTTTTTTTTTTTTTTTTTCTGAAAACATCTTTACCTTTTCAAGAAATCAACGGTGAGGTATAATTTACATCCAATAACATACATCTATATTAGGTGAACAGTTGAATGAGTTTTGATGAAAGTATCCATCCATGTAACCACTATGACAATCAAGACACACAGCACTTCCATTACCCTGAGGTCTCCTCCTGACTCTGCATTCGAATTCCCAGGCCACCCTGCACCCAGCCCCAGGCAGTTCCTAATCTGCTTTCTGGCACTGTGTATTAGGTTTCTCTTGTTCTAGAGTTGAAGGTAGATGGAATCACACAGCGGACTCTTTATGTCTGGCTCTGTGCTCAGCATAACATTGCCGAGGTCAATTACTGCTGCATCGCCTGTTCATTGTCAGCATTGCCATGTAGTATTTCATTGTGCAGAGATACCCGAACATGTTTGTATTTCACTTCTTGATGCCTACCGGTGCCACCTCTTGTGTTTTCACCTCTGTTTTTGAACAATAATTTAACTGAGGATAATTGTTGAGGTTCCTTTATGGATGTCATCTCAGCATTTCCAGGTGGCCGAGGTAATAAGAGCCACCTTCATCTGACTCTCCTCACACAGCTTCAAATATACTGTACAGCAAAATGAGAAGAAATCAAACATGTTCTTCTTAACAGAAAGGCAAAGAACACCACAAACTTCAAATTACCTGCTGACAAATATTAATGAGAAGACTGTAGTAGCAGCATCTCTTGAGCTTCCACTGCAAATCTTTGTGGAAATCTAGTGAAATTTGGGGAAATGCACAGAAAAGAAAGGAAAAAAACAAAAAGCCTAAAATGTACCTAAAAACGAAGACAAAAATAGAAAGTCCATCCTAAATGTAAAAAACTGAAACGATCCCATCAGATCAATGTACTGACAACAGGGAAAAGACTTAAATTAAGTGGATCACAGAAAGACATTGTTTCTGAAGGAGAAGAAGGTAAAAATTGAGGAAAGGGCCCCCATTAGAGACGGTGGTGAAGAAAACAGCGAAAAACAAGGCAAACTTTAGAATCCTCCGTGATAAATTAGGTCCCAAAACATCAAAGGCTACACCCCTACCGCCCATAACCCCCAAAGTCCACTCAGTAGCTGCACTGTGCTATAATGACAGAAGTTGCCCTGAAGACATAAAACTTGTAATATCCTCCAAACCATCACTATGTGAATAAACATAAGCAGTGTTCATTTATAAAAAGCTAATGTGAGAATAAACAGAAAATTTAGATCAAAGTATTTCAGTGGATGAATCCACCACCAAAAAAGTGAAATAAAACTAATGCAACACTTCAAAGTAAATCACATATACTCCTAGAAGCACTGCATGTGATAATACCAAAACTTCAGAAATTAAAATAAAATAAACAAGAAGGGAAAGAAATTAAAGTAGAATTTATCGAACACAGAAGAGAAAGAAGAAAAAGGTACTATCATTTAGAAATAAAGGTGAATTTAAAAACTGCCTGAGAGAGAATATATTTGAAAAGAAATTTTCATAAAAGAAGCTATAGAATAAAGTCAGGAAAATAGCTAGGAGAATGAAAGTGAAAGAAGGAAGTAAAAAGGGCCAGATAAAAATGGTTGAAATAGACATTAAGCCAGAAAACAAAATCCAACATATGTATAATTGGAGTTAGCAAAAAAAGAAAAAGCATGCATCACAAGTAACATCAAAACCTATTTTCTGCTTAACAATAAAGACAATAACACAAGAAACTTCAAATTACCGATGGGCAGAAACCAATGGCCAGATCGCAGTAGCAATGTCTCTTAAGATTCTACTCATGGGTACTTTCCAGAAATAAAGGAAAGACCTAAGACATGCCTACACTTTGCAAGAGCCTACAGAGACCTGGGAAATGTGATGCAAAATAATAAACTAAAATAAAAGTATTAAACTTTAAAAATGTATGAAATAAGATCAGGATCTCAATGCGAAAAAAATGAAAATTAGTTTAGCATCTCAAGGCAACAACAGGGCACAATAAATATGGAAAAGAATATGTTAATTGAGGATTTTATATCCAGCTATACACAGTCTAATGTCAAGACTCTCAAATACCAATTTAAATAATGTAAAAGCACAAGGAATGCTGTTCTCATTAGCCTTTGAGGTATCTACTAAAAGATGAGATTCATCCAACCAAGAGACGACTGAAAAATCATAGGCAAGATGACTGAATATTATTTAATATATGTAATTGAATATTAAGACTGAAATACAGGTGGTGATGAGAGTTGGAGAATATGTATTATATATTTTGACAATATGGAAATAAAACTAAAAAGGGAGATAAATTAAAAGAGAAAAGGGAAAAGAAAAGTAAGCTTATTGATTGTGATATAAGCTATTGATTGAAATATAGCACAAGTGACTGTCAAGAATACCACTAAAATGAATTTTTTAAAAGGTCAGCAAATTACTAAATAAGGTCACAGAAGACTAATGTGATTGAAAAAGGTGTAAGAGTGAAGGTACCACTAAAACAAAACACAAACCAATGTAAATGCCAACAGGGGTGATAGGGAAAGAGAGAGAATGAAAGAAAAAAGAGAGGACTGGAGAAAACACATCACAAAAGGAAAGAAAAGAGCAAATATGCATGAATAACTATTGCAACCGTAACAAGAAATAATATAATTGCAGTAAGCCCAAACACGCAGCTCCATGAATAAATATAAATAAGTTTAACTGACCTATTAAAAGAAAATTATTTTCAGTTTGTGTCAGAAAGCAAGACTCAACTCTATGCTGCAGCTGCAAGACACATCTGCAAAGAAAGTGACTTAGAAAGGCTAAACAGATCAAAAAACACTGAGGTATACCAGGTAAATGAAAAAAACTAGAAAACAGAAGTCAATTAAGTATAGATAGCTGACAGTTATAAATATCTCTGCCAAAAATACGATAGCAAACATCCCCAGAGAGCTAGAAATGTAGAAGTAAACAAAAGAGAACCTAGAGACTTAGCAACACAATTAAGGAGGCAGATCTTATTGAACTATGAAGGGCTTACTCCTTGAAAATGGAGAAAACAATTTCTTCCCAGCCACACATGGCACATTCACAAGAACTGATCATTGATTACATCACAAAGAAATATCAATATATTTTATAAAACAGACATTGCAAACAATCCTTTCTGATCACAGTGCAGTAAATCTAGAAGCTAATGACTAAACAAGCAAACAAAAACAAATCATTCAGCCTGGAAATTAAAAGGAAAAAACTAAAATAACCTTTCTGTTAAAAAATTCTTAAAGAGAAATTGCAAATTGAAATTACAGAATATCTTTAAAAACATGGATAACAGTTATGACTTTCACTGAAAGCAGTCATCAAAGGAAAATCAGTAGCTTTAAATAATGATATCAATGTAAACAAAAATATTGAAAAATGAAAAATCTTGGAAAAGAACAAAAAGGAAACCAAAATAAAGCACAACAAAGCAAACAATAATGTAAGTGAAAGTTAATAGAGTAGAGAGTAGAAAAATAGAAAAGCTAATGAGTAATCAACATGCGTTTTTTTTAATGAAAATAGACAAGAAACTATCCAACTTATTAAGAAAAGGGAGGAGAGAATGCTAAAAAGAGAAAGAGAGAAAGAAAGGGAAGGAAAGGGAAGGAAAGGAAAGGAAAGGGAGGGGAGGGGAGGGGAGGGGAGGGGAGGGGGGAAAGAAAGAAGGAAGGAAGGAAGCAAGGAAGGAAAGAAGGAAAGAAAAGGGGACAGGAAGGGAGGAGAAGTGAAGGGGAGGGGAGAGGAGGGGAGGGGAGAGGAGGGGAAGGGAGAGGGGAGGGGGAGGGGAGGAGCCAGGTGTGGTGGCTGGCATCTGTAGTCCCAGGTACTTGGGAGGCTGAGGCAGGAGAACTGCTTGAACCCGGGAGGCAGAGGTTGCAGTGAGCTGGGACCGCACCACTGCACTCCAGCCTGGGCGACAGAGCGAGACTCCATCTCAAAAAAAAAAAAAAAAAAAAAAAAAAAAAACACAGATGTTGGTGAGGGTGTAGAGAAAAGGGAACTCTTACGCTCTTTTTTTTTTTTTTTTTTTTGAGACAGAGTCTCACTCATCACCCAGGTGCAATGTTGTGATCTCAGCTCACTGCAATCTCTACCTCCTGGGTTCAAGAAATTATCCTGCCTCAGCCTCCCGAGTAGCTGGGATTACAGGTGCCCACGACCATGCCTGGCTAAGTTTTGTATTTTTAGTAGAGACAGAGTTTCACCATGTTGGCCAGGCTGGTCTCGAACTCCTGACCTCAGGTGATCCACCTACCTCGGCCTCCCAAAGTGTGGGATTATAGGCGTGAGCCATCACTCTTCTATGCTGTTGGTGGGAATGTAAACTAGTAAAACCTCTATGGAAAACAGTATGGAGATTTTACAAATAACCATAAATAGAACTACCATTCAGTCCAGCAATCCCATTACTGGGACTCTACCCCAAGGAGAAGGAATCATTGTATCAAAAAGATCCCTGCACTGGTGTGTTTGTCACAGCACTCTTCACAGTAACAAAAATAGAGAATCAGTCTACGTGTCCATCAACAGATGATTGATAGAGAAAATGTGGTGTATATATACCCAGCAGAGTACTATTCAGCCATGAAAAAGAATGAAATCATGTCTTTTTCAGCAACATGGATGGAACTAGGGGCCACCATCTTAAGTGAAACGACTCAGAAACAGAAAGACAAATACTGTGTGTTCCCACATGTAAGTGGGAGCTAAATAATGTGTAGACATGAGCACAGAGAGTGGAGTGACAGACACTGGGTTGGAGCGGGTGGTGCATGATGAGAGATTACCAACCTACAGTGCAGGTTATTTGGGTGATGGACACACAAAAAGCCCTTAGCCACTCTGCAATATATCCCTATGGCGCGATTACACTTGTACCCGTTAAATTTATGCAAATAAAAGATGAAAGAGAAGGAGAGGGGGAAGGAATGGGAGGGAAGGGGAAGGAATGAAAAGGAGAGTAAGCCAGAAACTAATGAGATTGGTTACCTATAAGGACTGTTGGCAATGGAGTAAAAAGTATTGGGCATGATACTTTTGTGAGTGTTACTTTTGGTATTGTTTTGAATTTTGGAACCACATTAAGATTTTACATAGTCAAAGTCCTTGAAATACAACATGGGAACGACGTAACACTACTTTATTTCAATTGAATAACATAAACACACTGAAGGGGAAAAAGCTAACCCCAGAATGTTGAACACAATCTGACTATGTAGCATGATTAGAAAGACGGGGGAAAAAAGACTATAAACAAATAATAAACTCTAGTTAGCAAGTTTGTTTTCACAGTGATGTGAAGTGTTTAGGGATAAAAGGACACCATATCTGTAATGTAGTTTTAAATGATGAAAAAATCCATATATATGTGTGTGTGTAGAGACAGAACATGCACAAATGATAAATGAGTAAAATGAAAATAATTGGTGAGTTGGAGTAAAATATAAAGGGGCTAATTTACTCTTCTTGCCTCTTTTCTATTTTTGAAATTACATTACAGTACCTCCTCCCAAGATCATATTATTCCGTGTCTTCCGGATCTCTGTCTGTATTGAAATGTCAGCTTTGCTGCTCTGAAGATAGTGACTCAATTTCTCCCTCTGGTTATTTTAAAGATTTTTCTCTCTGACTTTGGTTTTAAATAATTTGAGAATGATGATCTTAGGTGGGTTTTCTTAGTGTTTATCCTGCTTTGGGTTTGCAGAGTGTGTTCACTCTTTTATTTGGTATTTTAATTAGTTTGTGGCATTGGTTACGACTGAATTGTTTCCCAAAAAATATTCATACATTGAAGCTCTAACCCCCAGTGTGGCTGTTTCTGGAGACAGGACCTTTAAGGAGGCAGTTAAGGTTAAATGAGGTCCTGGGGTAGGTCCTACTCTGATAGGACTGGTGTCCTTTGTAAGAAGAGGAAGAGGTGCCAGAGTTCTCTCCCTGCAGGGCCACACAGAGGAAAGGTCAAGTGAGGACAAAAGGAGAAGGCAGTAGTCTGCACACCATGGGGAGGCCAACCCCGCTAGCACCTTGATCTTGAACTTTACAGCCTACAGAACTGTAAGAACATGCACACATATGTTTATTGCAGCACTGTTAACAATAGCAAAGACTTGGAACCAACCCAAATGCCCATCAATGATAGACTGGATAAAGAAAATGTAGCACATATACATCATGGAATACCACACAGTCATAAAAAGGATGAGTTCCTGTCCTTTGCAGGGACATGGATGAAGCTGGAAACCATCATTCTCAGCAAACTTACACAGGAAGAGAAAACCAAACACCGCATGTTCTCATTCGTAAGTGAGAGTTGAACAATGAGAACACATGGACACAGGGAGGGGAACATCACACACTGGGGCCTGTTGGGGCATTGGGGGACTAGGGGAGGGATAGCATTAGGACAAATACTTAATGTAGATGACGCATTGATGGGTGCAGCAATCCACCATGGCACATGTATACCTATGTAACAAACCTGCAGGTTCTGCACATGTATCCCAGAACTAAAAGTGTAATAAAAGAAAAGAAAAGAAAAGAAATTTCTGTTGTTTAAGCCCAAACTCTGGTCTTTTGTTTTGGCAGCCTGAGCAGATGAATCCATCCATTTGGAGAAATCTTCCGTGAATATTTTCTCAAAGCCTGCTCCAGTCTCATCCCGTGCCCCTTGATTTTCCTGGGACTCTGATCCATATCAAGTAGACCTGTTCACTCCACTCCATATGTATCTTACACTCCACATTTTCCATTCTTCTCTGTGCAACATTTTACCTTCTTTCAAATGAATTGTTGCATGGCTTAGGAATTCTTTCATCTGATATGTCTAATCTCTTACTAAATGTATTTGTTAAATTACTAATTTAATTCATTGTTATTTTAGAAATAAAGTGCCAATTTAGTTTTTCTTTCCTTTTCAGGGGTTCCAAGTTTATGATAAGTTTCCATCTTTTTCTCTGCATTCTTAGTAATATTAAATTATTTTAAAGTTTATGATTTTGGTATTTCAGCGCTGAGTTTTAGCAGGCTTTGTAACTTTTTCTTAGAGGTCAGCCTTTGCAGCTTTGCAGTTAAAAGGAAATCTTAGAGGCTATCAATGATGTTGTCTTTCACCAAAGAGGTAAAGTTTTCTTCTGACAGGTAAGGAGAGCATCATCAGGTCTCATTGGCCCCATCAATAATCACTTTTAGGGTTTGTTATGGTTGCATGCACTGGTTTTCATGTTGCCCTCAGGTTGTGCCCTTGCTCTGTGGGGGCGGCCCTTTTGAGATCTCAACTGAAGCCTGAGGTGCTTTGTAAAGCCCTTGATATTGGCAGAGTTTGAGCTCCTTTCTCTTCAGTACCCTGTAGCTAGTGAAAATCTCTTCAGTTTTTTCAGCTGTCAGCCCCTGTTTACTGCTCATTTCTAGAATTCTTACTCTCACATGAGTAGTTAAGGAGTTATCCAACTACTTTCAAAAAAGTTGTTGGCAGATTTTCCAGCTCACTTCTCTGAGGTTTCTTTCTCCCTGGGATTTAGCCCCAAAATTTTCGGCTTCTTTGTTATCCCTGAACTCTGATCTACGTCTCTCAGTGAAATGCCTGCTTTCTGCCTGGAGTCTGCCTATCCCCCAGTCTCTCATCACAACTCCACTTCAGTCCTTTGAAATGGAATTCATTCCCAGGAATGACACTAAGGCGAAGCTCTCTTCTACTTAACTTCTCTGGAGGGCACCAACTTCTCAAGTCCCGCCTGCATTAACTGCTGTCTATCCATCCAATTACACATACACATGCACACACACGTGCACACACACATGCACACACACTCGTGCACACACACAGACACACACATGCACACACATATGCAAACACACATGCACACACATGTACACACACACACAGGCTCACACACACACGCATACACACATGCATACATCCATGGGTTCACACACACATGCTTTCACTCACACAGACATACACTTACACTATTTTGTATTTGTTTCCTATTTTATATTTGCTATTTTATATTTGTTTCCCCAGGAAGCTTGTCATTTCTGTCATTGCCAGAACCCGTGTACTGTATATTTTCTGAACTAGATTTAAGTAAAGGCCCAAAAGATGATATTTGGTAGTTGAAATACTCCCAGAAATGTTAAGACAGTCAGTAAACGTCTGAGTAAAGGCAGTATCCTAAACAGAACTACAACTAGTAATGTTATTTGATCAGTTAAGACAGAAAACAACACTAGCATCTTGTAGAGCTACTAATGTTCACACTGAAAAAATGAAAACCTGTTTAAAATATATCATTGGCTCTTCTAAAGCAATGTCATAAATTTATTGTTAAAAATAAGGATTGGATAATTAAATTCATAACATTTTCCAGCTTATCCATTGATTTAACCATGTGTGATACACTTGATTGAAATATGAAATTTTATACCAAAGTGTTAGAATAAAGAACATTTAATTGCATAATCAACATTTTTCTTTTTAAACAAAATCCATAAATTCAAAAACCAAAAAAGTCCAGGATAAAAAACATTTGGAAAGTTTCAGAGGAGTCAGGAATGAGCCTCTGAACTGGTGAGGGGAGGCGAGGCAGAGGGCTGGAGCTGAGGTCAGAGGCCTTGGGTTCAAGTCCTGGCTCTCCCGCCTGCACCCTGGTGACCTTGTCTAAGTCCCGAGGTGCTTTCATAGTCCTCACGCCTTCCTCACGGGGCTGCTGTGGAGTGAACGAGCTCACTGAGGAAAAGCTCCTGGAACGGTGGTTGGCACACAAACACGCTGGAGGTTTGCTGGTTTTGATTCAGAGACAGAAGCTTCCAGTAGGCCCAGGGCTCACCTGTCAGCAGTAATCAGGGTGGCTGCAAGAGAGACTCAGAGCCCCACCCGTCTTGGGTCCATCTCCCTCTGGGATATCTAAAGAGAGACTCAGAGCCCCACCCTCCTTGTGTTCATCCTCCCTCTGGGATGTCTAAAGGGAGACTCGGAGCCTCCCAGCCTGGGGTCCATCTTCCTCTGGGATGTCTAAAGAAAATCTCAGAGCCCCACCCCGCTTGTGTCCTTCCTCCCTCTGGAATGTCGCAAGGTCTTTCCCATCACAGCTCAAGGCATGGGCTGTGGCATTGGCTTCCTGCTCCAGGTCCCCACCACACCCTCAGAAATGGGGCAGTGGAGCCTCCCCTGGGAAGAGGAGGGCAGAGCCAGCCCTGTGTCACCAGAGTCAAGGCAGGTGCAGCAGGGAGTGAGATATGGCCATACTGTCTTGGGAGGTGTTGCTGTCACCTAGGAGAGACAACCACGTGAATCAGAAGTGAGTTCGGCTGCAGAAAGGGTTCCGTGTGACTGACACACTTGTGACCGAAGGATGCCAGCCCTGTGAACCTGGAGGCTTTTCCGTGGAAACAGGGCATCGTGGAGACTCATCACGGGACCTGGAGGAAGCAGGATGAGGGCCCAGCTGAACTCTGCTGCTGTCTTGCTCTGTGACATTGAGCTGCTTGGCTGGCCTGTCTGAGGCTTGGTGTCCTGTCTCTAGACTGAGGTGCTTGGACTAGAGACCTCTAAGGTCCTCTCTACTCCAACATTTTACAAGACTGAAATAGACCCGTTAAAATGTTACCCAGCTGTCTGCAAATGCTGCCATATTTTTAATGATAAGAATGTCTTCCTTTGTTTTAAAAGATGGCACTTGCTCACTTTCTGAGCACCAGTGGGTTCTTTCTTTGTGACCTGATCAGTGCAATTAGTAAGTAAACATTTAACACCTGAAAACCAGGCTGAAGTCCCTTTTTTGCCCTTTCTTCACTTCACTCTGACCTCTTATAAAATAGAGCTAATGAACATCAAGTTTGTCACGAATGTTGTAAATCCATATGCAAATGCCTTGGATACCAGAGACCACAGAAGGTGACCAGTGAAATACGGCTATCCTCATCCTTAGAAGCGAGCAAGGTGAGGCTAGCTCTAATCACTCTGCTTCTCACTATTGAAACACTGCCTGTACTTTCTGACTTGTGAGTTTCCTTTGTAAAAATTAAAAATAAAGGAATATTTTGATAGAAACTCTTTGTGTATCCCAAATAGCCAACTAAATCAAATCTGAGTCCTGCTGACTGAGTTCTATGTCATAAGTCTAGGCATCTCCGCAGAAGATAATCTGCTTTAAAATAACCATCTACTTGGAAATCTATAAATTGCAAGTCATGATGAAGAGAGTGATCCATGGGACACCCTCCCAGGGGACACTTCCCCGCACACAAGTCCTGGGGTGATTCACAGCTTTGTATCTTAGGCAAATAAGTCAAGCAATTCCAAAGAGTCCTGTCAGCTCTGCACCAGTCTTCAGTGCATTCCAAAGGATGCTTTGATCTAATTTATGAAAAGAAGCGCTGCTGGCTTGAGGAATGGAAACAGACAAACTCCCAAGCAAGAGAGCATCAGAAAATCATCAGAAGAGCTGCAGCGTCTCCTGGAGCCAGCATTCAACTCCGGGAGAAGGCGCTAATCCCAGCTGTGCAGCCAGGTGTGAGCCTGCCTGCCGCTTGCACACTGTCTCCAGGATCCCTCTTTCTGGACCAGCCATGCTCTTGTTCAGTTAGAAAGATTTAGGGCAAGGGAACGAGATTGGACCTCTGTTCAGACTCCAATGCACCTGCAAAGTCCCTCTTACCTCCTGTCAAGTTAAAAGTCATCTTGAATCCCAGGCCAGGACTAGCTCCATCTTGTCAGTAGAAGCTCTACCGACCCTCTGCAGAGGCCATTCAGCCCTCAGCCAGTGCACGTTCACGTGCACCCCAGAGAACCTGGGGATCCCACATCGATGGCTTTGGCAATGATGAGGTCCCTTCCTGAACTATTTCTGTAAGAAGATCAGCATTTTGGTTTGAAATATAAACACTAGGGTGTTGTCAATGAAAAGCCTAATTTTCTTGTAAGAGGTATGACATAATTATAAGAACTTTGCATTTGATGTACTTTGGAAATTAATGCAACATATAACATCAGTCTGGAAGTTAATCCAACCTATTAAAGGATTTTTAAAGTGTATTTTCCAATTTAAATGTCAGATCTAAGGAATGTCATAGAATACGCTAGCGTGTGTCATAGGGAATGGTGGAATTGTTTCCTTGTCCAAGAATGAATCCAGACTTTCTAATGTGTCTAACCCATTGGGAATCACGGTTTTAAAGGTGGTTTTACAATAATCAGAAGAACAGAGCGAGTAGGCATCCTGCTGTGCAGCCTCTCCACAGCCCTGCGAGGCCCTGGTGGCAGGCGTCCCTGGTCTTGGAGCCAGCATTGGGATCAAACCTCCTTCTCCAGCCTCGGATTCCTGACCTAGCTGTGTCACTTGGTACAGGTTTCCCCAGGGTTGTCAAAGGAGTGCAGCGCGTCCTGATTCTCGGAATGGGAGGGGAGGGGTTCATAAGGCTTAGGTCAGAGGAAAGGAGGGTCAGGTTCCACTTCACCAGGGACCATCTCCAGCACACTGGGCGAGCCCCCCCAAAGCTGCCTCTGGGGTGATGGTGAGAATCAAGGGAGGGAGGCATCGGGGCACCTAGAACACCCCCGGAAGGCAGGAGCCACAGCAGGGCCCGCTGCTTCCCTGCAGAGGCAGTCTAGTGGGCCTGGGGAGTCCACAGACCCCTTGTCTTCTGCCTCCTGATGTCCTGCTCTCTGTGACTCTCCCTGCAGCAGAGGAAGGGCAGATGGTGCAGGTGTGAGCCTGCCTCCCACTCACACACTATCTCCAGGATGCCTCTTTCTGGACCCGCCATGCTCTTGTTCACCTAGAACCCTAGGATGCAGGACAGAACAGGAAGGTTGGACTTCTGTTCAGACCCCCACCTGCCTGCAAAGTCCCTCGTGCATCCAGTTAAAAGTCAACTTGGATCCCAGGCTGGGACTG
This sequence comes from Macaca fascicularis, assembly GCF_037993035.2. NCBI lineage: Eukaryota > Metazoa > Chordata > Mammalia > Primates > Cercopithecidae > Macaca > Macaca fascicularis. Next base: position 139,822,997 of record NC_088383.1, on the reverse strand, counting down.
GTTCCATGTAGGAGCTCTACTGACCCTCTGAAGAGGCAATTTGGCATGGACCTGTGCTTGGCATAGTACTGCCCCCACTGGTGGCTCTTCATTTGCAAGGACGATAGTGACAAACCACCAGGTCTTGAACTAGAAACCTTTCTAGAGAGCAAACAATACTAATTAAATAAAAAAACAAGAGGAACCAGATATGTTTATTCAGCTACAGAGAAGTTCCCACTAACACAAATGGAGACTATTTTTTATACATTCAACTAATGTATCTTTATTGCCAGTATCTCCCTAATATTCCTAGATTACCCATGGCCAACACATTCATTGTTTCTGGGGAACATGGTCACAATCAATGACAAAATAGATGTAGGTAGTCGAAGAGCATTTCTTATTTGGCTTGCTAGTATTTTGGTGAGAATTTTTGCACCTATGTTCATCAGAGATATTGGCCTGTAGTTTTCTCTATCTTTGAGTGTCCTTGTCTGGCGCTGGTATCAGGGTGATGATGGCCTCATAGGAGAGCCTGGAAATATTTCCTCCTCTTCAATATTTTGAAGCATTTAAGAAGAATTGACATTAACTGTCTTTTAAATGTTTAGTAGAATTCAGCTGTGAAGCTACCCTGACTTGGGTTTTTTTGTGTGTGTTGGGAGGTTTTTGATTATTGATTTAACCCCCATATCTGTTATTGATCTGTTCAGAATTTTTATTTCTTTATAATTCAGTCTCGGTGACTTGTATGTTTCTAGGAATTCAGCCCATTTCCTTTATGTTATCCAATTTGTTGGTGTTTACTTGTGCATAATAGTTTCTTGCGGTTGTTTATATTTCTGTGGCATCGGTTGTAATGTCCCCTTTCAATTCTGATTTTATTTATTTGACTCTTGTTTCTTCTTGGTAAGTCTAGCTAAAGGTTTGTTCATTTTATTTATCTTTTCAAAACACCAACTCTTCATTTTGTTGAACTTTTCTATTATTTTCTAGTGTCTATTTTATTTATTTCTGCTCTGATCTTTATTATTTCTCTTTTTTCTATAACTTTGGATTTAGTTTGTTTACACCCTTGAGGTGTAATATTGGGTTGCTTAGTTGAGATTTTTTTAAATAGAGGTGTTGTTTTTATTATGAACTTCCGTCTTAGAACTACTTTTGCTGCATTTCATAAGTTTTGGAATGTTGTGTTTCCATTTCTGGTTGTCTCAATATATTTTTTAATTGTCCTTTTGACTTCTTTGACACATTAGTTATTAAAGAATGAAAGCAAATACTTTTGATTTTTTAAAATTTGTTTTTTTGTTTCATAGTTTTTTGGGGAACAGGTGGTATTTGGTTACATGAATAGTTCTTTAGTGGTGATTTCTGAGATTTTGGTGCACCCAAAATCTGAGCAGTGTAACTGTACCCAGTGTGCAATCTTTTATCCCTCACCACTCCCCACCCTTTCCCCTGAGTCCCCAAAATCAAACGTTTCCTTCTTATGCCTTTGCATCTTCACAGCTTAGCTCCCACATGAGTGAGAACATACAATGTTTAGTTTTCCATTCCTGAGTTACTTAACTTAGAATAATGGTCTCCAATTCCATCCAAGTTGCTGCAAATGCCATTATTTTGTTCCTTTTTATGGCTGAGTAGTATTCCATGGTATATATATTCCAATTTTTCTTTATCCAGTTGTTGATTGATGGGCATTTGGGCTGGTCCATATTTTTGCAATTGCAAATTGTGCTGCTATAAACATGTGTGTGCAAGCACCTTTTTTGTATAGTGACTTCTTTTCCTCTAGGTAGATACCTACTGGGATTGCTGGATCAAATGGTAGCTCTACCTTTAGTTCTTTAAGGAATCTCCCACCATTTTCCATAGTGGTTGCACTAGTTTACATTCTCACCAGCAGTGTAAAAGTTTTCCCTTTTCACCACATTCGCACCATCATCTATTTTTTTTATTTTTTGATTATGGCCATTCTTGCAGAAATGAGATGATATTGCATTGAAGGCAAACCCTTGATTTTTAAAAATCAAGCTTTATTGAGAGAGAGAAAAATATGTTTCATAGGACTTTCTAGGGCTAAATTACCCAGAACTAGGATGATCTGATGTATAAAGAACTGGGCATAGAGAAAGTCATCAAGGAGTTTCTGTAAAGTATCATAGAATGGGGAGGTCACGAACACAGGGCACATCCTGGCACACAGGAAAGGCAGAGTGTCTCCCTCTCTAAGGGTGGGGAAGAGGGGATGGTAGGGTGGGGAGGAGGGGACCGTAGGGTGGAGAGGAGAGGATGGTAGGGTGGGGAGGAGGAGACGGTAGGGTGGGGAGGAAGGGATGGTAGGATGGGAAAGAGGGGATGGTCAGGTGGAGAGGAGGGGATGTTAGGGTGGGGAAGAGGGAATGGAAGGGTGGGGAGGAAGGAATGAAAGGGTGGGGAGGAGTGATGGTAGGGTGGGCAGAACATGTGCCCCCATGGTGCCCATGTCCTAATCACCAAAGCCTGTGAATGCCACCTCATATGGCAAAGGGACTTCGCAAATGTGCTTGAGATTAAGAATCTTGAGATGGGGAGATTACCCTGGATAATTCAGATGGGCCCTAAGGGATCACGAAGATCCTTCCAAACTAAGAACTGTTCCCAGCCCTAAGAACCAGACAAATGGCTTCAGAAGAAAGAGTGTGCCCAACGTCACTGACTTTGCTGACAGAAGGGGCCTTGGGGCAAGGAACGCAGGCAGCCTCTAGAAGCTAGAAAAGGCAGAGAAACGAATTCCCCTCCAGAACCTCCAATCATAGCCCTGATGACACCTTGATGTTAGCGCAGTGAGACCCGAGCTGGACACCTGCTGTCCAGAACAGTAAGATAACACATTTGTGTTGTTTTAAGCCACTACACTTGTGGTGATTTGTGGCAGCAGCTCTAAGACGCTAACACAGATGTGACAAGCAAGGATAGATTGGGGGATTCTACTCTGCCTACTATCCTCAACCTTACAATCAAAATCCTAGGTTGGAGACAGAAGGAGTCATGAGGACGTACACCCGGATGTGTTAAACAGGCACAAATCTACCTCCACTGTGTGACTCTGAGCCCCGGCAGAATCTACAAACTTTTCTAGGTCACAATGAGAACAAGGCCATGCATTTGTGAATCAAATAACTTAATGCCCCATCACAAAGAAGGTATTACCATGCATCTGGGAGCAGGTCCAGACCTGCAGTCCTGTCTTGTTAAGGCACTCACCCCTTTTTACCCTACGTCTAGCCCTTTAGTGCTTCTTCAAGGATGCCTCCTATTGAGGAAAAGGGAGCAAGATAGGCATGTCAGAAATTCCAGACTCGGAGTCTTCCTTGCTGTCACTATGAGCAGATAGGAAAAAAGTGAGGCAGTGGCCACTGCTGCCTCTGGGGAGAAGTGTGCAAAGGCCCTGGCAGCGGGAGATGTTCACGGAATGTTCAAGAAAGAGTAAGGACACGCTTTTTTTTCTTTTTTGATGAAGTTTTGCTCTTTCCACCCAGGCTGCAGTGTAATGGCACGATCTTGGCTAACTGCAGCCTCTGCCTCCAGGGTTCAAGTGATTCTCCTGCCTCAGCCTCCAGAGTAGCTGAGAGTACAGGTGTCCGCCACCAGGCCCAGATAATTTTTGTGTTTTTATTAGAGACAGGGTTTCATCATGTTGGTCAGGCTGGTCTCAAACTCCTGACCTCAGGTGATCCACCCTCCTTGGTTTCCTAAAATGCTGGGATTCCAAGTGTGAGCCACCACGTCCAGCCAGGATGTGCTTTCTATACCAAGCTGCAACCCTAGAGCAGTGCCTGACACATCGTAGGTGATAATAAACACTTGGTAAATGAATCAACAAAGTCTTAGACACTTCGTAAACGTCTGTTCAATGAAATGAATGTGCACCACGTTCTAGATACTAAAATTATCCGAGGAATGGCTAGTCCTTGCCTGCAAGTCCTCAGAGCCCTGAAGAAGCAGCAATACAGATGTGGAAGACACTCAAGTGCAATAAGAAAGCAAACATCGGAGAGAGAGACAGCAAGCACCGCCGCCTCGTCTCTATTTCCCAATGCGAGCAGCAATCATTGTGAATACAGGAAGAGGAGATCTTGTTAGTCTTTCTGCCGAGGAACCCAAAGATGGATTGTGCTCTCTGCGTGGGCACAGGAAATGGAAGTTGTTGGTCGCCAAGCGCCACAGGGTGTCTGCGCTGCAGGGGTGCCCAGCACTGACCTGTGGGGGAATTGAGTTTCCTTGTGCCCATTTGGAAATACAAAATTCAGAAAAGTACCCTCAGCAGTATTTACAGATGTCAGCCGCATGACTTACTACCATCCTTTGTCTCAGAAATAGCTCTGTGCCATTTACCCATGGAATGGAGATGGGCACCAAGGCTTCATTTTTCCCCCTCCAAGATACAGGATCAGTGGGGTCACTCCACTCTGGTTCTTTAACCACATTTCAGGATCTAAAGGTTATTTTCAAGTGTGTAGCTAGAGTTTTTCTAGTGTAATTGTTTATCCAACCTCCGGCAGGGATAGACTTACAAACACCTACAGACAAACAAACAAACAAAAAACAGTTGCAAATTGATTTGCATAGGTTATCAGTAAGCCCAAAAAAGAAAAGTGAGATGGAAGTAGAAAAATGCTTATTATCTCCGGGCTGAAGGATCTGTCTCCCTCAGTGGGTGATGTTTCCACCTGACACGGCATGATATATGGACAGTGACCAGTGACAGCTACTGGTGCCTCCAGCACAGCTCTGGAGTGGATCCACACACAAGAACTGCTCTCTGCACAGCGTGGGAGCCTCCCTCTGGGTTGAGCTGCTTGCCTGCAATAGAAACCCAGAAGCTGGTGACGAGGCCATCAGAGGACAGCTGATGCCTGGAGCCTCTGCATGACTTGTCCGGGGCTGCTGGCTCACATTTCCACACACTGGGGGACTCAACCAACAGCAAGTTATTTTCTCACAGTTCTGAAGGCCAGAAGTCTGCAATCAAGATGCTGGCATGGCTCCTTCTGCAGGCACTAAGGAGGCCCCTCCCTGCCTCCTCCAGCTGCTGGTGGCTTCAGGTATTCCCTGGCTGGTGATCACATCGCTGCAATCTCTCCCTCAATCCAACCTTGGCCTCTGTGTCTTCTCCTCTGCTCTGTGTTCTATTTTTCTGTCTTGTTATTGTTGTTTTGAGATGGATTCTCACTCTGTCACCCAGGCTGGAGTGCCGTGGCAAAATCTCGGCTCACGGCAACCTCTGCCTCCTGGGTTTGAGCAATTCTCCTGCCTCAGCCTCTCAAGTAGCTGGGACTACAGGCACGCACCACCACACCTGGCTAATTTTTGTGTTTTTAGTAGAGATGGGGTTTCACTATGTTGGCCAGGCTGGTCTCGAACTCCTGACCTCAGGGGATCCACCTGCCTCAGCCTCCCAAAGGGCTGGGATTACAGACATAAGCCACTGAGCCCAGTCCTAATTTTCTGTCTTTTATTCAGCTTGCTAGAAGGTGTGATCGACCATCATCTCACATGTAAGGCCTGTGGTCCCTGCACTCCTGGGGGCAGCGGCTGCTCAAAAGAACAGCATTGATTCCTCAAACCGGGACCTTCCCCAGGCTCCTCGGAGGGAGGAACACAAACTCCAGGCCACATCCACAGATGTGCTTGGGACAGAAGCCTAACTGCTTCTCCAAGTGAGGCTGGTCCCCTGTCTGCTAGGGGCTTCCCTTTTCCTGTGCCCAGACCCCATCTCCAGGCCACACCACTCTTGGCTGAGTTCATCTCGACTGGACTTTCTTAGGGTCAGCTTCTGCAGCTGGTTTAGAGAAGTGACTCACAGCGAGACCACCTTCTTTGCTCCCTTGTTAAGTAGATTTTAACTTGCTCATCCCACATCCTCTCTACCTTGCAAGGCCCCGAGACCTTGAGTAAGCATTGGTGTGAGGGGACTTGCGCTAAATGGGCCCATGCATAGGAGAACTGTGGCTGAGCAGGGGCACACAGGAGCTGACGGAGAGGCGCAGGCACAGGTAGTGCCTCAGGCCTGCCAGGTGGGAGTGGGGGTGAGCCCGCGGCTGCCTTGCCCCTTGGTGGAAATCTCTGAGGCATATTCCACATCGAGGGGCAGGAAACTGAGGCCTGTGGGGCCCAATCAGGCTCACCTCCAGTTTTTCTAAATAAAGTTTTATTGGAACACATTCTTGCACGACCATTGGTTACTGTCTGTAGCTGCTTTCACGCTACAAGAGAATTGGGCAATAGCCACTGATGCCTGTCAGGCTGTGAGAATCAACTGGTAACCATGTGACCATAAGACGAAAACTATCCCAAGCCCTGATCAGGGATCTAGCATCTCTCAGAGGCCCGGCAGGCCTGCCCTACCTGCCTGCGGTGGGCACAGTTCCTCAGTCCAGGCTGTAGTGGCCCCTGGCCTGACTGGCCTCGCTTCCCACTCCCCCCAGTAGTTCCAAAGCTCCCTTCTGTAATGAATCACATGTATGCACCGTGCCTCAGAGTCCACATCCAGGAAGCCCTGAGGGGATGGACCTGAGGAGTTATCACCCAGGATCTTGCAGATGGACGGTGGACACGGGGGCACTCTGAGGCTCAGGCAGAATGGCCATTGAGCAGAGGAAACAGCGACAGAGAGGCCGGGGGTGGGACTGGGCTGTCCTGGAGGTGGTAGTGGAGTAATTAGGAAGATTGCGTGTGTGGGATCAGGAGAAGTCAGACCACCATGGGCCAGGCATGGGCCAGGGGATGAATCTTGTCCTGTGTCCCAACGGTGGCCAGGAGTGTGATGGGCCCAGCACCCTGCAGGTGAGGTACTCTCTGTGGGTGAGGTGCTCCCTGCGGGTGGGGTGCTCCCTGCAGGCGAGTTACCCTCTGCAGGTGGGGTACTCCCTGCGGGTGGGGTGCTCCCTGCAGGTGGGGTGCTCCCTGTGGGTGAGGTGCTCCCTGCGGGTGGGGTGCTCCCTGCAGGTGGGGTGCTCCCTGTGGGTGGGGTGCTCCCTGCGGGTGGGGTGCTCCCTGCAGGTGAGGTGCTCCCTGCAGGCGAGTTACCCTCTGCAGGTGGGGTACTCCCTGCGGGTGGGGTGCTCCCTGCAGGTGGGGTGCTCCCTGTGGGTGAGGTGCTCCCTGCGGGTGGGGTGCTCCCTGCGGGTGGGGTGCTCCCTGTGGGTGGGGTGCTCCCTGCGGGTGGGGTGCTCCCTGTGGGTGGGGTGCTCCCTGCGGGTGAGGTGCTCCCTGTGGGTGGGGTTCTCCCTGTGGGCGGGGTACTCCCTGCGGGTGGGATGCTCTCTGCGGGCGGGGTGCTCTCTGCGGGTGGGGTGCTCTCTGCGGGTGGGGTGCTCTCTGCGGGTGGGGTGCTCCCTGCGGGTGGGGTGCTCTCTGCGGGTGGGGTGCTCTCTGTGGGTGGGGTGCTCCCTGAGGGTGGGATGCTCTCTGTGGGTGGGGTGCTCTCTGCGGGTGGGGTGCTCTCTGCGGGTGGGGTGCTCCCTGTGGGTGGGGTGCTCTCTGTGGGTGGGGTGCTCTCTGCGGGTGAGATGCTCTCTGCAGGTGGGGTGCTCCCATGGCACACCTGCGACCACGGTCACAGCAGGCAGACTACACTGTCTGCTCCTTTGACACCCTTCCTTCTCCCCCTGCCTGCTTCCCCCCTTCTATGATCAGTGGGATATTGGAAGGAACCACTCACCAAACAAAACTTTGTATTATATTTAATGAAAAATGTGGGGATACAGAAGGTTTCACAGACAAACTTTGCACATGAGTCACTCTTCCCTCACAGGTGTGGCTGGATTTGCTTCCAACTGTCCTGGGGACAGTGCCCTTTGTTCCTGTCAGTCGGCCTGGTGCCCATGTCACTGGGAACAGTCACAGAGCCCTCTCCGCCGAGGTCTGCCCAGCGGGTGCAGGCAGCACTCTGAGGACTTCCTAACTCACATCCGGCCAGGCTGTGATTGCACGGCTGCAGCTCTGATCCTCCTCAGGTTCAGTCTGAAGTTGCCAGGAGGCTTGAAGAGCCATCCCCAGCAGGGCGGCGAGGAGAGCGCTGCACCTGCTCCTAGAACATCTACAAGGCAGTCTTGAAACAGGAGCCTGAGCTTTATGAAATTATCCATTTTCTTGCTGTGAAAATTCAAGCCTTTTGTAGGGCAGCTGCAAAGTCTGTAAAAGTAGCCTCCACATGGATGAAATGATAAATTTTCATCTGCAGAGAAGAGCTTGTGTTCAGGTGCTGAGAACAATACTGCAAGAGAAACATGCATTTTCCACGAGGAGGGGAGGTGTCCCTGGTGTTCACGGGAGGCCATCTCGCCCCAGGCCCAGGACCACGGGCAGCAGTGGGGCAGTACTGCTCACAAGTTGACGTCATCACAAGAATTTACTTTGTTACAAAAGCAACCTTTTGACCGAAAAACAAAAATTAGAACCAAAAATCCTGTGGAATGGCACCCTCGACTGTCCAGATGGTGCTGAGAATAAGGATTCTTGATTAGCGAATCACTCACTCTGCCTTCCCACGCTGCTGAGGCGCTGAACCTGTGGACCCCTGTCCCTAGGGCGGCTCTCAGCCACGTCCGATGTGGGCAGGGCCGTGATGTCACCCCTGGGTCACTCTGGCCTCTCTCACTGCCGAGGAGAAGGTGCCCACTTGGGCGGCCTGCAGAGGGGCTGGGAGCTGGGGCAGGCCGGTCGCTTCTTCTCAAGCATCCTTCGCTTCTCTTTAGAGTCTCAGGCAGGCTGCACTTCTGGGGAAAAGGTAGGTGTGGAGTTTTTCCACGTTGAAAGATTTGTGTTCCTTGCGTTCTTATGAGCTAATCATTCTGTGTTCCACATGGAGCCTGTGACCTCCGTCTTGAAGCTTCACTCTCAGCCTGTTCAGCGCCGAAGTTGGTTTCTCCGCAGCTTCAGATCAGCTCCCATCGTCCCCGCCGCCCAGGAAGCCAGCAGAGGTGCCACTTCAACCGGACCCTGGCAAGAGCCATGCACGGCCCTTCTAAGAGACTCCACAGCTGTCAGAAAACAACTTGCCGTAGGCCCTGAGTCACTGTTTAACTCAGCGGCTTCATCTCCAATGTGAGAGGCCTGTCTGATCCTTTTTGATGCCCGTCCTTAGAAGTAGGCGTCTTCTCATGCGCCTCGATCCTTGTTCCCCATTAGCAGACAACTGCTGAAAATATTAACTTCCAAATAAAGTAAAAGTGATCCATATTCATGTAATGCTAATTAAGGACATCCTGAGTTCATTATTGCCAATTTTAAAAAAGGAAGCCAGATTTTTTTTCTGCACCCAATTTCGCTGCCTATGGCAGTTGAATGAAAAGAACGTGTAAGAGTGTGTGGGCCTGTGTGCACGTGTGTGTGGGTGCCTGTGAGTCTTCAAGGAAACCTTAGACAGCCTTTTAGCAGGAGCAGCTGGAACCTGATCTGACGCACATGAGTATACTTTGGGGCCAGGACACCTAAACTTAAGAATCACCTTATTTCTAAATGCCCACAACCACCACCTGAATGTCACTCCCCAGTGCTGACAGCTAGGGTCTGATAAGTCTAGACAATGAGCTGAGAGCTAGGGTCCAATTGGCCTAGACAGTGAGCTGAGAGCTAGGGTCTGATTGGTCTAGACAGTGAGCTGAGAGCTAGGATCTGATTGGTCTAGACAATGAGCTGAAAGCTAGGGTCTGATTGGTCTAGACAATGAGTGAAACATGTGAACACAGCCAGTATCCAATGGGAAATATGAGATCCTGGAGCTCATGATGGGTTATGCAGGTCATGAGAACATGCAAAATAAAGTTGGGTACATATGCCTGTGTACACGTGTGTGTGGGCATGTGTACACTTGTGTGTGGGCATGTGTACATGTGTATACATGTGCATGTGTGTGTGTCTGGGTAAATGTGTTAAACCTTCTGCCTGACAACAGCACCCAGAACTGGACAGAAGGAACTATAAGGGCAGAATAATCATCAAAGACAAAACTGCCATTGGTTTCCTAAGAGTTGTCCGAGTTTAAAAAGCACAGCATCCCATGTCTGCAGAGTGAGCACAAGCTCAGAGTTTGGGATAAGAGAGAGCAGGATTTACACCTTGTCCATGACTCACTTACTTTGTAACCTCAGACTTGTCTCTTTAAATCTTACCTTTTTGCCATACTGCCCAAGGTAATTTATAGATTCAATGCCATCCTCATCAAGCTACCAATGACTTTCTTCACAGAATTGGAAAAAACTACTTTAAAATTCATATGGAACCAAAAAAGAGCCCGCATTGCCAAGACAATGCTAAGCCAAAAGAACAAAGCTGGAGGCATCATGCTACCTGACTTCAAACTATACTACAAGGCTACAGTAACCAAAACAGCATGGTACTGGTACCAAAACAGAGATATAAACCAATGAAACAGAACAGAGCCCTCAGAAATAATACCACACATCTACAACCATCTGATCTTTGACAAACCTGACAAAAGCAAGAAATGGGGAAAGGATTCCCTATTTAATAAATGGTGCTGGGAAAACTGGCTAGCCATACGTAGAAAGCTGAAACTGGAACCCTTCGTTACACCTTATACAAAAATTAATTCAAGATGGATTAGAGACTTAAATGTTAAACCTAAAACCATAAAAACCCTAGAAGAAAACCTAGGCAATACCATTCAGGACATAGGCATGGGCAAGGACTTCATGTCTAAAACAACAAAAGCAACAGCAACAACAGCCAAAATAGACAAATGGGATCTAATTAAACTAAAGAGCTTCTGCATAGCAAAAGAAACTACCATCAGAGTGAACAGGTAACCTACAGAATGGGAGAAAATTTTTGCAATCTACTCATCTGACAAAGGGCTAATATCCAGAACCTACAAAGAACTCAAACAAACTTACAAGAAAAAACAAACAACGCCATCAAAAAATAGGCAAAGAATATAAACAGACACTTCTCAAAAGAAGACATTTATGCAGCCCACAGACACATGAAAAAATGCTCATCATCACTAGCCATCAGATAAATGCAAATCACAACCACAATGAGATACCATCTCACACCAGTTAGAATGGTGATCATTAAAAAGTCAGGAAACAACAGGTGCTGGAGAGGATGTGGAGAAATAGGAACACTTTTACACTATTGGTGGGACTGTAAACTAGTTCAACCATTCTAGAACACAGTGTGGCAATTCTTCAAGGATCTAGAACTAGAAATACCATTTGACCCAGCCATCCCATTACTGGGTATATACCCAAAGGATTATAAATCATGCTGCTATAAAGACACATGCACATGTATGTTTATTGTGGCACTGTTCACAATAGCAAAGACTTGGAACCAACCCAAATGTCCATCAATGACAGACTGGATTAAGAAAATGTGGCACATATACACCATGGAATACTATGCAGCCATAAAAAAGGATAAGTTCATGTCCTTTTTAGGGACATGGATGCAGCTGGAAACCATCATTCTCAGCAAACTATCACAAGAACAGAAAACCAAACACTGCATGTTCTCACTCCTAGGTAGGAATTGAACAATGAGATCACGTGGACACAGGAAGGCGAGCATCACACACCGAGGCCTGTCATGGGGTGGTAGGGGGAGGGATAGCATTAGGACATATACCTAATGTAAATGATGAGTTAATGGATGCAGCACACCAACAAGGCACATGTATACGTATGTAACAAACCTGCACATTGTGCACATGTACCCTAGAACTTAAAGTATAATAAAAAATATTTTTTAAAAACCTTACTTTTCCCCTTTGTAAATGGGGTAGGTAACGATACCTCTCTCGGAGTAGAGGGGTTAAATATGATGCTGTATATTAAATGTGCAGCTTGGTGTCTGACATAGCATACTTGTTCTAAAACATTATTAGGTATAACTGTTCCCTGCTATTTATTTTAAGATAAACTTCGTTTTTATAAAAGTTTTAGATTTATAGAAAACCTAAGCAGACAATACAGGCATTCTCAATGACCCTGCACCTAGTTTCCCTCACTATTAACAACTTACACCAGTGCAGTAATTTGTTGGGATTAATGAACTAGTATTGACACATGTTTATGAACTAATGTGCAGAGTTCATTCATATTTCCACAGCTATTTTTCACCTGTGTTGTTTTTCCATCCCAGGGCACCACATTGTATTAAGTTATCATATTTCCTTAGATTCCTCTTGGCTGTGATAGTTTCTCAAATTTTCCTTGTTTTTGATGACCCTGACAGTTTTGAAGAGTACTGGCCAGATATTTTGAAGGGTATCTTACTATTGTAATTTGCCTGGTGTTTTTTCTTGTAGTTACCCTGGGTTATAAGTTTTTTGGAGGAAGAGCGCAGAAGTAAGTGACATTTTCATCACGTCATATCCTGTCAGCAGGGCCCGTCATTGTTGATGCTACCCTTGGTCATCTAACTGAGATAGGACTTGTCGGGTTCTTCCCTGAAAAGTTACACCTACCCCCTCAGTTCCATGTTGTGTGCTCAGAAGGAAGTCGTCATGAGCAGCTCCTACGTAACACGGGCACAGTAATGCCGCATAAAATACCTGGAATTCTTCTTTGTCTGCACGGAATTATGGATATTTATTTTATGTTTTGTATTTTAGGGACTCATAATCTAATATTGCTTAATTGTGTTGCTTAAATTGTCCTAGCTTTAGCCTTTGGGAGCTCTTTGATTAGTTCCTGTTCCTATCAATGTATGTGTGTGGGGTATTCTATTGCACTTCCGGCACTACAAAATATTCTAGGTTTACCTTGTATACTTCCTGTCTTAGTTCTAGAATCAGCCATTTCTCCAAGGAGCTGCAGTTCTTTTTATTAAAGAATGATATTTGGGCCGGGCGCGGTGGCTCAAGCCTGTAATCCCAGCACTTTGGGAGACCGAGACGGGCGGATCACGAGGTCAGGAGATCGAGACCATCCTGGCTAACACAGTGAAACCCCGTCTCTACTAAAAAGAAAAAATACAAAAAACTAGCCGGGCGAGGTGGCGGGCGCCTGTAGTCCCAGCTACTCGGGAGGCTGAGGCAGGAGAATGGGTGAACCCGGGAGGCGGAGCTTGTAGTGAGCTGAGATCCGGCCACTGCACTCCAGCCTGGGCAACAGAGCAAGACTCCATCTCAAAAAAAAAAAAAAAAAAAAAAATGATATTTGAAAACAAGTTCTGAGAAGGATGTATGTTCATTGCTATTGAAATGACATTTATTTTAGGCTCTCCTAGCTGACAGAACAAGGAAATAGTGTGTATGTGCATGTGTCCATCTCTATCTATATGAAGCTGACCATGAGTTCTTACCGTTGTCTCCAGCTCTAATCCATTATCACATGGGTCTTTCTAATCTTCTCTTACTTACATGTAAACCCTACTCTTAACAGTGAGAAAATTGGCTCCCACCCTCTGTCATCCAGTTCTTAACTGTTTAATTCTGGTACAAATATATAGAAGTATTGTAACTGTTAACCAATAACCCAACAGGAATACCTTTATCAATGAGTGTACAGTCTCATGAGCAGTTGCTTTTTCCTTTAAATTTATGGACTCCACTTATTTCCAGAGTTCCTTAGGTCAGTATCTCAACCCCTCAGTTAAGTGGTTTCAACATTTGTAACACAGTTAGAATCTCTTTTCCCATTCTGCTTCCTTCCTGGTATCTCACAATCTCCCAATGATTTTTAAAAATTTTTTATACATTCAGATCCTTTCTTTGTGCTCCAAAGTTCTACAGATTTTGACAATTGTGCAATCTTCTTCATCCATCATTACAGCATCATAGAGAAGAGTTTCTGTGCTTCACTTACTCAGTCCTCCCCCTCTCATTCTACTCCCTTGTCAACTAGTCGTCTGCTTACCATCTCCACATTTTTCTCTAGAATATCATATGATTCAAACCATAGAGTAAGCAGCCTTTTCAGAATGGCTTATTTCACTAAAAATGTGCATCTAAGGTTCCTTTCCGTCTTTTGAAGCTGGTGATTCATCTCTTTTTATTGCTGAGTAATATGCTATTGCGTGAGTGCACCACAGTTTGCATATCTATTCACCCACTGAAGGACAGCTTGGTTTCTTCTAGTTTTGTGGTGATTGTGAATAAAGGTGCCCTAACAGTTCTTTGTAGGTTTTTGTGTAGTCATAAATTTTCAGATCTGTTGGGTGAATGTTAGGAGCAGAATTGCTGGATCAGATGGTAAGAGTATGTTTAGCTTTGTAAGAAAACACCACACTGCCTTCCAAAGTAACATTTGTATTCTCACCAGTAATGAATGAGAGTTCCTGCTCCTCTAGACCCTCACCAGCATTTGCTATTGTCTGTTTTGTTTTGTTTCAACCATTCTAATGTGTATTTGCCAGTATCTTATTGTTGTTTTAATTTTCACTTCCATAAGACAAATGATGTTGAATATATTTTATTTCATATGCTTATTTGTCATCTGTATATCATCTTTAGTGATGGGTCCAGAGATACTTTGTCCATTTATTTAAGTTGCATTTTTTAATAATAATAATAATAATTTTAGATATAAATCCTTTATGAGATATATGTTTTGCAAGTATTTACTCTCAGTCTGTAGTTTGCCTTTTCATTCTTTTGTCAATATGTTTTAATTTTAATAAAGTCTAACCTATCAATTTTTAATGGATTTTACTTGGGTATTATAGATAAAAATTCATTGCCACACCTACGTAGCATGGCCTTTGTCCTATATTTTCTTCTAAAAGTGTTGTAATTTTGCCTTTTACATTTAGCTCTATGATCCATTTTCAGCTACTTTTTGTGAAAGGTGGAAGATTTCTGTCTAGATTCATTGTTATTTTGCATGTGTATGTCCTACAAATTATTCCAGCATCATTTGTTTAAAAGACTATCTTTTCTTCATTGAATTGCCTTTGCTCCTTTGTCAAAGATTGGTTAGCTGTATTTTTGTATAATTTTCCTGAGTTGATCCATCCTGTTCCATTAATATACAGATATATTCTCTCCAATATCCTGCTGTCTTGAGTTCTACATGTTTATAGCCAGCTTTGAAGTTGGGCGATGTCAGTTCTCAAACTTTGTTGCTCTTCTTTCTCTTCCTCTCATCCTCCCCTTCTCTCCCCTTCCTCCTCCTCAAGACAAACATTGACACCTTAAAATATTGAGTCTTTTGATATCTGAACACAGAATCTCTCTACATCTATTTGATCTTGATTTCTTTCATCAATGTTTTGTAGTTTTACACGTATATGTTATGTATATAGCTTTTTTTTTTCTTCTTTTTTGAGCTGGAGTTTTGCTCTTGTTGCCCAGGCTGGAGTGCAATGGTGAAATCTTTGCTCACTGCAACTTCTGCCTCCTGGGTTCAAGTGATTCTCCTGCCTCAGCCTCCCAAAGTGCTGGGATTACAGGCATGAGTCACTGCGCCTGGCAGATTATGAATACAGTTTTAAAGATTTGTACCTAGGATTTCTCATTTGAGAAGAGAGACTTTTGTATTGTACATGACACTGTGTCATGTACAATAATTCAAAGTTCTAATTGCTCATTGCTGGTAAATAAAAAAGCAATTAACTTTTGTACGTTATCTCTGTATTTTATGATCTTTCAATACTTGCTCATTAGTCCCAGGAACTTTGTTGTGTATTTGTTGAGATTTTCTACATAGGCAATCATGTCATTTCTAAACAAAAGACAGTTTTATTTCTTTCTTCCCAATCTTTTCTTATTTCCTATTTTTGTCTTATCTTACTAACTAGGACTTCCAATATCATGTTCCATAGGAGTGGTGAGAGGAGATAGACTTTCCTTGCTCCTATACTTAGGAGTACAGAACCCAGTTTCTCATCACTAAACATGATGTTAGCTATAGGTATTTTGTAGGTGTTTTTATCAAGTTGAGAAAGTTTTTCCCTATTTCTAATTTAATACTTTTTAAACCTTGAATGGGTATAGAATTTTGTCAAATGCATGTGCTGCATTAATTGATATGATCATATGATCTTTTTTCTTTAGCTGGTTGATGGGAGTGTATTATACTAATTCGTTTTCAAATGTTGAACCAATATTCCAAATTTGAAATAAACCCCACTTTGTCATGGTGTATAGTTATTTTTACTCATTGGTGGATGTGATTTGCTATTATTTTGTGAAGAAGTTTTGCATCTATAGCTATAAAAGACATTGTCCTGTAATTTTCCTCCCTTGAAACACTGCTCTGGTTTTGGTAAGAGCACTGCTCTGGTTTTGGTAAGGGAAAAAGGTGGGGAGGTTCTCCCTCTGCTTCTATTTTCTGGGAGGGATTGTAAAGATTTTCTATGATTACTTCTTACATTTTGGTAGAATTTACCCACGGAACCGTCTGGCCCTGGTGGTTTATTTTTGGAAAGTTATTAATGTTGGTTCAATGTCTTCAATAATTTTAGGCCTATTCCAACGGTCAATTTTTCCTTGTTTGAGTTTTGGCAGTTTGTGGCTTTCAAGGGATTGGTCCATTTCATCAAACTTATCCAAATTATGAACATAAAATTGTTAATAACTTTTCCATTTATCTTTTTAACATCCCTGGGATCAGTAGTAATGACTCATTTTTCATTTCTGATGTTTGTAATTTTTGTCTTCTTTGTTTTTGTGTTAGTTGGACTGGTCAGAGGTTTACCAATTTTAATGATGTCTTCAAAGAGCTGGCTTTTGATTTTAACATATTTTCTCTGTTGATTTCTTATTTTTAATTTTATTGATTTCAGTTATAATTATTATTACATCTTTTCTTCACCTGTTTTAGGCTTACATTGTCTTTATTATTTCATTTCCCAAGGTAGAAGCTTCAGTTATTGACTTTAGAGTGTTTTACTTTCTATTGTGCACTTAATACTATTTATTTTCCTCTAAGTGTTGCTTTTGCAGAATTCCACAAGTTTTATGTTACATTTTAATTTTCACTTAGTTCAAAATATTTCACATTTCTCTTGAGACTTTTTCTTTGACCCATGTGATATTTAGAAGTACATCACTTAATCTTCAGGTATTTTGATATTTCCCAGTATCTTTCTGCTACTGATTTCTACTTTAAGTCCACTGTGGTCTGCAAATATACTTTATATGATTTCTATCTTTTTAAATGTATTATTAAGTATATTTTATGGTCCAGAATGTGATCTATTGTGGTGAATGTTCCATGTAAGCTTAAAAGAATGCTATTTTTCTGTTATTAGATGAAGCATTCTATAAATGCCAGTTTGATCAAGTTGATAGTTCATGGACTCTTAACTATGTCTTTACTGATTTTTCTGTTGGCTTGATCTACAAACTTTAAACTTAATCTATAAACTTTAACATTCCTGAAAGAGAATGTTAAAGTCTCCAATTATAATAGTGTATTTTTTTCATTCCTTCTTGGAGTTTGATCAGTTCTGCCTCACATATTTTGATGTTCTGTTGTGAGATGCATTCACACCTTTATCACAGTATAATTTCCCTTTTCTATCTGAAAATGGTTTTTGTTCAGACCTCTGCTTTGTCTGAAATCAGTATAGCTACCCCAGCTTTCTTTTGCTTAGTTAGCATGATATAGTTTTCTCCATCCCTTTACATGTAATCTATCTGTGTCTCTCTGTTTATAGTAGGTTTCTTATAGACAGCGCATGATTGAGTTTTGTTTTTTTAACCACTCTATTTGTCTTTCTATCAGTGTATTTAGACTATACACATTAAAAATGATTATTGATATAGTTGTATTAATATCTTCTATACCTATAACTATTTAACTAGTTTCTCACGTCCTTGTTTTTGTCTCCTTTGTTGTCTTTGGGTTTCCCTAGGGATTTCTTCTTAAATGAAGTCTATGCCTTTTAACTCTTTCAACTGGATTTCCCTCCTACGATACTGGATCTCTGCTGATGTAATAAGGAGGTGTGGGGAAGGGAGTGCATTCTGAAATCTTACAGGATGTCTTTTAGTGAGTCTGTGTCTCTGAGCTTCACCATTGTAGGCTTTTACTTGCTTCAAACTATTCAGGTGACACAAGAAGGTTAGGGGGCCCAAAGTAAGTTAATGCCCTTCCCTCAGGTGGGATTAGGTTCTAGTAAAGTCATTTCTCCTGAAATTTAGCCTTGTTTCATGGAAAATATTTAGGTTTATTCCAAACTTGTTACTTTTTTCCTTCTGTGTCAAAGTCATTAGGGCTTTTTTTTCTCCTCTTGACTGTGAGAACTTAGGTTCCTGGAGATAAAACCAATGAAAGTGTGCTCCGTACCCTGACTACAGCCCCCAGAGTCTCTGAGTCTCTCACTGTCATACTAGTCCACTCTCAGCCTGCAGCAAGTCATCAAAATTATCATGTAAGTCTTTCTACTAGGCTTTAGTTCAAGTGTTTTCTCCTTGGGATGTTGATTTCTGCACTCATCTGTCTCTCTAGATTTCAAGGAGAAGCTTGTTTTGTAACCTCAGTTCCATGATGGGGCCAATAAAGTCATTAACTTTTAGTTTGTTCTGCTTTCCCTTGTTAAACTTTCACAGTCTTTAAATGTCATAGTTTAAGCTAAAGTTCCTATCTGCGTTTCTTAAAGATTTCCATTGGAAAGCACCATTGCTAAGGATCATAGAGGGCATCAGCTCCTTACTACATCTGGGCCAGGCTTTGATCAATGCTGAAAGCCTCTGCTGGACCTGGCATGTTTTACAGAAGGAATGGAAGTTGATGACTCATTTCCACTGCATGATAGTGATCAGAATCAAGTGCTGACAAGGCCTTAAGGAGCTGCCTTAGAAAATACCACTTGATAAACTGAGTAAAGTGTTATTTAGCAACTGGAAGATAATTAGAAAGCAATTACTGAAACAAAAAGAAACACTGAGAACACAAATAAACAATTAGAATCCAGCCCAAATTTATGGTCAGGGTCAGAGACTGTGTTTTAATACCTGTGTGGTTGGAGCACATTAGAAAATCCAAATTAATGCTTAATTTGCACAACTGACCTACTTATTATTGAAATATGACTAGATATCTAATTGCCTTTTGTAATCAGAGAAAGCTGCAGGTGTTTTTCTCTTCATTATATTCCAAGAAAATGAAATAGAAAAACTTTTATTGCATTTTTACCAGAGTACCTAAAGCTACATCTCTTACACAGTACTGAGGATGCTTTTGAGATAAGAACCATGAAAGTGAAAAGGTAGCATTTCATCCCACTGTGTTTGCCACATGCCTTCTGCAAGGAGCAAGGTGCTGGGGTCTCCTTCCCTGTGATCCTCCTTGCTCAGTATCAGCTAGACCTTGAGGGGCAGGAGGTGCTGTAAGGACAATTCCTGGCCAGTGGCATCCCTGCTTGGTTGCCTTTTTGTGTTCTGGGGGGTCCACTGTTTAAATCTCCAAGAGTCACATTTTCCCTAATCCCTCTCATCCCATCCCAGACTTTGTCCATCCAGAGCCCAACCCTCCTTTCAGACATGGGCATAACCCAAGCTAGGAGTGGGGAGGCCTCCCTGGCTTTGTTCTAGGTCCTTTCTCTCAGTAGAGAAGCTTTAAGCCTGAGACTCCAGGGCATCATATAGAAATTTTGGGCAATCAGGGGCTTTCAGCCATGGCTGCTCAACACACACTTTGGAGATGCTGAAGGCACTCTGGATGGAAGGTGAGGCAGGAAGCAGATGTATAAATTAGGAAATATTAGAAAATTAGAAAATTCAAGTGGCATTCTCATGCTTGTAGAGAGTGAGGTTGTGGTAGTGCATGTGTGTGTATGTGTGTCATATGTGTGTGTGCATGTGTGTTAGTGTGTGTATGTGTATATCTGTGCACATATTTGAGTCTGTGTGCACGTGTGTATGTATGTGCGTTGCATGCACATGTTTGAATCTGTGTGCATATGTGTATGTGTGTGCATGTGAGTGCACATATTTGGATCTATGTGCATGTGTGTGCCTGTGTGTATGTATGTGCATATGTGTGCACATGTCTGAGTCTGTGTGCATACATGGTCATGTGCACATATATATGTGTGTGCACGTTTGTATCTGTGTGTGTGGATGTGCATGTGTATATGTCTGTGTATATGTATGTTGTGTGGGTATGAATGTGCGTGTCTGTGTGTGAGTGTGTGTGTGTCTGTGATTATGTTCATTTTGATTAAAGAGTTACCTGGGGGCTGCTCATTTGAACAAGATACTAATTACACAGTCATCCTTCATTGCCTCTAGTGTTCCAACATGAACTGGGATGCTCTGGTCTAGGTTCTCAGGAGAGAGACAGGAATAGATAAAGTGCTGGGTTCCCAGGGCTTAAGCAGGCACCCTCAGCTTCCAGGGACAGAGGGTCAGAGCACTGCTAGCTCCATTAAGCTGCTAGAATGTTTCCTCTGGACTATTAATTCTTGCTCCAGGTGGGAGATGGTTGATGGTCTTGCAAGCCACGTTGACATGATGCAGCCAGCTGAAGGTTTGTATTTTTCTTGCTGGTTTACTCATGATGTAACATGGTATCTGCTGGTGTTGATAGGATCCCCTGACAAACATTGATCCCATCATCCCTTAGGCACAATTCTGGTTAGATCCCACTGGCCTGTCACTGGGGACTCCAGTTAGTTGCTGAAAGTCCCTTTGGAAGACTTTTGTAACTTCCTCTGGCTTCTAGGCTTCATGTAATCCTGTCCTCAGCAGCACAAAGCCCCCACAGGAGTGGAAGACCCTGTGGTCACACCCTGCAACTATCTCCAGTGCTACCTCAAAAAACACAGAGTCACACAAGTTGTGTGCAGCTCGCTAGAGCTCAGGGCCAGTTTGCCTGTGATTAAAATAAAAGTGGGTCCATGGTAATGTTTTAAGTAGAACCAAGTTCACTAAAGAGCAATAGATAGGTATGTTTCCCCAGCAGGGCACAGCGGACATTAAAACCTTTCTCATGAAGCCCAGCTTCTGCAATCCTGGGAAGAACAAGGTTCACTTTGTGGGACTATGAAGCTGTGGGGAAGACAAAACAGGACAAGCTGTATCACTTACAAGACCCAGTGCAAAAAAAGACCTTTCCAAAAGATGTTAAGAACTGCAGTGTGGCAATTCCTCAAACACCTAAAGACAGAAATACCATTCAACCCAGCAATCCCATCACTAGATATATACCCAAAAGTCTATAAATCATTCTATTATGAAGACACAGACACGCGTATGCTCACTCACACTATTCACAAGAGCAAAGACACAGAATCAACCTAAATGCCCATCAATGATAACCTGGATAAAGAAGATGTGGTACATATATACCATGAAATATTATGCAGCCATAAAAAGAATGGGATCATGACCTTTGCAGGGACATGGATGGAGCTGGAGACCATTATCCGTAGCAACCTAACGTGGGAATAGAAAACCAAATACTGCATGTTCTCACTTAGAAGTAGGAGCTAAATGATGAGAACACATGCATGAATAAAGGGGAACAACATACAATGAGGACTACTGGATATGATGAGTGAAGGAAGAGGGAGAGGATCAGAAAAATAACTCATGGGTACTAGGCTTAATACCTGGGTGATGAAATAATCAGTACAACAAACCCCTATGACACAAGTTTACCCATGTAACAAACCTGCTCACATACTCCTGAACTTAAAATAAAAGTTTAAAAAATTGCAAGTCAGCAGCAACAGAACATTAAACTGCATGCAGGTGCTTCTGAGTGCCAGGCCTGGGTGACAGCCCCAGTCACACGTCCATGAAGCTGGCCCTGCAGAGAAAGCCTCAGAGTAGACTTTCTGCCCTCCCCTGATAGACTGGTGGCTCTGCCCTCTTTCAATGCAGCTCACAGATTCCTCTCAGGATTGGAAGCTGAGATGCCACCAGGTCCTCCTGACTGCTGAGATGCTACTCAGCAGTCCTGAGTGCTCAGACCCCAGCCAGTTACCTGTTTATCCAGAAAGTGTTTCTGAGCACCACACAGGTATCAGACACTCTGCTGAACTCAGAAATGCAGCTACACATAAAACAGACATAGGCCCTGAGTCCACAGTCCAATCGGAAAGATGACCATTGAGTATTTGGTCACTCAAAACATAAGTTATGGGGGTGATAGATACTACCTACTAGTGCAGGATGTCCTGCAAGGAAATAACAGTAAGCCTCGGTCTGTAGACACCCCAGGCTCTGGGTATGCTTGTGTGTACATGCAGGTGTGTGTGTGCATGTGTGTGTACATGCAGGTGTAGGTATGCATGAGTGTGTACATGCATTCAGGTGTATGTGCATGTGTGTGTACTTGCAGGTGTGTGTGCATGGGTGTATACATACAGATGTGTGTACATGTGTGTGTACATGCTGAAGTGTGTTTGTGTATATGCAGGTGTGTGTGCATGTATGTGTACATGCAGGTGTGTGTGCACATTTGTGTGTACATGCAGGGTGTGTGTGCATGTGTGTGTACATGCAGGTTGTGTGTGTGCATGTGTGTGTACATGCAGGTGTGTGTGTGTACATGCAGATGTGTGTTCATGTGTTTATACGTGCAGGTGTGTGTGTGTGTACATGTGTGTGTACATGCAGGTGTGTGTGAATGAGTGCAAGTGTATGGGCATGTGCACACAGGTCTATGTGAGTGCAAAAGAATGCAGGTGTGACTTGTGAGTTTTTGCGATTGTGTGTGCACATAGGTATGAACACCCACAGTAGTGTGTAACTGTGTGTGCATACTTGTGAATGGGGTTGTTCATGCACACACACAGGTGTGTGATTGGTGTGTGCATGTACTTGTGCAGGTGTGAGTGTATGTGTGATTGTACATGTGGAGTTGCTGGGGTGTGCATGCAGGTGTGTGACTGTGTGTGGGCATGTGTGTGACATGTGAGGTGTGTGTGACTATGGTGCATGTGGGTGGGTGTGAGTGCATGCAGGTGTGTGACTGTGTGTGGGCATGCATGCAAGATGTGAGGTGTGTGTGACTACAGTGCTTGTGGGTGGGTGTGAGCGCATGCAGGTGTTTGACCGTGTG
Organism: Macaca fascicularis; assembly: GCF_037993035.2. Taxonomy (NCBI): domain Eukaryota; kingdom Metazoa; phylum Chordata; class Mammalia; order Primates; family Cercopithecidae; genus Macaca; species Macaca fascicularis. The sequence goes on along the minus strand of NC_088383.1, from coordinate 139,800,042 downwards.
TGGGCCTGCGTGTGAGATGTGAGGTGTGTGACTATGGTGCATGTGGGTGGGTGTGAGTCTATGCAGGTGTGTGATTGTGTGTGGACGTGTGTGTGACATGTGAGGTGTGAGTGTGACTGTAGTGCATGTGGGTGGGTGTGAGTGCATGCAGGTGTGTGACTGTGTGTGGGCATGTGTGTGACATGTGAGGTGTGAGTGTGACTGTAGTGCATGTGGGTGGGTGTGAGTGCATGCAGGTGTGTGACTGTGTGTGCCGTTGCTTGTGCAGGTGTGTGTATGGGTCTGTGGGTGGGTCAGTTGCCCAGAGAGGGCAATAGTGCATCTGCTGTCTTTGGGGAAGTGACCTGAACATGTACTGCGAGATAAGCAAGACCCTCCCAAGGTAGGAGCAGTGTCTGACCAGCCTGTGGGGAGGAGACAGATTACAAGCAAGATGGCCCCTAAGGGAGGGGCAGCATCCAGGCAGCCTGCAGGGAGGGGATGGAGGACGGAATGGGGTGAGGAGTGGCATAGAGAGCACCCACCACGAGCAGGACTCATGGCCTGTCAGGGAGGTGGGGCTGTACCCCAAGAGTGGTGGAAGCTCTGAGAGGGTCCGATGGGGGTGGTCAGAGGCCCGGAGCCAAGGCAGGGAGTAGATCGAGCCGGGGGTAGAGGGCAGAGAGGGTGCAGGGGGCCCTTTGGCAGGGGCCTCAAGTCAGAATCCCCCCAGGGTCCCCACCTTATGTTGGCAAAGATAGGTGAGGCCTGCTGTGCTGTGACCAGGATGCAGCAGGGATGGCTTGTGAGTGTGATTGTATTGTGCACCCCGACTCCTCACTTCCAAATGCTCTGCCCCTCCCATCCACGAACCTCCCCATCCTCCGCAGTGTTTGGGGAGGCCCTTCCCGTCAGCATGGAGCCGCATTGCAGGCACACGTTTCATTTCTTGTTGAGGAAACAGGCCACATGGTTGTAATTGAGCTGTGTGCATATGGCTTAAGGTTCAAGTTAAAAAAGAACTTCAATTTTTAAAAAACTTTTACATTTCTGTGTTCAAATCATGTGACTATACATAATTATGCAAATATATTTTTGAAATCCTATTATTTTAACACAGCTGCGATTTGTTTTGCACTTCTGTTCTATGTGTGTGCTCCTCACAGTTGTAATCATGGCAAATAGGTAATTGTGAGCCTTTGTTTTGCATTTTGCATGATTTTGTGTACATTTTTTATATTGTGACATTTTTATGTTATTTAAAATAAAATATACTCATATATAAACATATGTTCAACACAAAAATATTGACAATATAAAAATGCATAATGCTACTAACATTCTGAAAAATCTCCATCCGTATTTCAGGATAGGTCCTTTCAGGGTTCTGTGCATAAACATTCACATGTATTTAAAAGTGGGATTTCATTGTTCATGCTGTTTTAAAGTCAGCCATGTTTACATGTGTATACATACATGCACACACCCACATGAAAGGTTTTATTGTGTGAAAAAAATATACTGTGATATAATACTGCATTCTAGGTATGTAATAAATATTAAAGGATTCATTTAATTAATTCACATTTCTAACATTTTTTAAAGACAGGGCTAAGGCTGGATTCGAACTTCTGGGCTCAAGTGATCCTCCCACATCAGCTTCCTGAGTAGCTTGGACCATAGACAGGCTCCACTCTACCTGTGCTATGTTTCATGGCATTTTAACTTTTCCCATTCCCTCCCTCTTTCCCTTTCTCTCCTTCCCTCCCTCTCTTCTTTCTTTACAATTTTTTTTTTATTTGAGTACCGTAATAGTTTTTGAGGAATAATCCTATAGCCTATATTTTGTGTAATTGCCCAGTTATTCTTAGGAGAGATCACTAGAATCAGAATTGTTAAGTTAAAGGCTATACACATTTAAATATTTAATACAAACTTGTCAAACGTTTGCAAGACATTTGGGATAATTTACATCCCCTCCAGCGAGGCATATGAATTTTCCCATTAACTTTCCAAATATAGACAATATCCTGTTCATAATTACTGTCAATTTGATAAGAAAGAAAAATAATGTCTTATTGTTTGAATTTGTATTTCTTTGGCTTTTAGTGAGGTTGAATTTTTGATGATGTGTATTCAACATTTTGTTTATTTGGCTTTTGTTGGTTGCCTGTTCAATAGCTTGGAGCATTCATTTGGAGAACGCATACATCACGGTTATAATATTGGGCTGGGTATCAACCAAACGTCTATCGAGATCCCAAATCTACCAAGCTCTGAAAACTTGGGCGAGTCGCTTCACCTTTCTGTGACAATAGCTTCTAACCAACAGGGTCGTGCGAAGATCTAAAGGGATAATATAGCATCTGCAAAGTATAGCGCACAGTAAGCCCTAAATAAAAATCTGTTTATTTTCATGAGATTTTTATTAAAGTATCACATGAATATAGAATTGTGCGAAAAGTCTAAGTGTACAGCGTGAAGAATTTTCAAACACAGATTGTATCCGTAGCAACTGGATCACAAAACAAACATTGCTAGAATTCAGAAACCCCCTGGCACGTCCATTTCAGCCACTCAGACTCTCCTGGGGTAACCACTGTCCCAACCATCATAGAACGATTTTGCTTGTCATCAGGATTTCTATGAACGGATTCTAGACGCCTCCCATCCTCCATTGCTGCCAGGTGCCAGCGCTCTTGAGACAGCTCTGCAGCTGTCACAGCCCAGGCATGGGGCTTCAGAAGCCATCTCACCTCTGGACCCACCAGTCACCTGGGCTCTGGCCTCAGCCATTCAAGTCACAACTGCCATTCGAGTCTCTCTGGGGAGACAAGCCATCCCCACCCTGACCCAGGGTCTTACAGAGCGAGTGCTGTTTTGTGCCACTGAGGCTGGGGTGGTTTGCTCTGCAGTGACAGACAACTGAGCAGGGTGGAGCTGCGCGTTCTCTTAGGGCCTCTCTTGGCCATGGGGGTTAGGCAGAACCATCGCTCCTGCACGCCTCTGGTGAGGGCATCCGGAGGCCCATCGAGACAAGGGAAGGGACACAGACAGCCCCTGTGGATGACTGATGTCGAAGGAGACGTGGCCATATTTTAAAACTGCCACCGCCATGTTTACCGTTTTGTGTCTGGCTTCTTTCACTCAACATTATGCTTTTACGACCAATCCAAGGCTGAGGTAGTTGTAATTTGCTCATCTTTCTTGCTGTGTCATCTTCCGTTGCCTGCATGTAGCACAGTTTCTTCAGCCGTTGTACTGCCCCCGGACGTCTGGGTGATTTCCGGTTTAGGGTGCATTCTGGGATAGCCCCGGGAGTGTGCTGTGACCCCATCCACGTCCTGGCTGTGCACACACACACATCTCATGTGATCACCGAAGACGAGGATTGCTGCGTGCTCTGGAGCATACCTGATCAGCATTTGTAGGTAAAACCAAACTGCCTTGCAAAATGGTGGCACCAATTTACCATCCAACCAATATGACCAGGGCCCTGCCTCTCACTCTCACTGACCCTGGTGTTGCCTGAGCTTCCTCCCGCAGCCTTTCTCATGTGTGTGTTATGATATCCCATTATGATTTAATTTGCATTTTTCAATGACTACTGAAGTCGAACACTTTTTCCTATTCAGTGTCAATTTGGATAATCATGTTTATAAAGTACATGGTCAAATTTGGGATCCCTTTTTTTTTTTAATAGGTCTGCCTATCTTTTCCTTAGTGATGTAGGTAAAAGTGGTTGATGTGCCCTAAGGGTGAATTTTCTTTGAATATATGTATTGTGAATATTGTCAGTATGTTTACCTACATTGCAGCTTGGCTTTTCATTTTCTTAGTGGAATCTTTTGCTAAAGAAAAGTTTAAAAAACAAAACAAAACAAAAAACAGGTTTTAATGTAGTCCCATTTATCAAGTTTTTTTTTTTATTTATAGTCAATGCCTATCGTTTCTTTTCCATTTAAGAAATCTTTACCTACTCCAAGGCCTTGAATGTTTTCTTATATTATCTTCCAAAAGCTTTATTGTCTTATCTTTCACATTTAAATCTCTGTTCTATTGGGAGTTTTTCCCTTGGAGATATCTGATGAACCCATCATTATTGCCTAAAATGACAAGTCTTTTCTCCACTTCATTGCAGTTTAAACTTTATTATATTCAGGTGGCTGGATATAACCAGGACTGCCTCTGGGCTCTCTATTGCTGTCCCTATTCTTGTTTCTATGCCACACTGCCTTAATAACTATTGCTTTATGACTCAATGTTTGGTAATATAAATATAAATATAAATGCCTCAGGTTTAAACATTTTTTGTTTCCTTCATTTGCTATTTTTAACTCTTCGCATTTCCATATAAAGTATTTAGAATAAAATAGTTAATTCACACACAAAAAAGTGCTGGTGTTGTAGAGGAGATTTCATATTGTAACATTTTTCCATTTATAGGGAATATAAGGGATGAGGTTGGCAGAGAGAAACCTGTCAGGTTACTACAATAGTTGTCTCTTTTGTTTTCTTTTTAAAAATCTGCTTCTGGCCTATCATAGTATGTTTAATATGATTTTTAAAACAAATTGGAGATCTCATAGGTTCATTTGCACACCAATGTGCACCACTAGGTCTGTGGTTTGGGGGTGTATGTATGTGTTTCCTCCAGTTTGGTGGAAGCAATTTTCCGTTCGACCAAAGATATGGAATCAGCCTAAGTGCCACCAATGGTAGACCGGATGAAGAAAATATGGTGCATATACTACACAACCATAAAAAAGAATGAGATCATATTCTTTGCAGCCACATGGATAGAGCTGGAAGCCATCATCCAGACTACCTATCTGATCCTGGGAGACAAAATAATCTGGACACTCAACTCCCATGACAAACAATTTATCTATACAACAAATCTGCACATGCACCCCTGAACCTAAAATAAAAGTTAAAAAACAGAATACAGTATTACCTTTGACCGTTAGTTTTTATTGATAATTTTCAAGAAGATGTTTGTTTAGCAATCAATAATTTTAAGCAAAAATCTGGAAATTATAAAAGTATTTGCCAGGTAACTCTTTCTGCAAATGGTATTATCTGTTAGTAATAAATGCCCACTGAATGCCTTGTATGTGCAGATCCATGCTGAACATGATTGATGGCACCCAAATGGACAGTCATATATTATTGTCATTGATATGGTTAGGCTTTGTGTCCCCACCTGAATCCCATCTTGAATTGTAGTTCCCATAATCCCCGTGAGTCCAGGGAGGGACCCAATGGGAGATAATTGGATCATGGGAGCAGTTCCCCCATGCTGTTCTTGTGATAGTGAGCAAGTGCTCAGGAGATCTGATGGTTTTATAAGGGACTGTTCCCCCTTTGCTTGGCACTTCCCCTTTCTGCTGCCATGTGAAGAAGGACGTGTTTGTTTCCCCTTCTGCTATGATTATAAGTTTCTTGAGGCTTCCCCAGTCCTGCGGAACTGTGAGTCAATTAAATCTCTGTCCTTTATAAATTACCCAGTTTGGGGCAGTACTTTATAGCAATGTGAGTTGAGAACAGACTAATACAGTCATTCAGTCATCTTCTAGAAATTTTCATATGATGGAGTGATGGACATATACAACCTACATACAAATATACGTGCACACACACACATATGCACTCATGTTTACATCCACATGGATATACCTAGACACTCATACACACATACAGACACACATGCACACTCACAAGCACAACCACGCACATACCCTTGCACACACATAGCTCTAGAGAGAATGATCGGTGGGGATGTCTGTGTAGGGCCTCTTGGGAGCTGAAGAATGGGCACCACGTGACTTCTGGAATGGTGCCTTTAGTCTCTTGCCAAGGTCACTGCTTGGGGTCAAGCACACCCTAGATTTTGGACAGCCTTCTCTGCACCCTGCCAGTTGTCAAGTGGCCTGAGCTTAAGATCTCCAAACCACAGATATGGGCTCCTGTTCTGCCAGCTGCTCATCGAGTGACCAGAAGTGTGTTAAACATCTCTGATCCTTAGTTTCTTCACCTGAATAATGAAGGCAATGATTCAAGAAGTCAGTGTTGGTGGAACCTAAAATCAAATGGAGACTCTGAACAAGCACTTTGTCATCTAGTGAAAGGGTTGAGGGACTCTTAAATAACGCGTAAAGATCAAATGGCATAGGGGTTTTAAACAAAAACATAAAAACACTTCACCACAAGAGGAAGCTTCTGACCGTCCCCCTTAACGCCGCGTGTCCTCTGTACCTTCCCACACTCCTGTCAGCTCTAAGTAGAGCTCTGACTCCAACAGCTCCGCCAGGAGCTCCCTGCATTGAGGGAGGCCTGTTGTCTTGAGTGTGGCCAGCACCAATGAAGCTGGGGATTTCCTGGGACAGTTGTGACACTCCTGACCAACCGTGTTTGGCTGGAACAGCAGCCAGAAATGTGTTTTCTCTGTGGTTATGGCTGTCTCTGAGCAAAGCTACAGAAGGCAGCCGGCTCCACCCGGGGTTGCTCTGCACTTCTTCATCTCTGTGCTGCAACGTGAGGGACCCATGTCTGATCTACAGAGATTGCTTTCTCTGCCCGCTCTAAATGAAGCCCATCTATCTTTCCTCCTCCCCACACTGGAGCTCGATATTAGTTGTTCTGAAATGTTGATGCCTGACTTATGCAGGCTACTGGCAAAGTGAATTTTAGTTTCTACTATCATAATGTTTCATTAAACACACACACACACACACACACACACACACAATCTCGATTCAGAATGATGCTCCTCTCGCAAATTTCCCCTGCAAGGAAATTGTCTGCCCAGTGCTTCAGCTTGTGGAGAACACATTGAGAGTTTTGGGGCTGCAGATTCACCAAGAGTGGTCGAGGGCTGGGAACTGCAGCAGATGGAGGGCTGTCGGACAATGCTGGCGGAGGCAGTGCTGCTTCCAGGGGGTGTGGAAGGAGTCAGGCCTTAGCTCCTGACACTAGGACATGGGAACACTGCCCAGAGAGATGTTGCCTGAAGGGCCCCCATGGGCACTGGTGCAGGTCCCACATGGTAAGAGGCATCGCTGAGTCTCCCCAGCACCCCACCAGGAGCGCCTGGCTCAGAGCAGGTGCCCAGGATGTCTGTGCAGACCTGGTGATGACCGAGGAGAGGCAGGGTCTGCAGAGTCATCTGCAGTCGCTGCCCCTGGGGTTCACGGCTGGTGTGATTCAGCCTCGGGAAGGAGGGGTCTCAGTGCAAAAGAACCAAGGGAAATGGCGGCAGGCTTCCATTTGTCTTGTCTGCCTGAGTGTCATTCACAAGGAACTTGGAGTCACATTCCTGTCCCCACAAGCACGGAGCCCCTGGAACCAGCTGCCCACCCTCACCCCAGCTTCTTTTCCTGAAGAGGGTGCTGGAGATGGCAGGCCTGGCCTAGCCTCCATGTTGACACGCACCAACCCCTGTTCCTCATCCCTTTCTGCCTTCAGTGCGGGGGGTCCCACGACCCTCCCACAGTGCTGTTCTGAGGATCCCATAGGGTCATGGATACATACTCCCTACACAGAGCCAAGCACAGAGTGTGCTCAACAGAAGGCAGCTACAGCAATGGTGATGACAATTGTGTCGCATATTGATAGAGTGATTTGACCTAAGCATGTTTCTTCTTTTTTGCTTTTTTCCCAGCTTTATTGAGGTATACTGACAAATAATTATATAAAATTAAGGTGTACAATATGATGTTTTTTGGGTTTTTTGTTGTTGTTGTTGTTTGTTTGAGATGGAGTCTCACTCATTTGCCTGGCTGGAGCGCAGTGGCACGATCTCGGTTCGCTGCAACCTCCGCCTCCTAGATTCAATAGATTCTCATGTCTCAGCCCCCCAGTAGCTGGGACTACAGGCACTCGCCACCGTGCCCAGCTAGTTTTTGTATTTTTAGTAGAGATGGGGTTTCACCGTGTAAGCCAAGATGATCTCGATCTCCTGACTTCATGATCCTCCCACCTCGGCCTCCCAAAGTGCTGGGATTACAGAAGTGAGCCACCGCGCCTGGCCACAATGCGATGTTTTAATGTACATAAACTTTGTGAAATGGTCACCACAATCAAGCTAATTAACACATCCATCACTTCATAGAGTTACTGTCTTTATAATGAGAACACTTTCGAGGAGTCTAGCAAATTCTGAGTGTGAAATTCAGTGTTGTTAACCACAGGCTCCTGCCTTGCATCAGGCCTCTAGATCTCCTTTGTCTTACAATTGAAAGTCAGTGCCCTGTAACCACAGCCTCCCTATTTACCCCTCCACTCAGTGGTTGGAGTTTGACTGATTCTAATTCCACACAGAAGTGAGATCAGGCAGAATTTGTCTTTCTGGACCTGGTTTATTTCACTTAGCATCACGTGCTGCAGATCCATGTTGCCACCAATGGCAGGATCTCCATTTTTTTTTTTTCTTTGAGATGGAGTCTCACTCTGTCACCCAGGCTGGAGTGCAGTGGTGCGATCTCAGCTCACTACAACCTCTGCTTCCCAGGTTCAAGCGATTCTCCTGCCTTAGTTTCCTGAGTAGCTGAGATTATAGACACGCATCACCATGCCTGGCTAATTTTTGTATTTTTAGTGTAGGTGAGATTTTGCCATGTTAGCCATAATGGTGTCAATCTCCTGACCTCGTGATCCACCTGCCTTGGCCTCCCAAAGTGCTGGGATTACAGGTGTGAGCTACCACTCTGGCCCATCTTCTTTTTTGAAGGCTGTATCCTATCCTATTCCATCACCCCATTTCTGACACATAGGTTGTGTCCACATCGTGGCTTTTGTGAAGACTTGAGCGTATCTGGCTGGAATGACTGTGGCACACAGAAGGCATGGTGTGCTAAGCTTCTGACCACACCATACCCAGGGGAGTGCCTCTCACGCCTCTTCTGCAGCTGCTATGAGCTACCTGGGCTCCAAAATAAACTTCCCGGCCCTGAAGCCCACTCCAGGACAGAACCTGTGGTCTCAGCAGCCACAGCACCATCACCATGAGCACTAAGTCAGCCGAGGGACCCCGGGACAATAGTCCCCAAATAAAGGACGGAGTTGCTCAGATGCAAGAAATATCAGCCAGACGTTGGCTCACAAACTTGCAGAAGACTCTTATCAAGCTTCACTGAGGAGTGAAGAATATTTTTGAACATAAATGATAGAAGACTCAAAAAGAAACATTATTAGTAGCTTTGTCTTGGCTGGCTTTGATTTAAACTTCCCTTTGATTTTTATAAGACTTCTCTTCCCTAAACAATAAGTGATAAACTGATAGTATCATTTACATGCAAATTAACGTGTAAACAATATCTATGACTTTTTATTTCTTGCCGTTGAAAGTTTTTTAAAATAAATTGAGACTGATGACTTAAGTTATTTCATTTGGTTTCTTGGAAAACACAGGCATGTAAAGAAGAGTAAAGGGAAGTTATTTTTCTGCTCGTAGCAATATTGAGATGAGACTTTCCTCTTTTAATTCGAATTAAAGATAAATATTAAAACAGAATTAATTAAAGTATAAGCAGAGATAATTAAAACAAATGTGGTCACTGAAGACTTAAACATTAAAATAAATTAGGTTCATATAAAAGTTGGGCAACATTGAATCATATTGCATATTTAATCAGGGCTCCACTGAAATTGATTAAATATGCCCTTGAAATTAACTATTGATCATTTTTAACTGGTTGGATGTAACCCAATTTATTTTCCTATGGATTTTGACTGAATTTCATAACTTAAGCAATTTCTAAAAATACCTGTTTACTTCTTACTGATAGCAAAGTGTTTTGATGTCAGCATGGAATGGTGTAGCACAGAAAACATTTACAGAAATATTTAAATAACAGTGAGTTTCTGTGCAGCAGTCAGTGTAGTTGTGGTCCAGGGAAAACATGAAGAAAGAAAACACAAATCTACATCTATATTTAATCTATAGATCAGTAAATGTATTCATCTAAGCTATCCCAGTATTGCATTTTCAAATAGGGCATAACATATCTGTTTAACCCAAAACTCAATCTCAAGCAGTCAATTGAAATGATTGCATATTCTCACCCATTTTCATATCATGTGCGAATTTCTCTTTATTTCTTAGTTGGTCTTCATGGTCAGGTTTCTTTTCTAGGACACCATCTTTTCATTGCTGAGACACTTCTCCAATTCCAGGACCTTCCCTTTAGCCCACTGAATGCAAGGCGGAACACGGACACAGGTTGCATGTTAGCAAGGTCTTACCTGCAACTCCACGACAAAAGTCTGAGTTACGGCATCAGAAAGGAGCCATGCTGTGAGCTCTCCTGGGCCCCCGGAGAAAGAACAGCTAAGTGACTTAGTGCGGGGGGAGCGGAAGAGCCATCGAGAATAACAGTTTTATGTGTTGTCAATTACTGGCTTGGATAAAGTTTGTGATTCCATTTGGCGGCACCTCTCTTAGCATTACTGAAGCAGAAAGGGGATTTTTAAAGAGCTTGTCAATAAAAATCACATGTCTACCCAGCATTTTCCTATATGCAATATTTAACCTCTCAATTTCCTGGATATATAGCTCTGTTGCTAGTAAGTGTCTACTTAAAAAGAAAAGTGGTTCAGTTCAGTCTTAGCAGGACTCCCTCGGAGGGAAGCATTTGAATTCAGAGGAGCTCCTTATGCCATTTATAGACATTAATCAAGGCCATTCCTAATGTCTGGGTATGTGCTTGTGTTCAACAGTGTTCCATGATGCAGAAGGTGGTAGGGCCTGGCTGTGTGAGGTGGGTTTTGTGTTGTCACACATGTATACACCTGTTGGTGGCTGCAAGCCGAGCCCTGTCACATGCAGGAAGCTCCCGGGATCTGGCCAGGAGTGCTGGTCTGGACACGGTTTCTCCCCAACATGTGTTTTCATATTGGATAAGTTTTCAAGCTTCCATGAGTCTTTTGTTCCCATCTGAAATAAAACGGGGTTTAACCAAAAATATAGGCAAGAAAACCAGTAGTTTTCAAATATTTTACACAGCAAAGCCATTAAAATAAATCTCTCAGGAACCCTAGGAGATCAATTGAAAGAAAGTGGAGCTCTCGGGGCTGGTGCATGCAGGCCGGGGGCAGGAAGGGATGGCCCGCCTTCCCCAACAGTGGCCTCTGACGCATCTCTGAGGCTCAGTGCAGGTCCACGGAATCTGACTGGATAACCATCGACCATCAGCACCATATCTCAGCTCCAAGAAGAGAGTTTTGACTGTCAGCCTCCTGTGGCCTTGATCACATTATTTATTTTTTTCTAATGAACTGAAAACTTGTCTCTGAAGTGCTGCTTTCCTGAAATAGTTATTATTTGGAATGTGAAAAAATGTTCCTCTGAATAAATGGGTAAGGCAGGGGAAATGCTAGTAATTATCTTCAAACTTCACATTTTTGCATTTATTGTGAGGACATGTATTTTAATTATCTACTGCTGCATGAGAAAGCATCTTCAAGCTTAGTGATTTAACACAACTGCTGTATTCCTAATGGTTTTGTGAGTCAATGATGTGGGATGGGCTTTGCTGGGTATTTTTCTCTGTTTCAGGGGTGTCAGCCAGGGCAGTGGAAGTAAGGACCCTCAGTCTCTCTCTCCCTCCAAGTGCAGCTTCCTCACTGGATGAGGACCCTCAGGGACTGGGCTTACCATGCATGCCCGTCTCTGGTGGATCCATCTCTCTCTCTCTTTTTTTTTTTTGAGATGCAGTCTCACACTGTTGCCCAGGCCGGAGTGCAGTGGCGCGATCTCGGCTCACTGCAAGCTCTGCCTCCCAGGTTCATGCCATTCTCCTGCCTCAGTCTCTCGGGTAGCTGGGACTACAGGCGCCCGCCACGACTCCCAGCTAATTTTTTGTATTTTTAGTAAAGACAGGGTTTCACTAAGTTGGCCAGGCTGGTCTCAAACTCCTGACCTCATGATCTGCCTGCCTCACCTCCCAAAGTGCCGGGATTATAGGCGTGAGCCACCGCGCCTGGCTAACTTCATCTGTTACATGGTGGCAAGCTCTAAATGGAAGCCTTCCAAGAGCCAGGAGGAGGAAGCTTCCAGGACAGCTAAAATCTTGGTCCACGGAGGCTCAGTGTCCCCTCCTCCAGATTCTATTGGTCAAAGCAGGTCCCCAGGCCCACCCATCCTCATGGGAGGGGAGGAGGTGGGGCAAAAGACCACACTTCTAGATGAGGGCATAGCAGAATCTGCCACAGAGGAGGGAACGTGACGGCAGCCCTTGCTGCAGCCACATTTAGGAAATAAAATCCTCCATATTGGGAATTCTCAGTCATTCTCCCCAGGAGAAGAAGCACAGATGCCGAATGCTGAGGTTGTAGAGGCAGACGTCGAAAGCCCGGTGTCACAGTGGGTGGGCAGGTGGGAGCTGGGTAAGAGGCCAAGAAGGGGCCATCCACCTGCTGTCTGGGGGACACATCCTCAGTGAAGGAGCCCCCTGCTCTCTTTAGTGAGTGCTCTCGCCCTCCTGTGGCTTCCCCGGGGGCCTATGAGGCAATGGTGTCTCAACCCAACCCCCACCTGGAGGTCACCTCCCAAAGCCTGAGGGGAGAGGCAGCCTTAGGACGGAGAGCTCATGCCTGCTCTTGAAAACCACAGGGGCAATGCAGTGGGCCCCACAGTGGCCGGGTATGAACAGGTCATGTTAAGAGAGCTGGGCATTGGCGGGGGTGGGCGGGGTGGGGGTGCTGGGGAGCTTATCTCTGCAGGCGTCACCTCCATGCACACCGCAGACGCCCTGTGTTCACTCAGAGCCAGCTCCCCTGTCATAGTCGGAGTCATGAAGCAGTCGCCACGCAAGAAAAGGAGCAAAAGGACCCCCCACCCCAGGATGCGCTCATGCAGGATGGGCTCACTCAGGTGCTTGCAGGAGCGCTGTGCGTGACTCACGCTGAGCAGGCGCTGCTGGTGACTGCCCAGAATGCCGTGGAGGCAGCCGGAGGCAGGGGACCTGTGCCTTGCCGGGAGGCGCTTTTGCCGTAAAATGACCCACTGCAAGTTAAACTGAACGCTAAGCATTTTTTTTTTTTTAATGAAAACTAAAGGAATCGGACTCAGTTGGAACAAAGATTGGGAAAGGGCTTCATTTAGATGAACTAAACTGGGCAGCCGTGAAGGATTCCCTCTGAAGCGCCTTCTACCCAATGGGCCCCTGGAACTGGGGTCTGGCTTCCCCCAGCAGCACAGCAGGGCGTCCTGGCCACCTCCTCTGCACTCTCGCCCTAGAGTGGTGGGCTAGGATGGGACGCTGACTCCAGGCAGGGGAGATGGACAGCAGTTTTTCCGTCATTCTCAGCCCAGCGGGGTAGGTCCCAGCCTGCATGCAGGGCCACATGGACCAGATGGAACAGCCAGGGTTGGTGGGAAGCTGGCTTTGTAGTAACGAGGGGGTGCCCCTGGTTCCTGCAGCTGGGGTGTGGTTGGCTTTGTGAGTCATTCTGTGGGTGGCAGAGAACAGAAGACCCCGACTCAGGGGTGAGCAGGAGCTGCTCCTGGTCCCTGCTACAGGAGAATGGATTTGCTAAGGGGCCTTTACTGTGAGAGCAGAGCTGAGAGGGGACTCAAGGTTAGGCCAGGTAAGGCCCCCACGGCGTCAGCAGAGGTCAAGGCAGCCTGTCCTGTGAAGTCTTAATTCTAGGTCTTACACCACGAAGGCCTTTGGCTTGGACCTGGCCAAGTCCTGCAGCCTCCCCTCCCCACAGCTGCCTGCCCAGTGCAGGGACGGGCGAGGGCTGTGCTCACAGTGGTGCAGGGAGGACCGTCCCTGGGGAGCAGCTCAGGCTTATTTTCCATGCAGCTTTCTGAAGATGAGCCTCGATAACTACAGCACGGCTCCCTCCAGGAAGCTTGGAACACTCATTAGAAATCCATTCCACGTCACTGCTTGGGAAGAAAATAACTTCACTCCGACCCCAGAAGCTTCTATTTGGCCTTGTAGAACATTAGCAAACACAAATGTTGTGTTTTCCTCTGAAAAATACAAGCTGAAGGCCATCACTTATTTAGCTTACTGTGTTGTTTGAATGATTTGAAACAGAATACGTTAGGAAAATAAAAGATAATGCACTACGCGTGCCACACACCATGTTTTCTGTTTCTTGGGCCAGACCCCTCCCACACCTATGGGGATGAGGGTGTTGATGGAATGACACGTTTGTTAAGGAAATGGGACCGAGGATGGTGGGACTGGCTTCCCTGCTCTGTGTGGGAGCCTGTATCACATAGTGGGCCCAGGGCCTCCCGGTGAGCTGACCTCCTGCTCAGTGTGCACGCCCGGCCCCAGAGATCCCACCGGGCAGGTCCGTGCTCTGGGCAGGCTGGGAGGATGAAGGAAACAGGGAGAGGAGAGCTGCCCACGGGACTGGGGGCCCTGGGAGCACTTAGCCCAAGCACCAGCCCTCACCCACAGAAAGTGCTAGAGAACTTGCAGGTCCAGCCGTGATCTACCCCCAGCATCCCTGGGACACAGGAATGTCCTTCCCACCCTGATGTGGAATCTTCGGACACGGGAAGGAGACGCCTTGCTCCTGCATTCAGCCGACATGATCCAGCGTTTCTAAAATACACTATGGAAATGAGGAGAGGGAAACTGGACGTTTGCAAGGTACACGCCAGAGAGAAAGACAGTCGTGTTTCAACTCCTGGGGGTCTTACAGCAAACTCCGAAATCCGGGTGGGCTGCCCGGTGCAGAGCCCCATCCCTCACAGCGCCCTCGGTTCCGTGTGCATAATCCATTTTCTCAGGTATGCTTTTCTTTGATTACTGCAGGAAGGACCAGTCATAACCCTGATCATTCAGCTCTGGAGGGCTGTGGAGGGCCTGACCTCTCCTCACGGTGCCCTCTGTCCAGTGGGGGAACCAGCACGGGAGCCCCTGGCATGGCCTCCATCCTCTGGAGTTGTGAGGGACCTGGAGGTTCCAGGTCATCTCTGAGTGTCATCCTCTCCATCAGCAGAACAGACCCTGGCCCCCCTTTCCTCTCCACCACCGGATGTTTTCTCCATCACACATTCTCTGTTTTTCTCTGCTCTTCTTTCCCCAGTTCAAATAAATCCATGCTCTGTTCAAACCCTTTGGCCAGCAAGTGCTTCTCAGTGAGCCGAAAGGCGTTTAGAGGTTCCCTGAATGCCCCATGAGTAGCCTTGGTGTGGACCAAGAGGCATGTCTGAGCTGACTCTTCCCTGTTCCCAGACATGCCCAGGAGGTGCTAAATGACCAGAGATGGGGTGACACGCAGCCCTTCTGCGGCACGTTCCTAGGCTACCTCCACCTTAGGAACCCCATTCCAGGATCCCCACCCAGACCTGGGCCCAGAGCTGCTGCAAAGTGGCTTTTGAGGGGCTCAAGGCTTTGAGGGCCAGAGGGCAGCAAGGGATGTGGAAGGCCAGGTGCCTGGTCACCGTGTCTGTTCATTGATGCTGAGCTCAGCCCAAGACCGATGCTGACAGAGTGGCACTGACAGTCAAAGCCTAAAGATGTCGTGTAGTAGTCCTTCTGGTTACACCCTTCCCACATTTCATGGAAAGCCTAGAAATCGGAAATAAAAATTCCTAAGAATTTTAGGTGTTTGTGATATCAAGAACTGCAACTTAGGAAAGACAGAGAGAGCCTAGCGAGTCCATGATTTATGGGGAAGACATTCATAGGCAGTACATCAGACATCAGGTGAGCCAGGCAGGGCAGCCAAGTCTGGGCAGGGAGAAGCAGCCCGGGCTGGCTGTGGGCACAGGTGTCGGACAGGGGTGCTGAGTAAACCCCTCGACTCCCACTGCAGGCCCTTGGCCTGGCTTCTCAGCTTGGGATCCTGGTGCTTCTCCTCTTTGTCCACCCCTAGCCCATGACCTTCCCCTCAAAAGGCCAGAGACAGTGAGCTTTGGGGCACAGGAGATGAGCTGTCACATGCAGAAAGGATTTGCCGTCCATGCCCATCCTCCACTACCGTGGGAGAAGCGTTTCCATCCATAGCAGGCTCAGGAGGATCATGTAAGAACAGTTCCAGGGTTAGGAACTGAAACCTAATACATTCATTAGCTTAAATAGCAACAAAATCACAGCCATACACGAAGCAAACCCTGGTGAGACTGTTGTTAATATTTAACATAAATGGTTTTGAAAATGTGCTAGATACCAAGATGTGGAAAAGGAAGGTTTCTGCGCTGCATTTGTGATATGAATAATAGGCATTCGAATGCAAAGAAAAGCCCCTGGGTGAACAGACAGAATCCCAGGCAGAGGCTCTGTCCCCTGGTGCTCCTGGCCTGGGTTGTGCTGAAGGGTGTGTGCCTTCCAACGTGCCCTCCCCACTGGCCCCTTCGGTTTGCTAAGACCCGTTCTCCAACCTCAAAAGTAACCCAAAAGGTGGCAGCAGCCTGCTTGGGGCATGCCTCAGGGTTCCTCTGAAGAGGGAGATGGGGAATATTGGGAAACGCAGCATCCCTGCAGCGTTGCTTTCCGGTGGAGGTGGACCCAGAGGGGGTCGGTCTGGGATGCAGAGACATTGGCCGCCATCACAGGATTTCATGCCACACAGTCCACAAAGCACAAACTCCAAGTCAATACGGACTCCCTCTGCTTTCAAACACGTTAATAATCCTTTCTCTCAGGAATACTTTTTTTTTTGATTGCTCCGAGAGGGAGGGTCATAATCCTGAAAGACATAATTCTGAACATCATAATCCTAAATGTTGACATTTTGAAAGATCAAGGTCCTGAACATATAATTCTGGAAAAACAATTTTAAAAAGTTTCAAGACATTTATTTACACTTTTAAAAGGAGATTTAACCAACACATATAAAAACACAACAGAACGTTTTATAGGTCACTTTACACAAAAGGCCAAAAATAACAGACACACTTTTGCAAGCATAAAGACGCAGGTGTATTAAGGACAGCCGCATGGGTGTAACAGAAATGGGCGCACGGACTGTGCTCATAAAGAAATAGGCTGAGAAGGGAAAAGTGTCGACGCATGTCACCGTGGCAGCCACTGTGCACACCCAGCTTTGTGGCTGCTCACCAAAGCACCAGGAACAGCCTGAGTCCCAGTCCTGCCTAGCATGAGACAGCTGTCCTGTGATGGGATTTTCAGGACTTCATCCCCTAGGGATTTTAGGCTTTAGGGATTTTGATTTTTCTCAGTGTTAACATCTGGGTTGCGGTGATTGGGATTGTGTCTTTCAGGATTAGTATCCAAACCCCTGTAAGACCCTTGCTGTCAAAAATGTATATCTGAATCTCTTTCCAAATGTATATTTATCTTGATGACTGTGACACCACTATTTTCACAATGTATGTATGAGTCACCCTCACCAAATACCCTGCAGAATGTTTTCTCCTGAGTACAACGGCCTCTCTTCCTTTGACTCCTAAACCATATCCGGAAGGTGGCGGGTAGAGAAGGAAGCCTGCTGGACCCTGGGTTTCCTCCTGTGCACGGGTGTGTGAAGAATCGAGGTGTAGGAGTCTTTTGGTTCTGGCTGTTGGATGCCTCCCTCCTTGCTTTCTGAATGCAGAATTTTAGTAAAAAGCTGTATCAGTGTCCTGTGGTAGCCATAACAAATTCCTGCAAACCGAGTGGCTAAAAGCAACAGAAAACTATTCCCCCACAGTTCTGGAAGCCACAAATCTAAAGTCAAGATGGCAGCAGAGCTGGCTCCTTCTGGAACTATGAGGCAGCACCTGGTCCAGGCCCCTCCCAGCTTCCAGGGGTCGCCGCCCTCCTGGTGCTCCTTGGCTTCTGATAGCATCGCTGCAGTCTCTGCTGGCGCCTCCCTGTGCCCCTTCCATCTGGGTCTGTGTCCCCTGTCTCCATGCAGCCTTCTCTCTCTGTGTCTGTCTCTTCTCTTCTAAGGACACCAGTGGCTGCAGTAGGCCCCGTCCTAATTCACTGTGACCTCATATTAACTAGTTACATCTGTGAAGACCCTGTTTCCTGATAAGGTCACATTCTGAGGTTCTAGATAGACATGAATTTTGGGGGAACACTCTTCACCCCACTGTAACAGCAGAAGTCCTATGTCAGTAAGTCCTGTGGCAGCGGCCGTGGGGAGGGGCGTGCACCCTCACTGCTCATACGGCTGTGTCCAGATAGCATTCCCTGAAGCCCCTGCCAAATACGCAGATCTCCAGGTCTCCGGTCTGGAAATGCTGACTGGTACATCTGGATGAGGGTATTGAAGAAATAGCCCAGAAAATTCTTATCTTCATGGAAGCTGGAGAAGCTCTTCAGAAATCCTGTTGATTGAGGGAAATCCAATCAACATTCCAGTACATAAAACTTCTACATGGGGAGGAGAAAGATGGAGCATGTTTATCAGAGGAAGCTAGGTGGGCACTGAAGGCTCCCAGCCCTGTGGGTACCAGCCAGCTTGTCCGTTTCTGCCACCTGATATTCAGGGGTAGAGAGCAGCCGCAGGCAGGGAAGGCAGTGTCCTTGGAGGGGGAGCACTGGGAGGCACAGCCCCTCATCCTTCCAGGCTTGACAGAGCTCTAAGGGAGGAACTGGGGCTGGAGGAACAGTGACGCAGTCAGAGACCTGGGGAAGTGACCTTCAGACAATTGCCAGGGTGGACCCTCCAGCCATAGAGGAAGGAGGAAACTGATGGCCCTGGGGACAGCTCAGTTTAGAAGTCCTGATGAGAGAGGAGGAAAGCATCACCGTCACCCAGAAATGTTAGGAGCAGACAGGAGTCACAAAGGAGACCCAGAAGAGCAGTGCTAAGGAAGAAAAGGGGCCACCTACCCAGAGGGGAGGAGGAAGACGGTAGGTAACTCGTTCACTCCATAGTGACTTACCAAGAGCCTTTGATGCGGGGCACGGGGCTTGGCTCCTGACATAATGACATGGTCCATGTTCCAGACACCGCGATGGGGACTTCCAAGTCCACTTCATTCTATTCTAACACCAAGGCAGAGTCTGAGGCTGATTTTACAGACGGCAAAGAAACTGGGGCAGGGGCACTGAAAAATGTCTTCATTTGCCTGAGGTCATGAGCATCATAGCCTGGGGAACTGAGATGCAAGCCCAGCTTGTCTAATGTGAGTCCTGGCTTTCTGACTCCACAGCGACGCCTTGTTCTGAGAAGACTCTCAGATCGCACAGTCACCAGCCCCCACCTGCACCCCACTGTCTCCCTGGCCTCACTGTCAGGAGTGTTTCTAAAATGCATGTGCCCTGTCCTGAGTCCTTCACGACCCTATGGAGGAGATCCTTCTGGTGAGTTTCTGGATCCAAAGGAGAATAAGAGCACCTGGTGTTTCTCTTACAAGTCTACAAAAAGCAACCCAGGAGAGAACAAGGAGAGTCCAGGCTCTGGAGTGGCCTCGCGTGAGGTATTTATCTCCATGAGCCTCAAGTTTCTCACCTGTCAAATGGGCATAATAATGGCCCATCCCTCATGGACTTTTTGTGTGAATTAAATGCATTAAAACATAGGGGTCAGGCCTGGTGACTCTGCCTATAATCCCAGCACTTTGAGAGGCCAAGGTGGGCGCATCGCCTGAGGTCAGGAATTCGAGACTAGCCTAGCCAACATGGCAAAACCCCATCTCTACTAAAAATTAACTAAATGCTGCACGCTTGTAGTCCCAGCTACTTAGGAGGCTGAGGCAAGACAATCTCTTGAACCTGGAAGGCGGAGGTTGCAGTGAGCGGAGATCATGCCACTGCACGCCAGCCTGGGCAACAGAGAGAGACTCTGTCTCAAAATAAATAAATAGAAATAGAAAAATAAATGAATTTAAACATACAAAAGTGCCTAGACCAGAGATCGTCATACAGTGTTTTAATAAATGTTAGCAATTTCTGTCATTCCACTCCCCTCGCCAACGTGCAGGCCCTTGGCTTGATTTATCATTTAACCCGTTTGCTCCCGTGCTAAGTCCTCTAAACTTGACTCATAACAGAATATGTGCTCTTCCATGAGGTAAGGTAGCAGCCAGTATGCCCATGACAGGGATATGACCCATTGAAGACAAGGGCAGGCATTGATGCCATATGGAAAGCCCCCTTATTCTAAAAGGAAAGGGAAATATCCTTCAGCCTTCAAGTTTTCTTTTTTCTTTTTTTTTTTTTTTTTTGAGATGGAGTCTTGCTCTGTCGCCCAGGCTGTAGTGCAGTGGCATGATCTCTGCTCACTGCAACCTCTGCCTCCCAGGTTGAAGCAATTCTGTCTCAGCCTCCCAAGTAGCTGGGATTACAGGTGCATGCCACCATGCCCGACTAATTTTTGTGTTTTTAGTAGAGATGAGGTTTCACCATGTTGGCCAGGCTGGTCTTGAACTCCTGACCTCAGGTGATCCGCCTGCCTTGGCCTCCCAAAGTGCTGGAATTACAGGCGTGAGCCACCACGTTTGGCCAGTCTTCAAGTTTTTTAAAGGCACAATCGTCTCTCCTGCTTTTCACCTGACATGGCGCATCAAGTGGGAAAAATGTGGCCACGCGCCCACCGCCCAGCCCACCCGCAGTGCACGCCACGGACTGAGCCACCCGCCCCACTGCCCAGCCCACCCGCAGTGCACGCCATGGACTGAGCCACCCGCCCCACCGCCCAGCCCACCCGCAGTGCACGCCATGGACTGAGCCACCCGCCCCACTGCCCAGCCCACCCGCAGTGCACGCCACGGACTGAGCCACCCGCCCCACCGCCCAGCCCACCCGCAGTGCACACCACGGACTGAGCCACCCGCCCCACCGCCCAGCCCACCAGCAGTGCACACCACGGACTGAGCCACCCGCCCCACTGCCCAGCCTTCTCATGCTTTTGGGATCCTTCTTGATCCAGGACTCAGGCCTCACTACCAACTGATTTGTTGAAGTTAACCTAGGGGTTGAAATTGACTGGTTCTCCCTGTCCGTAGCTTCTTTCCCCTTACCCATATTATATTTCTGAACCCATGAATATTTGAAAGGACTCCCAGGGAGGACATTAAAACACCAAGCCTACTAGGGCACAGGGACCTGGTTCCGGATTCCTGCTCTCCTGATGGAAGCCATCCGATGGCAAAGTCAACATCCAAGGGAGCAAAGTCGACAGTTCCGACACCCGCCATGTCTACGGATCTTAACATCGGTGAAGCAGCAAGGATGTTCTTGTTAGGAAACATCCTGAGAGCCCTCTGTTAAAATACTCTTTCAAGATAAAGAGAATTTTGTGAGACACAGCTCTTCCCGGGTGATGTGTGTGTGCAGGGGCGGCAGGTGCAACCGCGCTCTGAAGGCAAACACCTGCAGGAGGTACAGCAGATGCCAGGCCCAGTAATAAGAGGGAGCACGGAGAGGAGGCTCTGGAGAAAGAAACCCACTTCCCTTGCTGAGAGAAAATTTTTCATTGTGGTATTTTCTTATGATTTCTGAGTCTGTCTTGTGAGCAAATACAGGATCTACTTAGGGGTTATTTATTATAAATGAAGTAAGTGAAAATGCTCTGGAGAAGAAAGAAATATGACCACCAGGAAGAACCAGAAAATTGAGCTTTCAACAAATGCACCCATGGCTGGTGTTTCATCTGCTTCTCCCTCTATTTTCTTTTCCTCAACTGCTACTTGAACTGACATGAAGGTAATTAGATTCTGCTTTTTCAAGAGAGAAAGTGTTATTAATTTTCGTATTTAAGACTCTGCAGTCCTCATGCCTTTATAGAGGACTCTGCCTTCCCCTGTGCTGAGCAGAAGCCCTGGCTGCCCTTCCCAACGGGGACCCTGGGAGCCAGGGAGACTGAGCCGGGTAAGGAAATCCCACAGGGAAAACCCTGCCTCTGGAGACCTCACTGTGGGGTGGAGCCCACAGGCTGTCCAGGGACCGTGGTCCCAGGCACCCAGCTCCGCTCAACACCCTCCAGATACCCTGATGCCAGCTCAGCCCAGCACAGTCTGTGCAGGGACCCGTGGTGAAGGGTCCGTCACTCATTCGCTGAGGTTCCTTTTCTCACTCTGGACACGTCTGCAGCATCCAACGCAGTGGTCATTTGGAAGAGAAAGCTGTATTTGCTCTCTGGTTCACTTGATCCTTAATTTTTACCTTTCTTTTTGTTTGGATGCATGTGCTGGGTATCATTTTTTTTTTTCTTAATAAAATGCTTTTGTGTTTCACGATATCGCATGGAAGATATTGGTCATGGATCAGTTTACTCCCCTACTCTCCTGGTTGGAAATAGGATTTTAGGAGGATTCGTTCTGCTCCAAGCAGCAGGGCCATTGACTCTAGTTACATATTAGGATTCAACCATGTGGCAAGACCCTGTCTGCCCTTCCTCCATCTGGCTCCGAGTCACCACTCTCCAAGGTGTCTGGGTAGTGACAGGCTGCACGCCAGCCCCCTCAGCCTCCCATGGCCACCAGCACAGAAAACTGCACACACGGGTGCTACTTCTGCTACCAAATGAGCTGTCTTGGGGCTTGGATACAGGCCCAGCACAACGCTGGGCTCAGTTACTGTTTTGCTCATTTGTTAACTGATTAATTAATTAATTCTCATGTCTTGATAGACCAGGAACACTTTTACTATTAACAGGATTTTTGATGCTGGCAGAGAAATGGTTGCTCACATCTGGACAGAGAAGTTTGCAGCTTAAGGCCTTCACGGTGCCGACACCCTTATTTAGACCCAAAACTTTTGCTTGACCACGTGTATATGTCTTAAATATCAGAACCCATTTTTAACCATACATATTTAAAAATAGTTTAAAAGGAGCTGGGCACAGAGACTCACACCTGTAATCCCAGCACTTTGGGAGGCCAAGGCAGGTGGATCACATGAGGTCAGGAGTTTGAGACCAGCTTGGCCAACATGGTGAAACCCCATCTCTACTAAAAATATAACAGCCCAGTGTGGTGGCACACACCTGTAATCCCAGCTACTCAGGAGGCTGAGGCAGGAGAATCACTTGAACCTGGGAGGTGGAGGTTGCGTTGAGCCAAAATCAAGTCACTAAATATATATATATATATATTAGAAGAGAGAGAGATATATATGTAATATATATATTCTGATATATATGTGTAATATATATATTCTGATATATATGTGTAATATATATATTCTGATATATATGTGTAATATATATATTCTGATATATATGTGTAATATATATATTCTGATATATATGTGTAATATATATATTCTGATATATATGTGTAATATATATACTGATATATATGTGTAATATATATATACTGATATATATGTGTAATATATATATTCTGATATATATGTGTAATATATATATACTGATATATATGTGTAATATATATACTGATATATATGTGTAATATATATATACTGATATATATGTGTAATATATATATTCTGATATATATGTGTAATATATATACTGATATATATGTGTAATATATATATTCTGATATATATGTGTAATATATATACTGATATATATGTGTAATATATATACTGATATATATGTGTAATATATATATACTGATATATATGTGTAATATATATATACTGATATATATGTGTAATATATATATACTGATATATATGTGTAATATATATATACTGATATATATGTGTAATATATATATACTGATATATATGTGTAATATATATATACTGATATATATGTGTAATATATATATACTGATATATATGTGTAATATATATACTGATATATATGTGTAATATATATATTCTGATATATATGTGTAATATATATACTGATATATATGTGTTATATATACTGATATATATGTGTAATATATATACTGATATATATGTGTAATATATATATACTGATATATATGTGTAATATATATATTCTGATATATATGTGTAATATATACTGATATATATGTGTAATATATATATACTGATATATATGTGTAATATATATATATTCTGATATATATATTAGAAGAGAGAAAGAGACTTCTATACCAATTCAATAACTCTGTGTAGGAGAAGAGCAATGTGGAAATAGCTTGCTGGTGTGTACAGGCCTTCCCACCAAAATTGGTCCCTGAGTCCTCCCAAACATTAAGCTTCCAGTCTTTCCTACAACCTTACCAACAAATATGTCTGGTCCTGTCCACTCCGCATGCATCCTGAGATAATCAGGTTTTCATTTTGCCCACCTGCAGAGGTTCACAGGCCAACGCCCAAGCCGCATGCGCTTCCTGTGCGGCAGGGCCCATCTGGATTGTGTTCACCTCCTGAGCCATGCCAGGTGCCCAGACCTTCTCATCCCACCAGACCCTTTCATCCTCTCACATGGCAGGGACAAGTGTCATCTGGGAGCAGCTTCTCTGCAAATCGGTCTGAGGGGGCTAATGGATGTAACAGCTGGTAATCCTCATGTGAAACGAAGGAGGGGAAGCCATCATCTATTTGCAGGTCACGCACCTGGGAGAGGCTCTCCAGGCCCATTTGGAGCCATCAGCCCCGAGGGCCCAGCAGCCCAACTTCGCAGGCACTCCCGTTCTCCCCAGAGGACTCACTCTAAGCTGGCGTCTCAGGTCTTCTCCAAGCATCTATGGATTTGTCCTCAGTGGCAGGCTGCCGTTTGAAGGCCAGACTGCTATGGAATCTTACTCACAGCACATCTATGGAGGGTTTATTTTTGTGAATTGTCAATCAGCTGAGAATTCAATGAATGCTTGTGTAAACAGAAGGACTCTGTTCTTATGGCCTTTCCCACAGTCTCTAGGAAATGGACCTTTTCTCCACAGCTCAGCAGTTGCCGTATTTCAGACTGGAAACTTGGGAGATCAGATCTCAGGGCTGTGGTTTCTCACCTGCCACGAAGCCCGCGATTCTCCAAACAGCAGCATTGCCCATTTCCCCCTGTGGTGTGGGTCTTGGCACTTCGATTGCGTGAAATAAGCGATCTGTTGGCAAACAGAACACAAAACCTCAAGACCCATTTTCTATTTTTGTTTTGTTTGTTTGTTTGTTTGGAGACAGGGTCTCTCACTCTGGATCGCAGTGGTGTCATCACAGCTTACTGCAACCTCGACATCCTGGGCTCAAGCAATCCTGTACCTCAGTGTCCTGAGTAGCTGGGACCGCAGGCACACAGCACCACACCAGGCTAACGTTTGTGTTTTTGGAAGATACAGGGTCTCAGTGTGTTGCTCAGGCTGGTCTTTTACTCCTCGGCTCAAGCAATCCATTCACCTCAACCTCCCGAAGTGCTGGGATTACAGGCGTGAGCCACTGCACTGGCCATGACCCATTTTCAAGGCAAAATGAAGGCCAAGAGTCTGGGAGCTCTGCAGGTGTCCTGACCACTGCCCATCCTTGTCAAGGGTATCTGATCCGCACCTTCGGAGCCAGCATCCACTGGCTTCCCATCTAGGTCCCGCCAAATTTCTGTGTCCTACCAGACCCTGTCCCTGTCACTCCTGTTGCTTCTCAGGTTGCCTTTTTCTATCCTGGTGAATGTTCTCACCTGTTTGTCACCCACCTCCCTACGCAGGTACATGGGAGTGCTATGACCTCCATCCAACACCGTCTCCTCACTCCGGACCAGCGGGCCAGCATGCAGCCGGCACTAAACACAGGCTACATGTCGTCTTATATGAGATTAAGAGCGATTATTACATTTTATAAAATGATAATTGATATGTAATATTTATATAGGGACAATTCACTCACTCATTCCATAATATATACGTGCATATTTTACTATAGCTATTGTTTCTTTTTGCCAAGTGACAATGGCTTTCTTTCTTTCTTTTTTTTTTTTTTTTGAGCTCTGTTGCCCAGGCTGGAGTGCAGTGGCGCGATCTTGGCTCACTGCAAGCTCCACCTCCCAGGTTCACACCATTCTCCTGCCTCAGCCTCCCAAGTAGCTGGGACTACAGGTGCCCACCACCACACCCGGCTAATTTTTTGTATTTTTAGTAGAGACAGGATTTCACCATGTTCGCCAGATGGTCTCGATCTCCTGACCTTGTGATCCACCCACCTCAGCCTCCCAAAGTGCTGGGATTACAGGTGTGAGCCACCACGCCCGGCGATAATGGCTTTCTATATAAGGTATTGATGTACATTTCACTATTTATATACTATGTTTACATTAAGAGATAACTGATTTATAGGAAAATATTAAGTTAATTTTAATCTAGGAGCTCCTTGGCTGTAGAGAATATTGTGGTGGTGGCTGGTATTCCATGACCTTGTGTCTACTCCTCCCTTCTGAGAAGCCATTGATTGGGATCTCTCTGAGCCCCCTGCAAGTCCTCTGAGGCAAACACCCTTTTGATTAAATACTAAAGAAAGTGGAGAAGGAGGGAGAAGAGAAGTCTGGGGTATGACTCCTCCCCAAAAGCACCTTCCCTTTCAAAAAGCAAGGGGCAAGTGGAAGTTCCGGTTGCTCTTGTGAATGACTTGCACCAATTGCATAAAGTGAATGAAATCGGGACTATGTAGGTTGGAGGGTATCCCTGTCCTGCCCAGCCTCCCTGGGAGCAAAGGCGCTCTGGGCTGAATGCCCAGGCTCTGCACCAGCATCCCCATTGCAGGGAAGGCCCCTCACTCTTGCTCATCAGGACTGCGGCGTGTCAGGAGTGCCTGGAGTCTCCAGGCTTCAGGAGAGCACGAAGGCTGGCACTCACGGGTTGTTGACGTGCTATTATGACAGGCACCAACTCACCTAAACTCACAGCAGAGTCCTGCAGAGTAGGTGTTATTATTCGCACAGAGGAAGAAACCAAGGCACAGGAGGTGAGCTCGCTGAGGATTTAGAACTACCAGGGTTTAAACTGGCCAAGCACACGTAAGTACCACGTGATGAAGGCTGGAGCTCATGTGCACAGACATCCATGTGACAAGCATGCTGTGGGCAACATGGTCAGTTCTCATCTTCGCAAAGCCCTCCGAAAATAGCCTCAGGGGCTTCCTGAGAGGAGGGCTGCATCAACAGTGTTTCCCAATCTCATGATGCTCTTCTCCAAGGCTCCAAACGTTGCAGGGCCCCGGCCTCCTTTCCACCTCGCTCCTGATTCTTGCAAGAGAAAGGGAGCTGTTTTTCTAAGTCCTCAGAGTCCAGGAGAGGCCTCTGTTCATGTTTCGGGTGGAAGCCACTGTGTGTCCAAATGTCCCACGTGCAGCCGTCCTTTTGTTACCTCCTTGGACCAAGCCCTGGAGCTGAGACCTCAAACCCAGCTGCCTTTCTTTGCTGTCCCACACTGTTGCCCCGTCCCATCCCCAGATTTCTCCCCAGTGCCCTGAAGCACAAACCTCAGCTCAAATTGTGTGTGGGGGGGGGTGGGGGGGCAGTACGGAGTCACATGTCCCAACCCAACCTCCTCAAGGAGTTCAGCGTCACTATTTCGCCCCAGACCCACAACAAATTGGAGGCTCCTTCTTCTGTGATCACCGCCCCAGGTTGTGGAACTCCCTCAGGAACCCCCCAGTGATGAGCGAGCCCAGGATGCCAGGAGCATCTGAGCTGCCCAAGCCCCCAACCAAATGCCACCCGACAGCCCTCGGCCGCTTTCACCTCCAACAACACTGGTGGCCCATTCACAGCTGACAGAGCCGACATGGAGACGGAATCTTACAACATCATTGTTTCTGGTCTACGAATGTCTTAAACGAAGACAGCAAGCAGCTATCCCAGCGAAGGGCAGCAGAGGTGCAAATTCAAACAGAGTTTAAACCTTGACTACTCCCAGAGGAAGAGGAAGACCTAAGGGCACAACCTCCTGAATGATGCTCAGAACGCTGGGGCTGCCGGACTGTACCCAGCTCCCCAGGAATCCAGGCTGAAGATGGCCCACCCTGCACCAGCAATCAGACAGGATCTGCAGATGAAAAAAACCCAGACAGGGTGGAAGGGACCCGTGGCACCATATTCCAACCCACGGTTAGCACCTTACCCAATGCGCAGCGAGCGGTGCCTCCTGCTTCTTTCTTTGAACACATGGGACCCATGCTGGAGCCAGGGGCCAGGGCGGTCCTGTTTGGGCACCCCCTTGAGAGGTTGCAGAGTGCCGTGATTGGAAGGGTCGGCCGCTCTGAGGAGGACAGGAGAACTGAGGAGCAGAGTTGGGGTGAGAGATCCTCAAGGCTTTCCTGCACCCCTACTGTGGGAGGAGAGGCCTTAGGTTAGAAGCCTGAGCTTCCATTACAGAGCATAAAAACAGGTAGACACAGGCTGTGCCCGGGGTGCTGGCACCTGGGTTTTCTGATGGGAAGAGCCTGCTCAGCCATGTCCAGAAAGCACTGGGCAGGACCAGTGTTTTACTGGTTAACATCTCACAACCAGCTGGGGTGCAGATGGAGAAGGCTGACTTCCAGCATTTGCCAATTCCTTGGTGCGGATCCACCCCACTACTCCATGCTACCGACATGAAGTCTCTGCAGGGGAAGAGGTGCTCGTTGGCGCTTGGGAGGCTGGGCAAGCAGGCTCAGGCAAACCGCTGGGCACACCCCACCCTTGCTCTCCCTGGCATACAATTAGGCAACCTGCCGTCCTCCTCCAGCGGCCGCTGCTGACGCAGCATCCAAGAGTCCCAAGTCTCTGTGATGTCCCCTGCAGTCTGGTGCTCTCAGCACAATCATGCTCCATCTCCCTTGGCAGTCCTGAGTCATATGTTTCCTTTTGAAATGTTTGCAGATGAGTTGCAAGAAGCAGCAGCAGAGCTCCAACAGGTTCCTCTTCAATAAATCCATCCACGTGTGCTTACAGCACTTCTATTTTCCCGGCCCCAGTGACTTGTGAAGTGAACCCAGACTTGTGTTTCTCCTGCCCGACCTCACTTCCATCGAGTTCCACAAACCTCCATCCTGCCAGCCCCTCGTCACAGGCTTGTCACCCGGCGGTGGGTGTGAGTGGGGTGTGATGGCACCCAGCTGTCCCCATGGGCAGGTGCTGCTGTAGACATGGAGCAGTGCAGGAGATACAGGGCTACCAGGGAATGCCAGGCGCCCGGAGTCCGTGTCTGGAAAATTGACTGACTGAACGATTTATATTATCTAGGCTACTGAGGAGGGAGGTCTTTTTACTGAATCACGGCGTGCATCCAGGGAGTGACCTGGGAGGATGGTGAGGGCAGCCCAAGAATTAAGGGGAAAGTGGACAAAGCAATTCAGGGAGTCTAGCTTGTCTTTCCCCACACGCAGTTTATAGAAGCTTTAAGAATTGATGAGTTCATATTCTTCTTCTTCTTCTTCTTTTTTTTTTTTTTAAAGTAGGGACATGGATGCAGCTGGAAACCATCATATTATTCTTAAATAGTGCATGCAAATGGTGAGTGTCCAGACAGATTCGTGGTGTGTTCCTGCCTCCCATCCTGTGCTCATCAGCCCCCTGGCAATGCCCTCCCCGAGGCCCCTTTCTGCAAGAAAGATATGCACTCACCTCCAGGCTGCTGATGAACCTAGTGTATTTTTCTACTTACCACGCAGAGCTGCAACGGATATTTCAAGGGGTGTTGTTTAGTGTCTTTGATTATGGTTTTGTTTTGTCCTTAAAGCTTCAGCTATTTTCTTTTATAAAAGTAAGATTTATTTATTATAGGAAATGTAGAAAATACCTAACTTTGGAAATGTCTATATTTCTACAAATGAATTAGTGTGGGCTCCCGGGAAGAGCATGGATCGGGGGATCCCATGAAGCTGCTGTGAGCGCCATCTTTCCAGCAACCACGCGACCTCTGCGAGCTACCTCACCACCCCGTAAAACAGGTGCAGTGTCGTTTCAGAGTTGGCGTGCGGGTCAAATATCCTGCACCATCCTGTGCAACCACAAGACGACGAGCACACCGTTACCTTAGCCTCTGCCCCGAGGCATCCACATCTCCCACCAGGTGGAGAGACCCTGAAACTAGTGAAGGTGGTGTGCCACAGTTAACTTTGTTGTCAACTTGGCCCATGGAGTGCCAGAATTTTTTTTTTTTTTTTTGAGATGGAGTCACTCTCTGCCGCCCAGGGTGGAGTGCAGTGGCGTGATCTCCGCTCACTGCAAGCTCCGCCTCTCAGGTTCACACCATTCTCCTGCCTCAGCCTCCCGAGTAGCTGGGACTACAGGCACCCACCACCACGCTCGGCTAATTTTTTATATTTTTAGTAGAGACGGGGTTTCACCGTGTTAGCCAGGATGCTCTCGAACTCCTGACCTCGTGATCTGCCTGCCTCGGCCTCCCAAAGTGCTGGGATTACAAGTGTGAACCACTGCACCTGGCCCAGATATTTTTTCAAAAAATTTTCTGGGTGTGTCTGTGACGTTGTTTCTGGGTGAGATTAGAATGTGAGTCTGCAGACCCAGTCAAGCAGAGGGTCCTCTGTCATGTGGGCAGGCCTCACCAGTCAGCTGATAGCCTAAACAGAGTCAAAGGCTGAGTGAGAAAGAATGCCTTCTCTTTGCCTCTTTTTGGACTGGGACCTGGGTCTTCTCCTGCCTTTGAACTCAGACTTGGACTAAAACTTACACCATCACCTCTCTTGGGTCTCCAGCTCACTAACAGCAGATCTTGGGACTTGTTGGCCTCCATAAAAACATGAGCCAACTCCTTATGGTGAGTCTGTCTCTCGATTCCCTTGCCACACACATTCACACACACACAGACACATATTTCCTATTGGTTTCCCTGGAGAACCTAGACTAAGCCACCACGCTTTTTGTGTACAGCACAACAACATTGGCATAGAGTTTTGAATCACTGAGTGAATTAGTAAACGAATAGGAGTAAGACAAAACTCAATGTGGGTTTTAAATACCATATAGGCAGGCTCACCAAGGTGAAGATGTTTTGGGAGGAGACCTTGGAGAGCAGGAGCTTCAAGCCCAGGAGGAATTGGAGCAGGTGTCAGCAGCAGCATCCTGGGCTCAGTGGGGCAGATGGCAGGTGAGAGGGGCAGAGAAGAGGCGGGGGAGGGAGGGCGATGCAATCAACATTTCTGAGCTTCCAAAGATGCTATTTTGATGTAAGATTTAAAAGAATGGCTGGGTTTGGGAACTGGACAGTGGGGATGGTTCCACAGTGCCGTGAGTGTACTTAAGGTGGAACTGGACAGTGGGGATGGTTCCACAGTGCCGTGAGTGTACTTAAGGTGGAACTGGAGAGTGGGGATGGTTTCACAGTGCCGTGAGTGTACTTAAGGTGGAACTGGAGAGTGGGGACATTTTCACAGTGCCGTGAGTGTACTGAAGGCCACTGAATTGTGCAGTTAAAATGTTAAAAAGAAAATATATGTTTGTGTATTTTACTACAATTTAAATAAAAGAATGGTTGAAAAATGAGTTAGAGGTTTGTATGCGATAAGAATGTTTAGACTATTAAAGAATTGAGGAAAGTCATGTCTGCGCTTGGGAAGTGGGAGAGTCGTGACACACTTTCCGATCTTCCGCTGGCCTGTGAATGGCTTTATGTTCTTCTGGCTGTTTTACGTCACTCACAACAGCTGGAGCGCAGCACGTGGGGCATGCCCAGTGGTGCAGGTGCTGACACGCGGGTCTGCCCGGGATGGGTGCGTGGGAAGAAAACATATCCTCCAGGTTTAGTTCCTCTGGAATCAGCAAGGATCCCATGGGATGAGGTTCACTGTGGATTCCCAGGAGAACTCTGAATAGCACTGGAGGCCTCAGGTGCACCCATGGGAGCTGCAGCAGCCATCGTAGGCCATGGCCACTTGCCCTCTCGCCAGCAGAGTGACACACAGAGCCTGCACTGCAGACTGTGCAGGGGAGATGGAATGGGGGCTCCCAGCTGGACCTGGAATAGGAGACTCCATCCCGTCTCCCCCAGTCGGCTTCCTTGTGTCATTTGACACCATGTATGGCTCAGAGTTGGTAGAAGAATGCGGTGACCTACATCAGCCCAGGAGCAGGATGCTTGCTGGCCAGGATAGCACAGACAGATGTGAAGTGACAAATGCTACCCTTGATAGATGAGGAGATGCATTAGTGAAATGAGAGGGGGTGAAGTCTAAATGTAAAGTATCAATCATCAGGTTCGGGGCTGCAGAGGCCCACGGAAGGTCCTGAGCTTGACTGTACTCTATGACCCAGAGGCATGCTCCCCGGGGGTTGCTGCCAGGCACTCTGACTCCGGGTTCCTGGGGACAAGAAAGCTCTAAGTGGGACCTGCTGTTCACACTCCCCTCCCTCTCCTGAAACCTGCTCAGCCCGGACCCTCCCTCCTACGGGAGCCAGGCTGGAGCACCCCTTGTGGACTCCCCACGGGACTCCTCACGGGCCATTCCGCACCCTTCACTCAGGCCCTGAAGACTTCCCTCTGTGGCTCCCGCAGAGCAAAGCAGCAAACCCAAGCTCGCCAGACCAGCTACCTGCAGGTGAATGCGAATCCATGCCGCGAAGCGAGCGGGGCTGCGTACAACCGCACCTCTCTTGGGGCCTTTTCGCTAATTCTCCGTGAGACTACAGCATCTGGCCTCCAATCTGCAGGGCGGCATGGCCAGACTCAGCACTTTTAAGGAGCCCTGCTAAGAATAGCAGTGGTGCCAACCAGCAAGCGTCTCCCTGGAAACCTGGACCAAGAGGAGCAAGGAAGGAGGGTCACTGAACAGAGGATGCGGGACTGCAGTGGGACAAGGTGCGGGGTGACACTCTGCCTTGGGTACAGATCCATGTGGAGACGCTGGCCACCCGGATGAGGAGTGCAGGGCAGGCAGGGAGGGAAGGAGGAAGGGAGGTAGGCTGCTGCTGAGGGTGATGGGAACTGCGGACTGAGGCCAGCCCAGGGGAAGGGAGGACTTGAGAATGTCCTTGGACACACGGGGGCTCTGGGAAGGGCTGGGCCAAGCCACATTGGAGCCCTAGGTTCCTGGGGTCGTTCCAGCATCCGCCTCCTCCAGCCACCTAGGCGGGGACTGAAGCAGCCACTGGCCTTCTGGTCCCTGAACTGGGTGTGGTGGGGGGCACGGCGAGGAGGCTCAGGGCCCCGGGAGCGCAGCGAGGAAGGCAGCCAGGGGAGCAGAGGATGGTGGAGGGCAGGAGGGGCTGACAGGCATGTGGGATACACAGGACAGAAGTGCAGACGTATGTGGGGGCAGCGTGTACATACGAGTGTCTGTGTGTGTGTTTGTAATGTGTGTGCCATATGCGTACAGGACACAGGGAGTATTTATGCATATGTGTATATGCAGGTGTGTACGCATGACATACATGAGGCATGTGGAGATGTATGTGGGGGTGTGTGTGAGTGTGACTGGGGAGTGTGTGGTGGGGTCTGTGTGTAGTGTGTGTGAGTGCATGAATGCGTATGTTTGTGTGGTGGGTATCTGTATATGTGTGGGGTGTGTGTGGTGGGGGTGTATGTGCATGTGTGGTGTGGAGGGGTGTGTGTGATAGGTATGTGTGTTTCTGTGTGTGTTGTGTGAAGTGGGAGTGTGTGTTGTGTGTTGGGGTAGTGTGTGGTGGATGTGTATGTGTGGTGTGTGGTGGGTGTGTATGTTTTTGGTGTGTGTGGGGAGTGTGTGGTGGGTTTGTAGGTTGGTGTGTGTGCTATGTGAGGGGAGTGTCTGGTGAATATGGGTGAACGTGTGGTGGGTGTGTATGTTTGTGTGTGGTTTGTGTGTGTGGTATGAGTGTGTGAATGTGTATGTGTGGTATGTGTGGCGGGGGTGTATACATGTGGTGTGACGGGGATGTGTGGTGTGAGTGGGGTGGTTTGTGGTGTGAGTGTAGTGTGTGTGTGTGTGTATATGTGGGTTTTGTGGTGGGGGGAGAGTCTGTGTGTAAGTGTGTATGTATGTGTGGCTAGTGTGTTGGGAGTGTGTGTATGTGTGGGTAGAGTGTGGGGTGTGTATTGGGTGTGTATATTTGTGTTGTGTGTGTGGTGTGTATGTGGTGTATGTGTATATGTGTGGGTAGAGTGTGTTGGGAGTTTCTGTGTGTGTGTGAGTGTGTGTGGGGAGTGTGTGGTGGGTGTGTATGTGTTGTGTGGTGTGTTTGTGTGTGTATGTGGTGTGTGGGTAGAGTGTGGTGGGAGTGTGTGAGTGTGGCTATGTGTGTGGAGTATGTGGTGGGTTTGTGTGTTTGTGTTGTGTGTGTGGTATGTGGTGTGTGATTGTGTGCGTAGAGTGTGGTGGGAGTGTGTGAGTGTGGCTGTGGGGGGGAGTGTTTGGTGGATGTGTATGTTTGTGTTGTGTGGTGTGTTTGTGTGTGTATGTGGTGTGTGGGTAGAGTGTGGTGGGAGTGTCTGTGAGTGTGGCTATGTGTGTGGAGTATGTGGTGGGTGTGTATGTATGTGTTTTGTGGTGTGTGTGTGTGCGATGTGGGTAGAGTGTGGTGGGAGTGTCTGTGTGTGTATGAGGGTGGGATGAGTGTGGTGGATATGTATGTTTGTGTTGTGTGTGTGGTATGTGGTATGTAATTGTGTGGGTAGAGTGTGATGGGAGTGTGTGAGTGTGGCTGTGGGGGGGAGTGTGTGGTGGATGTGTATGTGTTGTGTGGTGTGTTTGTGTGTGTGTGTGTGGTGTGGGTAGAGTGTGGTGGGAGTGTCTGTGTGTGTGTGAGAGTGGGGGCGAGTGTGGTGGGTGTGTATGTTTGTGTTATGTGGTGTGTTTGTGTGTGTGGATTGAGTGTGGTGGGAGTGTCTGTGTGTGTGTGAGTGTGTGTGGATTGAGTGTGGTGGGAGTGTCTGTGAATGAGAGTGTGTGTGTGGATTGAGTGTGGTGGGGTGTCTGTGTGTGAGTGTGAGTGTGTATGTGTGGGTTGAGTGTGGTGGGAGTGTCTGTGTGTGAGTGTGTGAGTGTGTGTGGATTGAGTGTGGTGGGAGTGTCTGTGTGTGAGTGAGAGTGTGTGTGGGGATTGAGTGTGGTGGGGTGTCTGTGTGTGTGAGTGTGTGAGTGTGTGTGTGGATTGAGTGTGGTGGGGGTGTATGTTTGTGTTATGTGGTGTGTTTGTATATGTGGATTGAGTGTGGTGGGGGTGTCTGTGTGTGAGTGTGTGTGTGTGTGTGTGTGGATTGAGTGTGGTGGGAGTGTCTGTGTGTGAGTGTGTGTGTGTGGATTGAGTGTGGTGGGAGTGTCTGTGTGTGAGTGTGTGTGTGTGGATTGAGTTTGGTGGGGGTGTCTGTGTGTGTGTGTGTGGATTGAGTGTGGTGGGGGTGTCTGTGTGTGAGTGTGTGTGTGTGGATTGAGTGTGGTGGGAGTGTCTGTGTGTGAGTGTGTGTGTGTGGATTGAGTGTGGTGGGAGTGTCTGTGTGTGAGTGTGTGTGTGTGTGGATTGAGTGTGGTGGGAGTGTCTGTGTGTGTGTGTGTGTGTGGATTGAGTGTGGTGGGGGTGTATGTTTGTGTTATGTGGTGTGTTTCTATGTGTGGATTGAGTGTGGTGGGGGTGTCTGTGTGTGAGTGTGTGTGTGTGGATTGAGTGTGGTGGGGGTGTCTGTGAGTGTGTGAGTGTGTGTGGATTGAGTGTGGTGGGAGTGTCTGTGTGTGAGTGAGTGTGTGTGTGTGTATTGAGTGTGGTGGGAGTGTCTGTGTGTGAGTGTGTGTGTGGATTGAGTGTGGTGGGGGTGTCTGTGTGTGAGTGTGTGTGTGTGGATTGACTGTGGTGGGGGTGTCTGTGTATGAGTGTGTGTGTGTGTGGATTGAGTGTGGTGGGAGTGTCTGTGTGTGAGAGTGTGTGTGTGTGTGTGTGGATTGAGTGTGGTGGGAGTGTCTGTGTGTGAGAGTGTGTGTGTGTGTGGATTGAGTGTGGTGGGAGTGTCTGTGTGTGAGTGTGTGTGTGGATTGAGTGTGGTAGGGGTGTCTGTGTGTGAGTGTGTGTGTGTGTGGATTGACTGTGGTGGGGGTGTCTGTGTATGAGTGTGTGTGTGTGTGGATTGAGTGTGGTGGGAGTGTCTGTGTGTGAGTGTGTGTGTGTGTGTGTGGATTGAGTGTGGTGGGGGTGTCTGTGTGTGAGTGTGTGTGTGGATTGAGTGTGGTGGGAGTGTCTGTGTGTGAGTGTGTGTGTGTGTGTGGATTGAGTGTGGTGGGGGTGTCTGTGTGTGAGTGTGTGTGTGTGTGGAGTGTGATGGGGTGTCTGTGTGTGTGAGTGAATGTGTGTGTGTGTGTGTGTGGATTGAGTGTGGTGGGAGTGTCTGTGTGCGAGTGTGTGTGTGTGTGGATTGAGTGTGGTGGGGGTGTCTGTGAGTGTGTGAGTGTGTGTGGATTGGGTGTGGTGGGAGTGTCTGTGTGTGTGTGAGTGTGTGTGCGTGGATTGAATGTGGTGGGGTGTCTGTGTGTGAGTGAGTATGTGAGTGTGTGTGGATTGAGTATGGTGGGAGTGTCTGTGTGAGTGTGTGAGTGTGTGTGGATTGAGTGTGGTGGGAGTGTCTGTGTGTGAGTGAGTGTGTGAGAGTGTGTGTGTGGATTGAGTGTGGTGGGAGTGTCTGTGTGTGAGTGAGTGTGTGAGTGTGTGTGGACTGAGTGTGGTGGGAGTGTCTGTGTGTGAGTGAGTGTGTGTGTGTGGATTGAGTGTGGTGGGAGTGTCTGTGAGTGTGTGAGAGTGTGTGTGTGGATTGAGTGTGGTGGGGTGTCTGTGTGTGTGAGTGAGTGTGTGAGTGTGTGTGGATTGAGTGTGGTGGGAATGTCTGTGTGTGTGTGGATTGAGTGTGGTGGGAGTGTCTGTGTGTGTGTGATTGTGTGTGCGTGGATTGAGTGTGGTGGGGTGTCTGTGTGTGAGTGAGTGTGTGTGCATGGATTGAGTGTGGTGGGAGTGTCTGTGTGTGTGTGAGAGTGTGTGTGTGGATTGAGTGTGGTGGGGTGCCTGTGTATGTGAGTGAGTGTGTGAGTGTGTGTGGATTGAGTGTGGTGGGAGTGTCTGTGTGTGAGTGTGTGAGTGTGTGTGGATTGAGTGTGGTGGGAGTGTCTGTGTGTGAGAGTGTGTGTGGATTGAGTGTGGTGGGAGTGTCTGTGTGTGTGAGTGTGTGTGGATTGTGGTGGGAGTGTCTGTGTGTGTGTGTGTGTGGATTGAGTGTGGTGGGAGTGTCTGTGTGTGTGTGAGTGTGTGTGCATGGATTGAGTGTGGTGGGGTGTCTGTGTGTGAGTGTGTGAGTGTGTGTGGATTGAGTGTGGTGGGAGTGTCTGTGTGTGAGTGTGTGAGTGTGTGTGGATTGAGTGTGGTGGGAGTGTCTGTGTGTGAGTGTGTATGTGTGGATTGAGTGTGGTGGGAGTGTCTCTGTGTGTGTGAGAGTGTGTGTGTGGATTGAGTGTGGTGGGAGTGTCTGTGTGTGAGTGAGTGTGTGAGTGTGTGTGGACTGAGTGTGGTGGGAGTGTCTGTGTGTGAGTGTGTGAGTGTGTGTGGATTGAGTGTGGTGGGAGTGTCTGTGTGTGAGTGTGTATGTGTGGATTGAGTGTGGTGGGAGTGTCTGTGTGTGAGTGAGTGTGTGAGAGTGTGTGTGTGGATTGAGTGTGGTGGGAGTGCCTGTGTGTGAGTGTGTGAGTGTGTGTGGATTGAGTGTGGTGGGAGTGTCTGTGTGTGAGTGTGTGTGTGTGGATTGAGTGTGGTGGGAGTGTGTGTGAGTGTGTGAGTGTGTGTGGATTGAGTGTGGCAGGAGTGTCTGTGTGTGAGTGAGTGTGTGAGAGTGTGTGTGTGGATTGAGTGTGGTGGGAGTGTCTGTGTGTGAGTGTGTGAGAGTGTGTGTGGATTGAGTGTGGTGGGAGTGTCTGTGTGTGAGTGTGTGAGTGTGTGTGGATTGTGTGGTGGGAGTGTCTGTGTGTGAGTGAGTGTGTGAGAGTGTGTGTGTGGACTGAGTGTGGTGGGAGTGTCTGTGTGTGTGAGTGAGTGTGTGAGTGTGTGTGGATTGAGTGTGGTGGGAGTGTCTGTGTGTGAGTGAGTGTGTGTGTGTGGACTGAGTGTGGTGGGAGTGTCTGTGTGTGAGTGTGTGAGTGTGTGTGTGGATTGAGTGTGGTGGGGTGTCTGTGTGTGTGAGTGAGTGTGTGAGAGTGTGTGTGTGGATTGAGTGTGGTGGGAGTGTCTGTGTGTGAGTGTGTGAGAGTGTGTGTGTGGACTGAGTGTGGTGGGAGTGTCTGTGTGTGAGTGAGTGTGTGTGTGTGGATTGAGTGTGGTGGGAGTGTCTGTGTGTGAGTGTGTGAGAGTGTGTGTGTGGATTGAGTGTGGTGGGGTGTCTGTGTATGTGAGTGTGTGAGAGTGTGTGTGTGGACTGAGTGTGGTGGGAGTGTCTGTGTGTGAGTGTGTGAGTGTGTGTGTGGATTGAGTGTGGTGGGGTGTCTGTGTATGTGAGTGTGTGTGTGTGGATTGAGTGTGGTGGGGTGTCTGTGTATGTGAGTGAGTGTGTGAGAGTGTGTATGTGGATTGAGTGTGGTGGGAGTGTCTGTGTGTGAGTGAGTGTGTGAGTGTGTGTGGACTGAGTGTGGTGGGAGTGTCTGTGTGTGAGTGTGTGAGTGTGTGTGGACTGAGTGTGGTGGGAGTGTCTGTGTGTGAGTGTGTGAGTGTGTGTGTGGAATGAGTGTGGTGGGGTGTCTGTGTATGTGAGTGTGTGTGTGGATTGAGTGTGGTGGGGTGTCTGTGTATGTGAGTGTGCCTTCTGTAATTGCACACTGGCGTTTACTGAACACAGCCTGTCACACAGGCCCTGAGCTGAGTGCCCTGCGCCTGCACCTTCCTGACACTTGCACTTTGCTCAGCATGAGAAGGGCCGCCCGCCGCAGCAGGGGGACCTAAGCCGGACCGAGGGGAGCCTTGGGTTGAATCAGGCTCCGACTCTGACTCGCTCGGCAAAATTTCAAGCAATGGCAGCCACAACAGGAAGTGACATTGAAAGAAATAAACGCAGCCCACTAAATGGAAACCCAGGGAGGCCCAGCCCAGCCTCCCCATAGCCAGACCCCAGCCACGCCACAGCTTCCACCCCGAGGGGAAGTGGGACCCACGGAAGGTCAAAGTGGAAAGAAACAACTCAGCAGATTGCGGCTTAGAGATATTTTGCAAACATCCCAAAACATGTGACTCCGCAAACACACTGCCAGCCCCTTCCAGCGGGCGGTGTGGATGTCCGTGCAGTGTGGACAGTTCCCACACCGGACCCTTGCTGGGATGGGCAGCGTCCTCCTCATCCCTCCTGTCCAGGAACCTGAGGTTCGGAAAAGTCGGGGTAGGGTCTGGAGGTGGCTCATCGGAGGAACTCGGCTGCTCTGAACCCTTCTCCGAGGGCGGAAACAGCTTGGCTATCGGTGTCCTGGGGCTGCTGTGGGAGCGCACTACAAACGGGGGGCCCAGGACAGCAGAAAGGGATCGGCTCCCATGCAGGAGGCCGGAAGGCTGAAATCAGGGCATCAGTGGGGCCCTGCGTCCTCTGAAGGCTCCACCAGAGAACGCTTCCCTGCTTCCCTGCTTCCCTGCTGCCCTGCTGCCCTGCTTCCCTGCTGCCCTGCTGCCCTGCTGCCCTGCTTCCCTGCTGCCCTGCTGCCCTGGCTCCCGGCAATCTTCAGCGTTCCTTAGCGTGCAGCTGCATCACCCCAGCCTCTGCCTCCTCCTCTCCTGGGTTCTCTCCGGTGTGTCTCTCTCCTCCTAAGGACACCAACCCCTAATCCAGTGTGGCCACATCTTAACTTCACTCCCTTTGCAAAGACCTCTCTTCTCAACCAGGTTGTACCCACAGGTACCGGGGGTGGGACTTGGACACATCGCCCAGCGGAACCCAGCATGGAGGAATTTGGACTGAGAGTCAGAGTCTTGCCAGTCAGAAGGGCCCACCGCTGTCAGCTCAGGGGGCCTGAGACTTCTCCCCACATACAGACCGAGACTTCTCCCCACGTGCAGACCGAGACTCCCCCCCACGTACGGACCGAGACTCCCCCCCACGTACGGACCGAGTCTTCTCCCCACGTGCAGACCGAGACTTCCCCCCACGTGGAGACCGAGACTCCCCCCCACGTACGGACCGAGACTCCTCCCCACGTACGGACCGAGACTCCCCGCCACAAACAGACCGAGACTCCCCCCCACGTACAGACCGAGACTTCTCCCCACGTACGGACCGAGACTCCTCCCCACGTACGGACCGAGACTCCCCCCCACGTACGGACCGAGACTCCCCCCCACGTACGGACCGAGACTCCCCCCCACGTGCGGACCGAGACTTCCCCCCACGTGCGGACCGAGACTTCCCCCCACGTGCGGACCGAGACTTCTCCCCACGTGCAGACCGAGACTCCCCCCCACGTACAGACTGAGACTTCTCCCCACGTGCAGACCCAGACTTCTCCCCACGTGCAGACTGAGCACTTCAAGGCTTGCAGTGCTCGAAAGATCTGAAAACATCATTGCGTATTCACTTTTCCTTTTGCCTCAGTAACAGCACAGATGTGGAGAGCGGCTCAGTGAAGAGGGCACCCTGGGCTCAGAGGGAGCACGACCAGGGACTCCCTAAGAGAGAAAACAGAAACAGGTGCAAGCAGAGGGACCCTCCAACCTGGAAAAGCACCAGCAGGTGGTGCATCTCTATTGTCTCTGGAGGAGGCTGCAAGTTCCTGACCCCTAACTCTCTCGGACCCCAGCATTGTGTTTAGGGGCCTAAAGAGGGGCACTGCCAGCAGAATTACAGCTCCTGCTCGTGTGCCTGGAAGAATGCAGTAACTGCAGCCTTGTCTGAGTAAGCACAGGCTTGCTTTTGCGGACCTGTGGTCCCTGCCATGTACAGGAGCTGGGCTTGTGAGAGGAGCAAAGTGAGGGCAAAGAGAATGGCTGAAGCTCTTGACTTCAGCAAAGCTCTGCTCATCCGCAGCCTTAGAATAAAATCAGTTGGATACTTGAGAAATCAGAGGTGAATTTAGACATCGGCTCAGTGATTATATTTCTGCATGTAATCATAATGTCCAGAGCGTGGTGGTCGGGGGGCAGGACCAGGCATGCATTCATTGAGAAATTAAGTGGTTTGTTGAAGCCTTAAGAAGATCATGGCATTATCTCGCTGAGTAAAAGCCATATCCAGGAGAGCAAGAACAAATCAAAAAAGCCCTGCTCGCTCTGCTCTGGGAATGAATTGAGCAACTGCCAGGCACGTGGTGTCCCAACTGATCTAGATAAAAATCAATTTCGTTATTTCTCATTCTGCAAAACTGGAATTAAGGCTGGGCAGAAAGAATATCTCCATTTCCAATTCAGCAGAAAGCTCTTTCCTTTTTAAATAACTACAGGCTTACTCTTTGTCCTTCCCTTCCTTCAGCCCCCTGATAATAACAAATAATTCTTTTTTTTGGAGGCTAACAAAAGACAGCTTTGAAATTTGGTGGGAAACTTTTATAATATTTAAAAATTGGCTTTTAGAGAACGAAACTCCCGTCCATGCATTTCTTGGGGATAGAAGCAAGTCGAGGTTCGAGGAAGCCTTTTCCTGAGGCTCCCTGGAGGGCACCCTTTCCCTGAGGTCCCTTTCAAGGGATCCCTTTCACTGAGGGAGGCTGGCTCTGGAGGTGGCCCTGACAAGGTTGTCTAGGGGACAGACGTTCTTGAACGGCTGCATGTTCCCTTTCTCTCTCCCTCCCTGCCCCCCTCCCTCCTGAAGACAGGCTCTGGGGTGCTGGGACAGGATCACATTCTCCAGGCAGAGAGGACTCTTCTTGGGCCCTGCTGAAACCTGCAAGCCTGGGAGGGCAGATCCCGTCCCAGACTGGGAGGCCGCACAGATCTTCAGTAGTTCTGTGCCTCAGGGTCCTGGCCGGGAACAAACTAGGCCCTCCAAGGGGAACTGGGGAGCCTCACATGCGGAGTCTGTAGGGAGAGCCACAGCAGGGTCCAGGCAGTTCAGACGGGGTAGGAAGCCCCAGGCCGGCAATGCCACAGAGCCTTCCCAGCCCTCGGCCTGCAGTGGCCCAGGTGGGTGCACTGACCAGAGCCCAGGCGAGTCAGCCAGAGAGCTGCCCAGCAGAGAGCAACCACTGCCTCCCCGAGCTGCCTGCCGAGGCCACGTGCCGGGATCGGGGAGGAGGGGAAAGGAGAGGAGGGGCCTCGGGCTCCTTCGGGTTCCCTGCCCAGGCGCTGGCGGCCGGGACACTGGCCAGAGCAGTGCTGTCAGATCCAGGCTCCCACAGCACCCCACAGGGCAGCACAGGTGGGGAACAAGTGGGCGATCTCCAACTTCGAGGCCGTCCTGGCAAGCCCGCGGGAGAACTGTGCTGACAGGTCTCAACAGGTTGTCCTGTGTGTCCACAGCCTCGGAAGAGATTCTAGATGTATTTTGTGCTCACTGATGTGTGTGTGACATTTCTCAACAACCTGTTTATTTGGCAACATCAATGAATGAATGTGTAATTGGAACTGTTTTGTCGGGGCCTCCACATTCTGCCGCCCTGACGAGTGGTCTTTCATCGCTAGTGACAGCTCTCTGCCTGGATCAGAGTTCAGCAGATGAGTCTGTCCCCACCATTTCTGGCTTGTGCGGCAGGGAGGGTTGGCCCATGGTTGTCCTGCCTTAGGCGCAGGGGGCTTCAGGGGCTGCTGGGGGGCAGGAGAAGAATCATCTGGGAGC
This sequence comes from Macaca fascicularis, assembly GCF_037993035.2. Lineage (NCBI taxonomy): Eukaryota > Metazoa > Chordata > Mammalia > Primates > Cercopithecidae > Macaca > Macaca fascicularis. Next base: position 139,757,648 of record NC_088383.1, on the reverse strand, counting down.
CAGCGGGTGACTGAACAGCCACTGAATTGCCAGATCGGTAGGAGGTGAGGGGAGAAACCTAAGTCCCTGGAGGAGAGACACTGCCTGGACCTCGCCTAGGTAACGGGCACAGAAGCCATGTCTGGGGCTGGGAGTTTGAACTCAGCTCCAAAGGACGACTGGGAATTGCTTAGGGAGAAAGGAGGGCGGAAGTGTGTTCCAGGCAGTGGAACAGCCTGCAGGAAGGCCAGAGCTGGAAGGGATCGTGGCTCAGGAACAGGACATGGCTGGCATCGGAGGGGCCGTCTCATGATGAATGGGGAGAGGGCAGGAGAGAAGGGGTCGCTGTAGACACAGAGGGGCCGTGCTGATCCCGGTCCTATATCTTCAGAGTGTTGGGAGTCCGTGAAGGGTCACAACTGGTAGTGGTGAGATCCACAAGTTTCAGGGACAATTCATCTGCAGTGCAGGGATCAGGTAAACCAGAGGCACTGGGGGCGCCGGTAGCAGGTGGAGGAGGCAGGTGTCCAGGCCAGAGAGGCTGGGCTGGTCAGGCGGGCTGCAAAGGCTGGGAGGGAAGAAGGTGAGGCTTAGAAGGAAGCAGAGTGTCTTCAGAAGGCAGCCTGTGGACGGGCGCCTGTGTGCCTGCCACTCCTCTCTGTGTGCCTTGCCCGAGCTGGCATCCTTGGGTTATTTGAGGGCTGATTCTTCATCTCATCCGTCCATGTGAAGAACAGCCATGAACGCACCCTCATCTGCAGTCGCCCACCAGCATGCAAGGTGCACACAGGCCCAGAGCTGTGGTCTCTTCCTTGCAGGCAGAGTCCCCTCCCCAGGGCCCGCCTGGTGCTGGAAGCTCAGTGGGCTCAGGCTTCATGCCTGCTGAGCGGGACAGGGCAGCCTTCCCTGGCTCCTGCTGCTGGGAGCTCCCTCACTGCTGAACATGAACCCAGAGGCTGTGGCCTGTTTCTCATCCTGCCCCCTGCCTTCCTCTTGTGGAGAAATTGCCCAGGAGCAAGTGGAAAGCTGCCGCCTTTGGAACTCGAGGCTTCCCAGGAGACGCAGCAGCCTGAATCCTACTCCAGCAGCCTGTCCTAATAAGAAGAGATTTGAACACAGAGACACACAGGGACAGTGCCATGTGATGGCTGCAGCGATGTCTACAAGCCACGGAACTTCATGGATCTCCGGCTACCACCAGAAACTAGGGGAGAGGCATGGAACAGATTCTTCTGTGAGTTTCGGGAGGAACCAACCCTGCCCACACCTTAATTTTGAACGTCTGGCCTCCAGAACTGTGAGAGAATGTTTTCGTTGCTTTTAGCTACTCAGTTTGTGGTACTGGTTGTAGCGGCCCAAATAAACTGACACCCGGGCTTTGCTGCAGATGGGGAAACAGGCATGGAGAAAAGGACCGTCCAGACTCCAGCGCTGGCGAGGGGATGCCCATCTTCCCTCTGTGGATCATGGAGGAGATAAAAGATCTTGTTTGGTTGGAAGTGCCTTATTTCTATGTGCAGAGACTCTTATGTGAATTCACAAATGGCATCAATCTGCCTACGTATTAGGGTGCAAGGGTTCTTCGAGCTCACAAGGACCTCAGAAGTCCTGAGTCTGCTGTGCATTTGGATGTGAAGTTTGGATGTTTGCCCTCACCAGCACCCCCTCACAGATACCCTGGTGGGCCCCCCAGCAGGCCCTCCTTCAGCCGCTTCTGCAAGGTGGGATTTTTCATGCTAAAAGGGGTGGGTTCCTGACATGTCCCAATTCCAAAGTAAAACTAAGCTCCAAGTCTCCCATGGAGCATAAGCACATCAGAATATTTACGTCTTATATTCCTGCTGGAAATTCAGCATTCTGAATGCTGAAACCTAGAGTCACTGGGCAGAGACAGCTGGTTTTTAATTGGTGAGGAGTCGGGAGCTGCATCACCCACAGCCTGGGGACGGAGCTGGATGTCCCTTCCCCAGCTCCCTGTCTTGCTCTCTGTCTATCTGCAGGCATAGAGAAAGCTGACAGGCAAGTCTCTTTCCACTGATAGCTGGAATTTGGCATTGATGGTGTGAGCTCTCTGCAATCAGCTTAGAATTGCATGGCGCTGTGATGGAAAATGGGGTTGGCGCTGAGGCTGAAATACCGCTGTGCTCAAAGTGAGTTGGGTTGCACTTGAAGACATCTCATCACAGAGGCTTATTGTGTAACTTATTTTTTGGGATAAAGAAATCCCCGTAGGCCCACCTGTGGGTGTTACGAGGTTCCTGAGTGAGTCCCGATTCTCGAGGCTTTGAAAGGAATCCATGCCCCTGGGATGGAGGTGCCCAGTTTCACAGAGAGCAGGCGTGAACGGGAACCAGAGATGCTTTATAACCTGCTTGAGAAAGATCATCTGCATTCATTTCATGCATGCTCCAAGAATGTGAGTAAAGCCTGGAGTCTTCTAAAAGAGTGGAATCAAACACAATATGTGGAACTAAGTATCTGTGTCTGCCACTCATTTTCCACTTACCCAGCTAGAGCCGCTCTCTGCTGTATCTGCCCTGCCCTGTGCCTGTGGATGGGCCAATGCAGTCAGAGGCCTTCTGATCCCACTGGATGTAACCAAAGGCACAGGGGCGGGGGGCAGCAGGGAGAATCCTAGTGGGGAGAAGAGGAAGGTCAGGGCATCGGATTCACTGGCTGGTTCCCTGCAGGGTGTCTCAAGCTAGCGTGTCCCTGAGCCAAATGCCCATCTCGTCTCACTGTAGCCCTCCCCCTGCTGGTCTCTCTGCCAGCTTCAAGCAAGAGCTCCATCTCCGTCTCCCAGCCCCATCTCCGGCTTCAGGGAACCACAACCACACTGATACTAGCACCCAGATCCCACCCTGTCCCTTACAGCCTCTCTCATACATCGTCTCCTCACTGACACTCCCTGAGCTGCCATTGCAAGTGAATCATGGCTTCCTGCAGGGCCCTGGCACACCAAGCCCCTCATAGTCACCGCTATTGATCTTTCCACTTACGTGCCAGTGATACCGTGATTTTGTGTGGGTCTTTGAAGAAATTGTCTTGCTAAGTAAGTATCTGCTAACTGTTAAGCCACATAACATGCTAGTCTTTGTGTCAACCCTATTGGGGTTTGTTTTTCTGCTGTGTTCTAGATAGCTACACACCCCACCAAAATCATTTCTTTATTATCAGCTGAGTCATGTCTAAAAAAAAGTCAAGTTATGGAGACTTCTTAGAGAAGGGAGGGGGTTTCAATTTCCACAGCACTGCATGGCTGGAGAGCAATTGTAGGGGCATTTGAAGAGGTCCCGCAGGCTGTGAAAGGGTTTGCCAAGGGGAAGGATTGGAGAGAAGCTGTCTACGACACGAGTCTAGGCAGTAGGTCGCCTTATGTGAAAGTTATTTGAGGCTACCCATCATTTCTTGCATATTTTAAAGCACAATAGACTCTAGGCAAAAAAGAAAACGTGCAACACAGGCTCACAGACCCATTCATTCATTCAGCAAGTCATCATTGAATCCTATGCACATGCCTGGCAATGTTCTGGGTGCTGGATCACAGTGAGCGACACCGGCCTCGCTCTCCGCCCTCTAGATACTCACAGTTCAGGGTGGCATCGTCCAGGAAGCAGGCGACAGAGCTGTGGCCGGCTCCACAGAGGACAGGGTTGAGGTAGGATGCACACTTATGATGCGGTGTTCCATGATCAGGAAGATCAGGGAAGGCTTCTAGGAGGAAGTGGCATCTGAGCTGAGGACTGTGAAACTGTAGGAGTGCACCAGGCAGAAAGGGTGGGGGAGCGGGGTCCCAGACAGAAGGAAAGATGGTACTAAGGAGACAGGAGAAAGGGCCAAAGATGTGGGGCAAATGGATATGGAGGGATGTGGGTCAACCTGGGATGAATTGTCAGGGAGGGTTATACTAAATAATTCTGCTTTATCTCCAAGGCAAGGGAAATCACTAACGGACCTTAGTTCCTTAGGGACAGTCAGAGATTTTCATTCTTGTGAGATCACCCTGGCTGAGACCAGAGCAGAAGCAGGGGCCTCTGGAAATAGGGAGGAGGGATGCACACAGGCAGAAACACACATGCACTCGTCACACAGAAACACACACGCACACACACACACACTCATGCACACAGCTACACATGCACATACATATGCACCTGTGTACACAGAAACACACATGCACACACACTCGTGCACACAGCTACACATGCACACACATCAGCACATGTGAACACATCACACAGGTATGCACATATCACTTATTTATGCACACACATAGACATACATACATGCACATATATGCACACACTAGTTCTAATAATAACACAGGCAATGCCATGGTTCTTGTGTGGTAGTTCCTGCGATCTGCTTGGTTTAGGCAACTCTTGCAGCATCTGCCAGGAGGAGGCGGTTGCATAAAACCACTTTAAGTGAAGCTGGCCAGAGCCTGGATGAGACACGCGCCGTGGGTCACTCTGGGTCACTCCCCAGCCCTTGAGAGCGTCTGCGTTTGACTCTGTCGTGATGAGCTGGGAAACGGCCGCATCAGCAGCTGCCCGTCTTGCTTCCTCAGTTGATTCTCCACCAGATATTTCTGGAAGGAGTGAACAAAGCTTCCTATCATAGCCTACATTCCAGGATGAAAAATTGCAGTGATCGGCCTTATCTTCCATGCTTTAACCTTCATTATGTCAAATGTTTTCTTATCATAGAAATTGAATAGCTTCAATCCAGCGCTGGGGTCATATTCCCCATAAGTAAAAACTAAAAGTACTCCCTGCCGTCAGCATGCGCGGCAGGACTTTCGACCGTCTCAACCTAAGGGACGCGTGTGGATCTTACGAACGGGAAGAGCATGCTGTTTTCAAGCCCAAAATCACCCTTACACTCAAATGTAAAACTTAAAAAAAATTCCTATTAATCTGCTGCGTCGTGGGAACAGAACAACCCTCCTTTGTAGAAAATAGAAGACCGAATGGTCAGCACGCAAAGTAAGTGAGCAGCGTCGAATCTGTACAGGGCGGCAGTCTCCATTCTCGCCTCCTTGAAGGAAAGAATTCGTCCGAGGGGGGATAAGGCAGCGTGAGAGACCGAGGCAAGTTTAGGGCAGGAGTGACCAACATAGCACCTCTTGGTGCCATTGAGCCATAGACAATGTGTCTGCAATCCTAAAAAAAAATTAAACATAATTTGGCCAAGTTTATCTTTTTTTTCCCCTAGAGATAAGGGGAAGCAGATTGCCTTGTGCCTTGAAGATAATAGAATTAGCTGCTCTGTCCTCCCGGGGCTGTGGTCTGGCCCTCTGTCCTCCTAGGGGCCTGGCCATAGCAGTGTGATCCTGGAGAGCCCCAAGGCTCTCCCACCAGTGGATGCCTTGGGGAAGGAAGGGGAAGTGGACTGTCATGGTAGGACGACAGCCCCATCACCTCTGTGTCCCAATGCACAACCCACAGGTGCCTGTGGAGCAGAGTCACCCATGACAGCAAGCAGTGTGACCACAGGGGTGACCACCGAGGTGACCACCGACACCGCAGCCCCAGATGCAAGCCCAATTCTGGCCTCTATGCTTTGGGCCATGTAGGGAATAATATACACTTTTGGGTGTGCATTGTTCCCATTTTATTGATGAGAAAACTGAGGCTCCTGGGGACTTTGTGCTCTCCTGGTTTTCCAGGCCTGTAGCGCAGTCTCTGATCTTCACACCCACTGTTCAAGACAGACACAAATCATTTCCCGGGTGGGCATTTTCACTGGACTTGAAGATGTTCATTGTGGGGATTTAAGTGGCTCCAGGTCCCTGAGACTGTGTCTGCTGCAACAGATTGACCTGAAGAAGCTGGAAGGGGAGCGGAAGGAAGCAGAATCTGTCCCAGTGGCCGTGGAGACCCCTGTAAGCCCACCTGAAGGTGGGAGCCAGTTGGAAACTAGGCTTCAGGGACTGCAGGGTTCTCAGGGCACCCTCAGCCCGAGGACCACGGGGCCCATGGCTGGTGTTTAGACTCTTTCCAACCAGCGGCCCAGGTCACTCGTGTGTGTGTATGGAAGTGTGCATGTATCTGCACACGCGTGTGTCCATGCATGTAGGAGAGTACCCATTAGCTCACTGAACCACGCTGCAGGTGCAGAGCCCCACAGCCACACTGGCTACACCTTCCACACTGGCAATCAGGAGCTCCAGTGCTCAGATGTGCCGGCCGCCTGGCGGAGGGAAGTGTGGCGACTCCAGAGCCCTGCTTGGCTCACAGGAGTGGAGACAGCAATGATGCTGGCCACCAAATCCAGCCCTACGTATAGAGGAATCTCAGCTTGAGGGCCCCTCTTGGGGGTGGCAAGGGAGGCTTCAGACCATGTCCAGGAGCCATGGCTATGTGGCAAGACCACCAGGACCCCCTGACCCCCGGGAAATGAACTAAGACCTTCCTTGGGCATCCCAGCATTGGTGGTAGGAGGATTGGGTTAGGGGCAAGGGGAGCAGGCCAGGGATTGATGCCCATGGATGCTGATGTGACCATTACTGGGATTAATAGGACCAAGAGACTGGTGACTGCAGACACATCTGTGCTGGCTCACATCACATACGTGAAGAAACAGAAGACAGCAGAGATCCGGTGACATGCTAGGCACCATCAGCTCCTGGATTCAAACCCACCTTCATCCAGCCACACAGCTGGGCTTTCAGCTTTTCAGTCAGGGAGAGAAGAGCTGAGCTCTACACGCAGCTTCTCTCTTGCACACTTGCCCTACTGAGCAGTCTCCTGGGTCTTAGCATGCATGAAAAAAATGTCCAAGTCTCTAAGTACCAGAAGTTTACAATTTAAAAGATGTGAGGGTGATGATAGAAAACTTTTCAGCATTCTAAGTCCCCACCCCTTTCCAAGCACATTTGAGAGACCAGATACAACTCCTGACCTCCCAGGTGTAAATGACACATGGCTCCTCGGTTTTGGATGCCGTTCCTGCACCCACCTGGCCTCCCCACAGTCCTCTCTGAGGCTGACACTCTTGGATGCTCCTGAAGCCTGCAGAATGAGGCCGCACTGCGGTGCCAGCACTGCCAGCCCGACTCTGACTCTCAGCATTGTCCTGCACAGGCTCTCCACAGGGCTGCTCCATGCTACACCCTTCATGCTGCCCCTCTGAGAGATTTTAATCCAGTGGGCAGGCAGGCCCAGGAATCTGCATTTTACCATTGAGTGATTCCGTAGCCATCATCTTTGGAGATCACAATTCATCATGGAAAGCTGTAATCACATGATGCTGTGTGCACCAGCCCCAGGAGTGAAGGCTGCAGAGAGCCCAGCCTTGGCCATCACATTTGCCTGCTAGCCTCTGCAGACCTCTGCCCTGCAGCCCAGGATGCTAGGGCATCCCCGACCTTCCTCTTGGATGGTCCAACTGAGAGCCGCTCCAGGTGAAGATTCCCCCAACTCCTGCTGCACCCCCTGCAGATCCTGCCACCCAACAGGGAGGGGCCAGGGTCACCTCACCTCAGCCGATCTGATAAAGTAAAATTGCAGGTTTCCCACCTGGGTATTGCTGGGAGCCGTCCGCTGTGTCCCTGCCTCCTGGAGGGAGCCAGAGCTCTGGGATGTGTGGGTACCTGCTTTTGCTAGGAAGGTTTTGCTCATTTGGGCAGGTGAGGCCAAATTGTCCTGGGTTCTACACGAGGCCTGCCTTCTGAAAAGATTTCCGGGCCTGCCCAGGAGCATGTTTCCCAGCAGAGAATCTGGGTTTCTGGAACAAGCCCCATAAGAGCTACAGAAAAAGAGTTCCAGGGCTGCACCTGCCCCAGGCCTGCCAGATCCCTTGCTTCCCTCCCAACCAATTAGTTCACCAGCCCTGGGTGACCCCTCCAATCTCCCTTGGGATGAGATGGGAGCCTACCATGGCTGGCCCTAAGTCTGGGCCCAGCTTCCCTTTGGTTCTGTGTAGACAGAAAGTTTAGAGTGCACCCAGGGAAGATGGCCTTTGGGCCACACAGGCCTGGCCCTGAGCTGACTGGTGCAGAGCCTGGCACAGGTGGCATTAGGTAAATGCTGGCTCTACACCCTTTTGTTGCTGCACATGGCTTGGGGAAGCCCAGGCCCCTCCAGTCTGCCCTGAGTGTTGATGTCTTGCCTTAGAGAGGCCTTCCTCCAATCCTGTGGCAAAAGCAGCCACACAGGCTGTACATAAAGTCAAACATGGCTGCAGGTGACCAATCCCCTCTACTTGTTTTCAATCCAGGTATCATTTGCTATGTGTTTACTGACCCAGGGATTAGATGGAATCACTTAGGAAAAATGTTTAGAAGGAGAAGATACAATTCAGTGAACATAAGTCCTGTGATCAACTGCCACCTTCCTTATTCTCTCCTTAAATTCTAGGTTCAGATTCTGTTTCCTGATCATCCCCTACTCATTCTGAAATGTAACTTTAATGTGATGGGAGCAGGAGAGGTGTGCAGGAGACACGTGCTGGAGGGAGCCTGCGGGGCATCTCTGTAAAGGGATGGAATTTTTTAGCTGAATGGAAATGTGCTGGAATTCACGATTCCTGCCCAGTGATCACCAGGCAATTTCTAGCAAGCTACGCTACAGAACACACCCGTATTTGATGTGGTTCGCGTGTAATTAGAAATCTGTGAGAGCTGCATTGATTCCTGAAACAGAATAGCCCACATCTGCTGTTAGTCATGCACCGTATTCGCTCAGCAGCTGATGATAACCTGATGACACCCATAAATATGGTAACATTGGCATAAAACCTTGTGCAGGTTGTCGTTGAAGTGCAGTGGTCAAAGCCAGTTACCTGTAAACCTTCTGTGGCTTGTTTGCATCCATCACCCATGTGCTGGGGGGAAGAGCGTCCCCCAAAATCCATTTACATCTAGCGCCTCAGAATATGAACTTTAACTGAGAAGGTCTTTTCCGAAGCCATTAATTAAGATGAACTCACACTGAACTAGAAGAGGCTGTAAGTCCAATCATGTGTGTATTCATAAGAAGACGAGAGGAGGACACAGGGAAAACGCCATGTGACAGCAAAGGCAGAAAGTGAAGGGACAAGCCTGTAAGCCAAGGACCCCAGCAACAATGAGGAGCTGGGAGAGGCGAGGAGTCATCCTCCCCTAGAGCCCTCGTGGGGAGCGCAGTCCTGTAGACATTGTAAGTTTGGACTTCCAGACTCCAAAAGAGTGACAGGAGAAACTTTCATGGTTCTAAGGCACCTGGTGCTCGGTCATTGGTCCTGGCAGCCCAGGAAGCTGACACACCCAGCCAAAGAGGTTTGTCCTACTCTGAGGGCTGGTGGACGAGGTCACCCTCCAAGGACCAGTGTGGTCATTGGCCTGCACAGAGCAGGATCCTGTTTAGGATAATGTCTTTTCCCTTCACCACATTCTTCTATATTTTAACATGTGTCATGTGGAAACATACCTGATTGTGTTGAGTTTTTAAAGATTTATAACTAGTTTGCTATCTTCCCAATGTTGGCAAGTGGAAAAGGCTAGAATCACTTCTGATCACCATGAAGCGAATGTTTGTTATTTGGGGACTCGTGGTGTTCGCAGCTGAAGAAGGAAAAACCACGAAGTGTTGGATGACTCCAGGGTGAGGAGGACCTGTCTGAGAGTTGGAGTGCAAGCAGCTTTCTTACTTGCAAAGAAATATTTGGGGAGATGCAGTGGCAACACTGCTTCCCTGGAAGGAAAATTCCATGATAAACCAGGACCTTGGTTGGATCCTGTGTGTCCACTCAGGGCCACAGGATGAAGGGATTGGGGCATCTGGTGGATGGGGCACCTGGGTTCTCAGCAGAGCCAGACCCCTGCCTGGCCAGGAGACCTCTGCCAGCTTTGACATTCTAAGATCAATGCCAGGGAGCAGGTCTCCTGGCCTCATGTCCCCAGACTCAGTGCCAAGCCTCACTCTCTGAGGGACACCTAGAAAGTATGTTCCCATGAAGGTGGCCTCAGGTGGCCACACCAAGGGCCTAGTACATAATGCCAGGGGTTTCTCGTAGGAAGCCCAGCAAACCCCAAAATGTGCAAATTCACACTTGTGATAAATGCAGGGTCAAATAAGACTTTTAGCCACCATCCCCAATGCAACTTTTTAAAAAAGCAAAACAAAGAAATTTCAAAAACGTAAAGATCGAAGCTCTGATTTGGTGCTTCCTTTGTATTGGACACAGGAGTCTCAAGCCCAGTCCTACAGGAAGGTGGGCGTGCAGGTGCATCTGTGGCTGCCCAGGGCAGGAATGGGTCTGGAGGGCCTGGGGGCAGATGGCACCCCTGGAAGGTAAGAGTCACAGTGCCCTGAGTTCTCTCTGTGTCCTGGGGTGCCGGTTCTCATGGCCTCGGCGCGAAGCCCGTTGTGCTGTACCTGGGCAGGGCTGCTGTTTTCTGGCCTGTGGGTGCTGGCTGCAGTTGGGCTGGGCATAGACCTGGTGTTCACCAGGATGGAGGGCCATCAGGAAGCATAGAGGCTTGTTGAACTCATGGTGGTGAGAAAAGTGACAGGTGTCAGGCTAAGTCCTAGGCAGGGTGTTGATCTTCAAAGATGTGCCCATGTCCAAGCACAAGGCAGCGCAGACCCTCCCCCTCACCAAAAACTGGGTGTTTGTGGTACCTGTTCTTCCCAACAGGCCACTGGATTAATCATCCAAGGACCATGTTGTTTTGGCTGCAAGAAGTTTTGCCCTGGCATTTTGCTCTTAAATTCAGCTAACTTTTTATCCATACCTAACCATGCTGATCCTTGTACAGAAAGCAAGTTGCAAAGAGGCTCACATGTACACCTGACCAGGGGCCCGTCTCCCACGTGGGATCACAAAGACTCAGTGCCCAATTATTCTCTGATGCTTTTAGAAATACTTTGATGGATTCAGAGCTAGAAAGTGTTTGCTCTCTCCCCTTTAGAATGGCAGCCTTTCTGATATTAGCCAAAATAGGAAAAAAGAAGGATGGCGTGGCTTATGTCCCCTTGCTGCAATTTCTACTACCATCAAGGAATTTGTTACCACTATTGGAAGAATTATGAAGATGCTCAAGAAAATAAGCTGTTAAGAAAAGGCATTTAGGTATAATAAAATGAAAGGCAGTGTTTCTTCTTGCCAAAGGAATTATGCAAAGGGACATAAAATGCGGTGTTATGGCTGGAACGTTCTAGCTAACATTTCCTGCTCAGCGATGACATGAGGACGGCTAGAAAGGAGTAGAAAAACAAGCTGAGTATGGACTCAACTACAACCTGACATTTTTCAAGGGACAGTGGGCCTCCCTTCACCCGTGCCTGAACTCTGAGGAGGATGCTCAGTGTCCTCAGGAGCAGCTGATGCACACCAGGGAGCAGCGGCTGCATCGGCAGAATTGTTAGGAAACTCTGTGTTGCCTACATTTGTTCTTTTCTCTGTAAACCTGGAATCAGTAAGCTTTCCAGGGCCATCTTTCTGTTGGTTTTGGGGGAAACGGGTTAAAACAATGAGCCCAAAGAACTTCCTGAACCCGGGAGGCAGAGGTTGCAGTGAGCCGAGATCACGCCACTGCACTCTAGCCTGGGCGACAGAGTGAGATTCCATCTCAAAAACAAAAAACAAGACCAAACAGACAAAAAACAATGAGCCCAAATTAGCTCACTAAGTGTGTGCTTTAAATGAAAATAACCCTTGGGAATCCACATGGGAAGTGGTAATAAGGGATAGGGCTGGTCAGCCAGGAACGGATTTTAGCAAGCTGGGTCCTAGTTGACTTGACTTTTTCATCTTTCAGCATTTGCTAATTTTGTCAAAAGCTTCTTTTCCTTGGGTAAGATTAGACCCAGTGACAATGACTGACCAGAGACAGCTGCCCGGGGTCATGGCCCGGGGACCCCGAGCAGATCTGCCCAGCAGAGGTCGGAGCACCAGCCTCTATGGTAAGACAGTTTTCACTGCGCTCACTCGATTAATCAAATCAGCTCAATCCATACGCGCAATTCTTAATATATATGAATTGATCCTACATGTTGTAAGCAAACACGGACACATTCAGCTCCTTATTTACTTAGCCCTGATCTAAATAACGATGTGCTTTTTTGCTGACATCTTCTGACAATTAAGTCTTTTTTTATTTTCTTTTGTCCAAGAAATGTCTCTAGAGGTGAACAGATCTGAATTCATTTCACATTTTCAGCATGGATTCTTTTTATTTCTTGCCTTAAAAAAAGAAAGACAAAAACAATGAACTGTGCACTGTAAATAAGGAGAAAGGAAATCCATTTTTTTCTGATGATAATGCTTAAACCTGTTTCCCTTGATGAAACTCTTATGGTAATACACAAGCCCCATTATAAATATATTTCTCGTATTTTATGCATCTGGTTCTAAAGTTATAATATTTACCAGGCACCAACACAAATTCCATCATCACATTCATGAGTAAGCTTGGTTACACAAGAAATGGCACAAACACAAACAGGAGTGAAGAAAACAAAGACGAGAACGAGGAGCTGCAGGAGGTGCCACCCTGACGTCAGGGCACCTGCTAGCGCAGGGGCTGCCTCCAGGGGGGTGGGTGGGAGCAGGCTGTACCCTTCTGCCTACCCCCCAGGCCTCACACTGGGACTTTCCCACCTTCCCTCCGCTGCTCTGCAGCAGGACTGAAATGACCACAAGCGGCATTTACCAAGGCACCTGCCTGACCTCTCATTCTGCCACCTCTGATCTCCTGCTGTGGTCTCCACTGGGAAGAGCCAGCCTGGGGCAAGAGGGCAGAGGAGCTTGGTCCCTGGCACAGAACTAAGAAGGACAAGGAGCAGGAGATTCAGTTGGGCAAACGGAGCAGCATGTCTTCCACAAGCCTGTTCATCTTTTCAGCCTAGGCCATCCTCTAAGGACCCACAAGAGTATCTTAACCAGGATCCTGTGGCTCTGCAGGTACCTGGAGCATCCTGGGCTTCACTGTCAGCATCTGCTGTGTGGGCTGAGCACAGGGACTGGTGCTACATTCTCTACCAAGGCCCTGGATGGTCCTACAGGGCTTCTCTGAACTTTCCTTTTTATCCAGAGGTCCCAGGAAGAATCCCAGCCTCACATCTCACTAGAGATTGTTGATGCCTTTGAAAGAATGAAGGTTCCCCTATATCCCTGACAAACCAGGAAGCCTTTGGTGCCAGCGCTTTGCTAAAACTGCTTTGCTGTGGCCCCCCAAGGAAGGCTGAATGGCAGTGGGACTCTGCCAGCATCTGGCCACATATGGAAAGGAAGTGGGTATGGAGGAGAGGAAGCCAGAGAGATGACAAAGCATGTTTGGAAAGTACATGTTCTCCGAGTATCTGTGACACCTCCCTACCTGCCTTGATCCTGTCTTCCCAACTCCACGGTTGTTTAGGATAAACTCAGAGGGCTTTTCTCTTCTGTTTCCGACCAAGGACAATGCATCTTTGAAAACGGGTTTGGAGTTCTGAAGTCCTGTTTTGAAATCCAGGGAAATTCCCTTTCTTCATCTCAGCAGCCCCTGCCATGTAACTGGTCATTCTGTCTCAACTCAGCACGGCTTCGTGTTGCATATTTAATAATTGCTGTGCATGGGGCTTCTCAATGTCAATCACCTGAGGAAGAAAGCAGTTGCCAGGGATTAGTGTGGCTCAGGGAGCAGATCTGTAATTAGACTTAACACTCTCCATCAGCTCTGAAACCCAGTAAATCCCACAGGACTCACCACAAGGGACCATGTGGCATCCACGGCGAGTCAGCCCACTGTGACTGCAGCTGACGTGCCCTGGGGAAGAGGAGGCAAGGTGTGCAAGGGGCCTAAAGGGCACAGCGTACTCCACATGCATCCGGAGCATGGCTGCAGTCGGGATGCTGTGTCGGCCCATGAGGTTGCAGGTCTGAGTGCACAGACTGTCCTAGAGGGCTCCCAGCTTATCCAGTGAGACAAAGAGATAGGCTGGTCGTTGCTATGCAAGGCTGCTGGGTGCAGGTCAGCAGGGCAAGCAGAGGCCGTAAACCATATTCCAAGTGCTTAGAAGGTAAAAGTCAGGCTAAAAAATTGCTAATATAATACGTTCCTCTTCTGACCCTAGCAAATATACTTCACAGGACAGCATTGAAAACCACGTATGAATCTATTATCTGGATAGCACTGACAGTTGGCAAAATATCAAAGATGATAAAATTAATCATCATTGCATGTGTCTGAATTCTGTGCTGATTGCCTGGTGAAATCTGAGTAATAAAATGAAGACACAAATTCCATAAAACAGAAGCTATCAAACCATTTTGTTTGCTTTCATTTCAGCAAAATGTCTAATTATTATGTAATTAAGGAGCACTTTAGAGCTTGCATTTTTCTTTAGAACTTGTATATTTGACAGTAATATTATACAGAATTAAAAATAAAATTCACTGGCATTCAAAAAAACTTGAAAATTTATCAGAAATTAAAATAAATATAAAATTTCAAAAAGTATAATTATTTAATGCATTGCAACACTATTTTTTCAAGATAGTCAAATATCTATTAACATTGGAACACAAAATAGAAATTATAATTAAGAAATATGAAACTATTACCAATAAATTATTAAAATAAATCTGAATTTTCATTACTCAGTATCCATCCAGTTGACCAGATAAAGAACTGATATCATGCTTCATTCAGACCCCTTCTCCAACTATACAGATTTAAATTTAAGAGCATTAAGGAAGATTTAGTATGGAAGAACGTTGCTCAGTCACACCTTCTCCAACAGCGGCAAGTTCTGTGCAAATTCACGGGCATCTGCAGGGGGAGGTCTGTGCCACAGCTGGAGAGGGGTATTGTGGTTGGCAAGAGGTGCCTGCAGGCCTGTGCTCCCAAGGAAGTCTTGGCAAGCTGCCCACGTGGTACAGCCCCTTCCCAGAGTCCTCTCCCATGGCTGGGATCCTCTGTGCCTGAAGGAGCCGGGAGCAGGGGTGTCCTGTGTGCGGGGGCCTTGGACTCCTTTGCTGTGTCCTGCAGACAGTCCCCCTGTGAGAAAAGCCCAGGGCAGGCGACAGAGCTTAGGACACAGGAGAGAGAACCCACCAGTCTGAAGAGATGAAGCCAAGAGGGAGTCAGAAGAGGGCAGGGAGCAGGGGGACAGGAGAGAGGCGTGCTGTGAGAGAGGGCCAGGAGAGGGGCCCTGCCAGCAGGAGCGGCCCCAGAGCTGCAGCCCAGTGTGGGTGTGGGGCGTTGGGAAATGAGGCCAGCCAGGGTGGCAGGGCCACCTGCTCCTAGGAACTCAAATGTCCCCAAGAAGGTGCGGGGCGCTCATCACAGGAGACAGTGGAGTGTTGAAGGCCTCTGGGGACGTCAGCTGGGGGATGGTGCAGGAGCCTGTGGGTGGCTCCTTATAGGGTGGATGTCCTGGCACATCCTCCAGCCTCCATTAGGTCCTGTCTGCTTCCTGCCTCCTCTGTCCCCTTCATGTCCCTTGTCCTCACCTCACCCCTCTCACCCTTCATGTCCTCTTATTTGTCCTTCTCAATTATCAGGAGCAAGAGGCAGGGAATCTCCACTGCTCACACTCCCCTCAGCAGACCCGCCCTGGCTCTGCCTCTCCCAGAGTGGGATTCCCCAGCTGGGACACGTGCCCTGCACCTCCAAGGGCAGCCTCACTCCTGAACAAGTTTGGCCTCTGCTTGGTGGCTCAGCACAAGTAGGTGTCTCAGCTTTGGGGCCCTCAGTCCCCACAGCAAACCCCAAGTTCTCAGGCCCACAGCCCTCCCCCTCTCACAGACCCTCCCAACTACACTCACAGGGCAGTCATTGGGGGCTCAGCCCTCTGCCCACTGCCAGCAGAGGGGACGGACACACTGTCCCCCTTTCAACTCAGGATGCCATCAGGGCCAGCAGCGTCTGCTCACCCAAAGGACTTCAGTGCTAGAAAATCACAACTGAGAGACTGAGGGAGGCTACACTGACGTGCTGAGGGAAGCAGCCAGGGGTGGCTGGGCAGGGTGCAGATGGCTGGAAGAGGCACCTGAACTTCCTCCCCAACCCTGGGCCCCTGCCCTCATCCCATGACGAGAGCTCCTATGAGGCAGAGGGGGGCGCACTTCGCAATTCCTGGGGTGTGCCTGCAGCAATTCCTGGGGTGTGTCTGCAGCAATTCTTGGGGTGTGCCTGCAGAAATTCATGGGGTGTGCCTGCAGCAATCCACGGGGTGTGTCTGCGGCAATTCCTGGGGTGTGCCTGCAGCAATTCCTGGGGTGTGTCTGCAGCAATTCCTGGGGTGTGTCTGCAGCAATTCCTGGGGTGTGCCTGCAGCAATTCCTGGGGTGTGCCTGCAGCAATTCCTGGGGTGTGTCTGTAGCAATTCCTGGGGTGTGTCTGCAGCAATTCCTGGGGTGTGTCTGCAGCAATTCCTGGGGTGTGCCTGCAGAAATTCATGGGGTGTGCCTGCAGCAATCCACGGGGTGTGTCTGCGGCAATTCCTGGGGTGTGCCTGTGGCAATTCCTGGGGTGTGTCTGCAGCAATTCCTGGGGTGTGTCTGCAGCAATTCCTGGGGTGTGCCTGCAGCAATTCCTGGGGTGTGCCTGCAGCAATTCCTGGGGTGTGTCTGCAGCAATTCCTGGGGTGTGTCTGCAGCAATTCCTGGGGTGTGCCTGCAGAAATTCCTGGGGTGTGCCTGCAGCAATCCACGGGGTGTGCCTGCAGCAATTCATGGGGTGTGTCTGCAGACTGGCACATGATGGGCTTAAGTTTTAAAATCATTCCATTTTCATTTTACTTTGGGTTGGATAATCCCAATTTTTGAAAGCTGCTTTCAGCCATTCCAAGAATTTAGTTGAAGTGGGTGGATTCCCCTCCCAGCCTGTCTAGAGAGCCCGCACGCAAGTAGAGTAACCTGGAAACTATCACGTTCCTCTGGTCGGCATTCCTTCTGTGCACCCGATCCCCTCCACTATGAAGGGGACCCAGCTCTGTCCTGCCAAGGGGGCACTCTGGAAAGCACTGGGGCAGGGGGGAACTGTTTCCACCATCCCCAAGGCTTAGCAGGTCCAAATCTGTCCTCCCGACCTTGCCCAGGCAGCGCCTAGGACCCCAGTCCACGTGGGTCATGGCCTTCAAAGCTCAGCTGGGGTTCGGAGCTCTGGACACTGGGACCCTGGCAGCCCTTGGTCCACCCCTGGCCTCCAGAACCACTGTGGAGCAGGCAATGGGCAGCCCAGGGGCCACCACTGACCATGGGGCACATGTGCCAGGCATGGTGGGCAACCCAGGCCACGCAAACAGCCCCACAGGTCAGGAGACAGCTGCAGTATAATTTCCCAAGGGCCTGGGACTAAGGGCAGCGTGGAACGTGGGGCTACCCAGGGCCTCCGGCAACTTTGCATGCATCCTGTGCATGCAGACAGGGAGAAATCTCAGCAAAGCAGGCTGGCACCTCCTTGGGCAGGGCCCTCTGCAGGTTTCACTGCTCTGTGCAAGGCTCTAAGACACCAACCACATCAAGTTCTAGGAAATGGGCCCAAGCCTGTGACCTTCCAAGAGGGAGGCCGGGCTGGAAATAAGACGCAGCTGAGTAGAGGCTGTGAGCAGCCCCTCCTGTCTGGGGCCAGAGAGCAAGTGCCCAGCATGGGCACATCTGGCTTGAGCAGGCCTCTGAGGTGGACATGGGCATGGCTGGGAAAGGCAGAGTTGATGCCCTCATGCCCTCCTCGTGCCCCCAAAACCAGCTCCTCCCAGCCAAGGTGGCCCCAGCACATCCTCCAAAGTGCCCAGGAAAAAGTCCGTGTAATCATGGAGCGCAGCTCCCCCGTCCCAGGACTCTGGAACCCTGATACTCAGTGTGCCCCGACCCTCATCAGCACCCCATGCACCTTTGTTTTAATGCAGAATCTGGGGCTGGCCCAGCTCCCAGGCAAGGTGTAGACACAGCAGTGTCTGACTGTGCCCTCCAGGATGCCTGAGGAGTCCCCCCACCCTCATGGCCTCAGCAGGCAGAACCCGGCGCAGCAGAGACGCATTTGCCTCTGCATGGAAACCTCTGCAGAGCCTGGGGCTGGGGTCACTGGTGCTCAGAGAGGGGCCTGCCACCTGGAAAGCAAAGCGAGACCCACAACATGGCATCTGCTTCTCAAAAGGTGTGGAAAGCACTGCAGGACCGCAGGTGATAAGAACCCGTGAGCAGGCGGGGTCCCAAGGTGCTGCTCTGCTGGTGACAGTGCAGAGGAGGGAGGGCCCGAGATGGCTCCCTCAGGGGGAGGTTCAAGGCTGAGGAGAGGGAGAGTGGGACAGAGGGGACTGAAGGGGAGCCTCCCTCACTCTGGTGATCCAGCACCAGGTGACCTCCAAGTCCTCAGCATGGAGGCCAGTTGGGCTCCTTCTGAGCATGGCAGGAGTCTTGTCCTTGCTTGGAGGAATGGGCAGTCCCTCTCTGTGCCCTGCGTTCCCACCTGTCTCCTCATTTCCAGGGCGGTGTCTGTGTTCAGGCTGTCCGGGCCAGGGCAGCTTCTGACCCGCATCTTTGCAGGGCCCGGTGTCTCCACTCTCGGCTAGTTCAAGAGAGGGCTTCTCCCCAGGCTGGGTGATCTGTTTCCCTGGGACCTGCAGAGTTGGGTTGGGAAGTGGGGTCCAGGCAAGTCTTGCCTGGTGGGGAGGCAGTGAGGGATCAGGTCACACTGCTCTCAGAAACCAGGGAGGTTGCGCTGGGAGCTCAGGCTCTGGAACCAAAACTCCTGGCTCCAAACTCTGGTGCTGCCGTCCTGTGGGATTTGGGTAAGTTGCTTGGCATCATCTGTCTCAGTCTGTTCTTGCTGCTGTAACAAAATACCTTAGACTGGGGGGATGTATCCATAATAGAGATTTATTTCTCCCAGTGCTGGAGGCTGGCAGTTGCAGTACCTGGTGAGGGCTGCTCTCTGCTTCCAGGATGTGTCCTCCAGAGGGGACAAACTGTGTCCTCAGGAAGGGCAGAGGAGCAAGAGGACCAGCCAGTTCCCTCCAGCCCTTTTGTAAGCACCATTCCCGTCCCTGAGGGTGCAGTCCCCACGGCCTAATCACCTCCCAAAGACCCCCTCTTAATACTGTTGCACTGGGGATTCAGTTTTAGCAAGCACTTTGGAGAGCAAACAGACATTCAAACCACAGCACCATCCTCCCAGGCAAGGACAGAAGCCTTGACTTCAAACCTCAAGCCCCTCTAAATCAGGGGCAGAGCTCCTGTCACCCCCAGCTCTGCAGCTTCCCAACTCCGCCCACTGCCTGCCTCATCATCTGTCTCTGCCCAGTGCCTGTCTCATGCCTGGAGGGCCCCACTTGCCCCCAGAGTCTCCTAGCCTCAGCCTCAGCAGCCCCTCCCCTCCGCCGTCCTGAAAGTGTCAGCAGGGCTGGCACAGCCTCACTGATCACTCTTCACAGGCCCCATCGCACCAACACCCACTCCTCGCCACCTGTGATGTCCTCGGGCTGTGCCTTGGGACCCCTCAGGGACCCCTTCCTACAGGTCTGCCCTGCCAGCCCCCAGACGGCTGGGACACCTCCCTGGAAGCCCAAGCCTGTCCTCACTCTGTTGAGTCAACACTGCTGATGACCGCCCAGTCACCTGTGACTCAAGCTGCAGATCCTCTCACCCAGGAAAGGCCACATGGGGACACAGTGAGTGGCACCGTCTGAGTCTGCACGCCAAGGAGAGGCCCCCCACCAGAAACTAGCCCAGCCACAACTTGAGTCTCAGCCCCAGAACAGTGAGAAAAGGATCTGCTCTGTAAGCCCCCAGTCCGTGGTATTTTGCTGTGGCAGCCTGGGCTGCCTAAGACAAATGGAAGTTTTGTGTTATCTTTCTTTCCCCCATAAATAGGATATATAGAAAGACAATTCAAATTTTCCTCTATTATTTTTTATAATTATTTTTAATGTTGTTATTTAGAAAAGGGTCTTTCTTTTCTTTCAGGTGCAATGCCACGGAAATTCTTAAAGTTGCTGTCAGGTTTGGAAAAAAGCTCTGGGATCTTTTGTTTCCTGAGATTTGAGGGGAATTTTAAGCTTGCTTTTTCTCATTGTGAATATAAAATCCTTCTTGACTGAATGGATCATGCTAGCCAGTCTGTGGCCAGTATCAAGGTCTTTGTTGTAGTGGCCTCATGAACTTTATCTTAACTTTGTTGGGCTCCATATTTCCTTTCAAATTAGGAAGAAATAATAAGACCAATTGCAGATATGATTGGCAAGGCCATTCCAGGACGAGGGTCAAGGAAGAAGAATGGAGGGTCCTTCCAGGCAGAGAATCCAGGCAGGACAGTGTAGCAGGCTAAGCAATGACCCCTGAAGACACTAGATTCTAATCTCAAGAAACCATGTTAACTTATATGGCAGAAGATATGATTAAAATAAGGATATTGAGATGGAGAGATTATCCTGGATTATCCAAGAGGGTCCTAAATCATATATACGTATCCTTATAAGAGGAAGACAGAGAAACATTTGACACAGAGAGAAGAGGGTGGCCCATGCGACCACAGAGGCAGAGATTGGAATGATGTAGCTACAAGCCAAGGAATGCCAGCAGCCACCAAGAGCTGGAAGAGGCAGGAGACAGATTTTCACCTGGAGCCTTTAGAATGAGCATGGCCCTACACACCTTAATTTAAGCCCATTGATACTGATCTTGGACTTTCGTCCTCCAGAACGGTAAGAATGTCAATATGTGTTGATTTAAACCAATCAGTCTGTAGCCATCGGTTACAGCAGCCACTGAAAACTCAGACAGACAGTGCAGTGGACTGGCAGGCAGCTCACACACGGGGTCAGATGGAAGATGGGGATGGACATGGGCTGCCAACAAGTGGCCGTGGGGGGCTAAACGTGGCTCTAGGTTGAGGGATCAAAGCCTGTGAAGGGGTCTGTAACAAGCGGCAGGCGACGCTGTGGTGCTCCGAGCATTGGCGTCTGACTCCTGCCAGGGTTGGGCCCTGCTGTCCCAGGAACCTGTGGTAGTGGAACTACACACGAAAGCAACTGAGACACAGAGTTCAGCCCACGGAACCCACACAAAGATGTCCCCAGCTTGCAGAATCCCCAGCAGGCCCACTGCCTGGTCCCTGACCAGAGGGTGGGCTGGAGAGTAAAAGGCAGCACTTGTCACTTTCGGTCATAAAATACAGTGTCTGATTCTGCAAAATCTGCACAAGTATTTCACCATGTGGATATGTTGCCGGGACCTTTGCAGGGTCTTTGGAGGGCTCCAAATTTCAGCCTCAGGTCACTAAGAACACAGCATCATGTCAATAATAACACAACCGTCCACACCTGAGGTGGAGCCCAGCGCCTGGTACTGAAACCTGTACTGAATGAATGAATGAAAGAAGGAACGGACTGATGTATGAATTTCACGTAGGGGAAAGTGAGTCCACTTTATATAACACACTGTACACTGCCACAGAGCCACCATCATCTAACCAGGCCGTGGATCCGCCAGGCAAGGGTCATGAAAGAGCAGCCCCCATGCGGAGATCCCCCGGACCCAGCCATCATTCACTGTCAGCCACACCTGGGAGATTAAGCAGCCCAGCCTGCATAAACCACCGCACTCATCCATGCACTGCACGTGAACCTACCCAGGGTACGTTTGACCGAGAATTGACAAGACTTCCCAAACACAAGAATGGTTTTACTTTACCTAAAGTTACACATCGTCTTCAAAAATTGATTAATACAGTTACACTTGGACTTGCTTTGATTGTGCCATTAATTTAGAAGGGTCAAGAACCCCAGGCTCTTCTCCCTGATATTTTATTCCTCCCCCCGATGTAAGGGTTTTAGAGGGAAAGCATTATGATTTAATGAGGTAAGTCCATTTCCTCTTATCATTTTATGCATCTCATTTATGAAGTCTGGAATAAGTATTTAATGAGGCCCACCAGGGATGGCCACACGGAGATGATGATGGCCTCTGGCGTCCTCCTCCTGCTGGCAGGAGCATTCTCCTGGGAACTGGACACGGGGCTGGGCCTGGGGTGAGCAGATCTTCCAGTAGGGGAGGCTTGGGCATAGAGAGGCACAGGCTTTCCCCCAAAAGAAAGACCCAGGAGTGTGCCTAGGACTTTCTATTAGAACGCAAGCATCAAGACCAACTTCAGGGGTTCCTGGCAAGCTCAGATCTGGGGTCATGAATGACACACAGTGCGTCTGACTTTTGTGAGTAGAATTTATTCTGAGCCTGATGGAAAACCACAGAGGCAGTGACTGGTTCCTTTCATCACCTCCCAAGACAATGGGGCAAAACACAGCTGGCAGGGAGAGCAGGATAAGGCAGGTGCCAGGCTGCTTCCGTTTCCAATACTATGTAGGAATGTGAGGACGCAACGCGTACACAGGTGCGCACAGGTGCACACGTGTGTTTATGCATGTGTACATGTATGCATATGTTCATGTGGGCACACATGTTCATACATGCACACACACGCTTAGCACCCTGCACTATTTTGTGGAATTTTGGTTTTCCGCTACCGTTTCTCACAAGGTCTACAGCATAGTTTCTTGAGAGTTACATCCCAGGAAATGGAGAACTTGCACCATTTAGGGTTTTTTGTTTTTTTTTTCTGAGACTGAGTCTCACTCTGTCGCCAAGGCTTGAGGGCAGTGGTGCCATCTCGGCTCACTGCAAGCTCCGCCTCCCAGGTTCACACCATTCTCCTGCCTCAGCCTCCCAAATGACTGGGACTATAGGCACCTGTCACCACACCCAGATAATTTTTTGCGTTTTTAGTAGAGATAGGGTTTCACCGTGTTAGCCAGGATTGTCTCGATCTCCTGACCTCGGGATCTACCCGCCTCAGCCTCCCAAAGTTCTGGAATTACAGGTGTGAGCCACCATACCCGGCCCCATTTAGATTTTTAATTAACACCCTTGTAGGCCGTACCCAGAACTGGGTGCTGCGATGAGATGGGATGTGTGTTGAAATGTAAATATTCATGCCACAGGAGCCCCAGGGAAGCAGGGCCCAGCCCAGCCATCCTCACATGAACTCAGGGCGTTCCCCGCTGGTTCATGTTTTCCCTCTGGGACAGACCCAATGTCTAAGTTTCCTGGGCTCCAGTAACTCCATGGTGCCTGTGGTCACCCCACTGGACCCCAGTTGCAGCCAGCCTCTTATGAAGACTCACTCTCTCATTTGAACCATCTCCAGGTTGCTCAGGGCCCTGGCCTAACATGCACGTGACCTTGAACCATTCAGCCCATTTCAGGTCTCTGGGTCCTGCGGGTGCAGGGCAGAGGCAGAAGGAGGGGATAGGAGAACCCCTCCCAGTGGTAGCCGTAGAGGACTCTGATTCATGTCCCCAGTTTAATTAGACTGCTGCTTCAGGCTTGCGTGTTTTCAAGTGTACTCAGTAAGGGCTCCTCCCTCCACTTGAAAACAGATCATACACTCACCCTGGATCCTGTGTCTCCGGGACAGTCCCCAGTAGGTGGCATCCACAGTCAGGCCTGAACTGGGGGCCGGAGCAAGAGGCAGCAGGGAGTAAAGCTCAGCGGCTGCAAGTCCTCATTTGTCTACCCTGCTTGTCAGGAGCAGAGGACAGTAGCTTCCAGACCCTGATATATGACACCAAGGTCAAGGTCAAGCCGCCATAAAGAAGGTGTTAATGGCACTGGAGACAGAGCTGGCCCTCATCCCTGGGTGATGTAGCTATAAATCAATCTGCTGGGTCTTGGTGTCTTCGAGGAGGGAGCACGCCCCTCCCGCGTGCGTCCCCTGCAGCTGTGTCCTCTGCACCTCTACAGGGAAACCCTAGCTGGGCTGTGAGCTTCTCCAGACGTCTTTGGGTCTGTGGGAAGGAACTTGCCCATCTGCCATCAATCAGATGGGACTCATGAGCCCCTAGAGGATGCATCAGCTTCAGGCATCCAGTTTCTCCTCAAAAACCAACTAGGCCAGCAGGGCTCCCAGAAAGAGAAGGGACTGAGGCGGGCCGCGATCCAGCAAGGCCCACGAGGATGAGCTCACCATGGGGGCAGAAAAGGGTGGGCTCCAGACACAAGAGAACCCTGCTGCATTCTGCAGGACGAGGCTGACCTGAAAGCTCCCCTTGCCCACAGGCACAAGAATGACTTATTCTCACTTCTGCCACCTCCCAGGATGCTGCCTTTCTCAACACCTACCCTGGAGGAATCTGCAGGTGTCACCCTCCAGCGTTCTGATGAACGCATATTTATACGAGTACTATTTCTCCTAAGCACCCCAGACAGGGGCAGCCCAGCAGCCTTGGGAGGCAGGAGCCAGCTTCACCCGATCAGGGCCAGAGGAGGCCAGGCCAGTGAGAAAAAGAGGACTCCTTCTCTGGCCTGGGGTCCTCAGGCTCCCACAGGACTCAGGGGCCCTAGCATGAGCCCTGCTGACCTTGGCCTAGCATAGCCCCTCCCAATCCACTGAGTGTGTAGGTGAATGGCAGACACAGCGCTGGGGCACAGCTGCACTGAGCAAGCAGAGGTCACTCCGCAGGGGTGCCGGGCTGCAGGGACAGTTGTCAGGGGCCAAGACCCTGCATCAGGGGCTCCTTGTCACTGTCTAGAGGGGCCTTTGCACTCCCAGCCCAAGGGCCCTGGATGCCTTCCACCTGCACACACCTCTCCTGGCCCTGAACCCATGTCTGAGCTCTTTCTCCCTGCTCCTGGTCACAACCCCCAGATGGGTCCCTTTCCCATCATCCCCAGGTGGCCCCACCCTCCCAGGATCATCCTCAGCCCTGCAGAGGAGGCACCTCCATTTTCATACCTTTGTTCTCAGCGACCAAAGCCAAAAATTTTCACAGCTGTGCATCCTGAACCCCGAATCCCATCAACTGTGTATCCTGAATCCCGAACCCCTAACAACTGTACATCCCGAATCCAAACCCCTAACAACTGTGCATCCAGAATCCCCAATTTCTATCAACTGTGTATCCCGAATTCCCATCCCCTATCAACTGTGCATCCTGAATATCAAACCCCTAACAACTGTGCATCCCAAATTCCCATCCCCTATCAACTGTGTATCCTGAATTCCCATCCCCTATCAACTGTGTATCCCGAATTCCCATCCCCTATCAACTATGCACCCTGAATCCTGAACCCTGAAGCAAACCCCCCTCCCCATCACCCACCTGGATGACTAAGGAAGCCGCAGCATCATTCCAGAAGCCATGCTCCTGTCTCCTGGCTGAGGCTTGCTCCCAGCTGCTGGCCCAGCAGGAGTGCTACGCTGTCCGGTACCGTAGACCCTGCGTCCCAGCTCACTGCTCCTCAGCCTCACCAGCCACCTCTGACAGAGTCCAGCATGTTCTCCCTCCTACGCCTCCCAGATCAGGTACACACTGCTCTCTCCAGTCCTATGGAGGGCTCCCTGCTCTGGTGATCCTGCCACCTGCCCTCTGGGTTGCAGGGAGGGGACCAGATGAGCCTGCCAAGGCCAAGCTGGTACCATAGCTCAGACAGATGTGCCTCTGTGCACAGCCTTCTGCAGAATGGATGGGGAAGGTGGTGACTTCTTGTTGTAAGACATGCTGTTTGTTTCCTGTTCCCTGTTCTCCTATGTCCCTGTGACATAGAGATGGGACCCGGGTCTGGGTGGCCTGGGATAGCAAGGGAGGTATGTTTGCACTTCCTGCTTAGCCATCCTCGAAAGCCCTGCAGGGATAGCCAGGACATTGGGGTAGTGGGAAATCCTGCTCCTCTTGGCTGGGCCTCACTGGCTGGACTGATCAGGACGTCTGCTGTTAGAGCCATCTGGGCTGAGGCCCGGCTCTGTGCTGCTCATCACCTTGGAAACACACATTCCATATTTCCGTGTGCCGTTTCCAGTCAGTTTACAGAAGAGGCCTGAGGTGAGTCCCGCCTGAGTGGTGTGAACAGGTTAAGTGTCCTCTCTGAGCCTTACTTTCCTCATCTGTAAAATGGGAATATGCACCGTATCCCCTAGTAGGTTGCTACTGAGACTTGGTGCTTGAGGCCACGCAGGCACACAGGGCGCACGCTACGTGTGTGTCATGCAACATAAAACCTGTCTGCCTGCAGTGAGCCCAGAGGTGCAGCTACCCACAAGGGAGGGAGAGCCCGAGATGCTGGGCCCTGAGGACGTGCCTCCAGCAGTGTTTCTTGACAGGGCCAGTGCGGTCAGAGTGACGCCCCTCAAGGATATCCACGTCCTGATTCAAAGAACCCGTAAAGACATTACCTTACCTGGCAAAGGGAATTCAAGTTGCAGACGGAGTAAGATTGCTCAGACCCTGAGCTGAGAAGATTATCAGGATGATCCAGTGGGGCTCCATGTAATCACAGGGGACCTGAAAGTGGGAAGAGGGAGGCAGAAAAGGAAAACCAGAGATGTGGCATTAGGAGGACTCTGCCCGCCTTTGCCAGCTCTGATGATGGAGGAGGGCATGGGCCAAGGAGGGCAGGCAGCTCCAGGGGCTGGAAGAAATGAGGAAACGGCTTCTCCAGAGCATCCAGAGGGAACCCTGCTCACACCTCCATGGGAGCCCAGTGAGGCCCAGTTTGGACTCTGAGCTCCAGACCTGAGAGCTGACTGACAAATCTGTGTGATCTGAGGCCACCAAGCCTGTGGCATGGGGATAGGTGACAGCGGGGTAGGAGCTGGCGTGCCCTTGCTGTCTTCACCTCTCCCATCAGGCAGGGCCTCTGTGTTAACAGCTCATCTTCCTGCATCTGTGGCATAAGTCTAGATCTTAATCCAGCCTTTTTCAAGCTTGAAAGGGTGTATAACTTTGATAAGACAGCTGGCCCCTTTCTAAATTACAGCTGCTTTGTATAAATTATAGCTGCTTTTTATGTCCATAAATCTGTCCAAAGGCCTTATTTCTAGGCAGAGTAATATCTTTTTTTCCAGACTTTAAGACATCTATTGGCAGCATCACTGACTGTTCACTTGCTTTTTATTCTTTTTTCTGTTCTTTCATCTCCCTTCCTTCCTTCCTTCCTTTCTTCCTTCCTTTCTTCCTTCCTTCCTTCCTGCCTTCCCTCCTTCCTTCCTTCCTTCCTTCCTTCCTTCCTTCCTTCCTTCCTTCCTTCCTTCCTTCCCTCCCTCCCTCCCTCCCTGCCCCCCTCCCTCCCTGCCTCCCTCTCTCCCTCTCTCTCTTCCTTCCTTCCTCTTTCCTTTCCTACAGGAAGTCCGGGCCAACACTGTTCCTGGTGGCTGCCTTGGCACAGCACAAACACAGCTGTCCCTGAATGCTGTACAGTGGCCTGTGGGACAGCTCTGTGCAAGGCCACCGGCCACGGAAGACCTGTGGCCACAGCCGACTTTGCACTGAACAGAGAGGCAGCAGGGAAGTTGCAGGCAGAGAACCAGGGGCCAGGACGTGTGCAGGTGCCTGGACCTCACTTGCCTTGTTTGAGGTGAATGGGGCTTGTGTGATGTTAAAATGCAACTTCCACCCATTTCCATTTGTTGCAAAAATAATACCATGAACCTTTCACCCAGGTGAAATGGAGGCAGGATGATAACAACGCCAGGCATTTGAGACATTTTCATGCTTTTTTGTAGAGTCCTTGTGATTTCTACATAGATAATTATGCCATCTGCAAATGGGAACAATTTTATTTCTTGCTTTCCAATCTGCAGGCCTTTATTTTTTTTTTCCTGGCCATTGATGTGGCTGAAACACCCCACCTTAGATTGAATAGGAGTTGTCAGAGGGGACGGGTGCAGTCAGTCTTTTATCATTAAGTACGATTTCAGCTGTGGATTTTTAATAGATGTTCTTTATCAAGTTGAGAAAGTTCTCCATTATTCCTATCTTTCTGAAAGTTTTTGTTATCAATGGGTGTGCATTTTGTCAAACGCTTTCTCTACAAGAGTTCGTATAATCATGTGATTTTTCTTCTTCAGTCTGTTGATATGGTATATTGTGTTGATTGATTTCTAATATTGAGACAGCACTGCATACCTGGAATAAACCCCACTTGCTCATAGTGTATAATTATTTTTAATTTATTACTGATTTTTATTTGCTGATATTTTGTTAAGAATTTTTCCATTTATATTCATGAGATTGTGGTTTACAGTTTCACTGTTTTGTATTGAATAGTCCTATAATTATTCTGGAAATTGAATTCATAATTTTAAAATTTCACACAAAAAGTCATGAGGCCTAGATGGTTTCACTGCAGAATTCTGTGACATAATGTGGTTTTAGCATCAGGCCAATACTGGCTTCATAAATCAGTTGAGAAGGTTTTCCTCTCCTAGTTTCTGGAGGATATTGCATAGACTTTGGGTTAATTGCGTTACAACCATCTACTAGAATTCTGCAGTGAAAGCATCTAGGTCTAAGTTATGAATTCAATTTCCAGAATAGCTATAGGACTATTCAAAATATCCATTTCATATTGGGTGAGTTGGGTAGTTTGTACTTTTCAAATAATTCCTTTATTTGATGGAAGGTGCCAGATTTAAGTCTGTAGAGAGGGTGGCTTGTGATATTCTATTATTTCCCTTTTGTATCTGCAGGATCACAGTGCATTTCCTATTTGTTTCCTGGTATTGGTGATTTGTGTCTTCTCTCTTTTTATCGCCTCAGTCTTGTTGGAGGTCTGTCCGTTGTATTGATCTTTATAGAGAATCAAGATTTTGTTGACTGGTGTTCTGTATGGTGTGTGTTTGTTTTCAATTTCATTGACTTCTGCTCTTCATTATTATTATTTTTTCCTTCTGCTTGCTTTGAATTCATTTTGTTCCTTTTTCCTTTTTTGAGAGGGGAGCTTAGATGATTGATTTGGAAGATTACCTTCTTTCTAATGTGAGTATTTTGTGCTATGCATTTCCCTCCCAGTGTTACTTTACCTGCTACCTACTCATTTTGATATGCTGTATTTTAATTCTTATTTAGTTTGATAGACTTTTAAAAATTTTCCCTAAAACTTCCCCTTTAACCTGTGGATTATTTAAAAGTTTGTGGTTTAGTTTCTAAGTGTTTGAAGAGATCCTTGCTTTTATTCTGTTATTGGCATGTAGTTGATTCCACTGTGGTAGAAAAAGAAAATGTGCATGACTTCAATTCTTTCGAATTTTCTCAGGACAGTTGTGGGCCAGCATATGGCCTATCTTGGTCTCGGTTCCCTGGATACTTGTAAAGATTGTTTACTTGCTGTTGTTAGGTGGAATGGTCTCTAAACATTGATTAAATCCTGTTGGTTGATGATATTGTTGAGTTCTGTATCCTTACTGATTTTCTATCACTGGTGGGGAGCACAGTGTGGCAGTCTCCAACCGCAAGTGTGGATGTATCTATTTCTCTTTCAGTTCTATCAGTTTTGCTTCAGGTATTTTGAATTTCTATTCTTTGGTATGTACACATTTAGCAATGTTTTCTTGCTGGATTAACCCTCTTATTATATAATGCTCTTCTCTGTCTCTAGTAATTTTCTTTACTGTAAAGTCTACTTTATCTGGTATAATCATCACTGCTTCCTTTTGTTTAATGCTTTCATGGTATATTTTTTTCCATCCTTTTACTTCCAACTTGTATATACCATTTTATAACAAGTGAGCTTCTTGTGGATAGTTTATATTTGGATCATGTTTTCTTTCTTAAAAAAATCACTGTGATACTCTTTGTCTTTTAATTAGTATATTTAAACCATTTAGATTTAATATAACTATTGATATTTTACTGCATGAATCTTCTCTTATTTTGTGTTTTCTGTTCTATTTTTAAAATTTCTCTGTTGTCTTTATTCTGTCAGTTTTAAAACATGTTTCAAATTCCAGTTTAATTTTTTATAATGTTTTTGATTGTATCTCTTTGTATAGGACTTTTAGGGATTGTTCTATATATTAGTAGATGATGTGTGTGCATTTATATATACACACACACACACACATATATCTTAAGTATATGTTTATCTGGTGATATATGTATGTGTGTCTATGTATATGATATATACATATTACATACAATATATACAGATGTTCCTCGCCTTACTATGGGGTTATGTCCCGATAAACCAATTGTAAGTTGAAAATATTTTAAGTTAAAAATGCAGTAAATATCCCAATCAACCCGTCACAAAGTTGAAAAATCATGAGTTGAACCACTCATGATATATATAATATATTATATTATATATTATATATTTATATTTTATATACATTTATATATTTATAATATATAATCACAAAGTTGAAAAATCATGAGTTGAACCACTCATGACATATATAATATAATATATTATATATTATATAGTTATGTTTTATATAAATTTATATTTTATATAAATGTATATATTACATAAAATATAAATATATAATATACAATATAATACATAATATATATAATATATAATACATAATATAATATAATACACACACACATATATATAATACATAATATAATATAATACACACACACATATATATAGAGAGAGAGAGAGAGAAAGAGAGAGAGAGAAAGAGAGAGAGAGAAAGAGAGAGAGAGAAAGAGAGAGAGAGAATTCTGGATATATCTCTCTCTAGAGAGAGAGGGAGAGAGAGAGAGTTTCTGTGTATTTATATATATACAGTTTCTGTGTGTTTCTATGTATTTATATGTCTAAACACACACACACACGCAGAGACATACACACCCTATTGGTTCTGTTTCTCTGGAATCAATGTGGTTCCAGAGAACCAGAGAGATAATTCTGGATATCTCTCTCTCTCCTTCTCTCTCTCTCTCGATATATCTGTATATAGATATAGATAAATACCTAGATCTATAAATGTATCTATATAGATATAGATAGAGACAGAGACAGAGAGAGAGGGAGAGAGAAAAAGAGAGAGAGAGTTAGATGATAAGAAACTGGCTCATGTGGTCACTGAAGCTAACAAGCTCCAAAACCCACAGGGTGACTGAGCAGCCTGAGACCCAGGAGAGCGGGTGGTGTAGTTGCATTTTAACAGTCGGGCTTGAGAGCCAGGAAGAGCTCATGTTTCACTGAAGGCAGGAAAGTCCCCAGGTGGCCAGGCGGGAGGAGCTCCCGTTTACTTACATGGGGCTTGCCTTTCATTCTCCTCAGGCCGTCAGCTGATTGGATGAGGCCACTCACACTGGAGACAGCCTTGACTTCACTCCGTTCACGAATTCAGACATTCGTCTCACCCGGGACCCTCACAGACACACCTAGAGTCACGTCTGACCAAATGTGGGGCACTCCGCTATCCAGTCCGGATGACCCCTAAAATTAACCACCATGACATCTCCCATGTAGGAATGCATCTATCAAAACTAAGACATTAAAACTCACACAACAAGACTAAACTAAAGATATATTGGGATTTCCCAGTTTCCATAATGTCCTTTTGCTGCCCTGGGATCCAGTTCAGGACCCCACGTTTCACGAAGCCATCAAACCTTCTGAATCTCCAGCCTGTGCCAGAACCTCAGGCACTACTTTGATTTATAACTTTGACTGTGTTGAAGTGACTTGTTTGGTATTTGCAGAATGTCCTTTCACTTGGCCTGACTTTTTTTAAATAATTAAACTGGAGATACCTGCTTTGGGGGAGATGACCAGGGTGGTGAAGTGCCTGCCTCCTCACATCCCATCAGGGGCGCCGACATCCACATAACCAAGTGCAGATGAGTAAACCTCTAACACGGGGTTAAGGTGGTGTCTGCCAAGTCTCTCCCCGATACAGTTACTGCTTTTCCCTTTTACCTCTATTCTTTGGGAAGTGAGTCATTAAGTCCAGCCCACCCACAAGAGGGGAGAGGATTCAACTCCACTTCCCAGAGCCAGGAGCGTCTATGTGCATGGTTAGGAATTCTTCTGAAAGGAAGGTGTGTTCCTTCTCCTCTCTTTATTGATTTATCCAATCTTTTGTTCAATCATCCTCATTTCAGAGGGAGCAGGTGGAGACTCCCCTGTAGGCATGGACTCGGGTATGTTCCTTGTATACTCTGGGTTACAACCCAAAGTCCAGGCTCTCCACTTGCCAGGAGGTCTGCACTGATAGGGTGGTGTGGGTCCCGTGCCTGCTGGCAGGAGTCCAGAGTTCCTCTCCCTACCTGTCCTTCTCTGATCCCACTCTTTACTTTCTAAGGTCTCTTTACCCTCCCTTTATTTCCTCTGCCAGCACAACAGTTATCTTTCCTTTGGAGGATTTCTGGAAGTTTCTGCTGCGGAGATGACAAAAGGAAACAGCCTGTATGCTGAGCCGGGCCCTGCGAGGCTTCGTGCTGATTCCTGTTGGCAGCCCCAGTACACGTGTGTTTCAGGTTGCTGGCTCCACGCAGAACCCAGACCCTTACAGGGTCAGTCCAGCGCCACCAGCCCAGGAGTGCTACGTGATTGATACTGGCCCCGTGCCGTGGGGGTTCAGCCTGCCCCGTGCCTACCCTCTCAGCCTCCACCACATGGGAACCAACAGAATGTCTACTTTGTGTGCCAGACACTGGGATGTGCTGCTTGGCAAATATAATGCACCTGACCCTTCGCTTTATGTAAGCAAAGGAAAGAGCAAACCCTCTCCTTCGCTCCTTCCCTGATGCTGCAGGCTCCACGTAATGAGGGTGCGGGATGCCATGCGGGTGTCCCATCAGTCTTGATCAATGGAGTTCTGCTTGCTTTTGCTGTCACCTAAGCATAATGATGCTGGAGACACAGAGGAGGCTCATCTCCAGGGCTTTGAGTGGATCTGTCAAGGCCTGAGAAACCCAAGAAAAAATAGCGGAAGAGGAAGAAGGAAAGACCTGTAGATTCAGTCTGCAGTAGGAGTCCCCCCTCCACATTTGCTACTCCAATGCCTGACTCAGAAAGGGCTTTTATTTGCTGAGAGGAAATGAAGATGGTCCGAGATGTACCAGGGGCAATGGCCAGGCTGAAGATGAAGCCCTAACCTGCCAAGGTTGCCTGTTGCGATGGGAAGAAGCAAGGTCCATTGTTCCTGGCGACAGCTGAGAAGGGTTGGCTGTGGAGAGGGATCGGCAAAGCCACTGGCCCACCAGCAATGAGGCTCATCTAAGCAGGTGCCTCCGGACCCGGAGGGAGGCACTAAGAGGACAGGACAGCAGCAGAGATCAGGGTGGAGCCCATGCAGGAACAAGGGAGCAGCCAGGACAATGTTAGTCACCCTCATTCAGAGGGAGTCAGTGGAAGCGCCCCTGTAGGTGCCTCCTGGCAGGAGTGGAAGCTGCTGCTGCCCCATTTAATGTCCAGAAGAGCCCAGGACTCCGCCGTGGGGCAGGGCAGGCAGGGAGCCACAGCAGGAAAGCGCCAGGACTTCTGTTGATCCATATACGAGATACGGAGGTATTGTTTGGGCAAAGATTGAGAGGTGCTCATATTTGTGATGGAGTGGAAGGCTGGTGACAGTCTAAAGGAAGGGGCAGGCAGAGGGGTCAGCTGCACAGGACTAGGACATACCTGTAGCACAGGTGCAGACTGCAGCACAGGGGTGGAGACCACAGTACAGGTGGGGATCTCAGGGCAGGTGGGGATCTCAGGACAGGTGGGGAGCTCAGGACAGGTGGAGAGGTCAGGACAGGTGGAGAGCTCAGGACAGGTGGGGAGCTCAGGACAGGTGGAGAGCTCAGGACAGGTGGGGAGCTCAGGACAGGTGGGGAGCTCAGGACAGGTGGGGAGCTCAGGACAGGTGGAGAGGTCAGGACAGGTGGGGAGCTCAGGACAGGTGGAGAGCTCAGGACAGGTGGGGAGCTCAGGACAGGTGGAGAGCTCAGGACAGGTGGAGAGCTCAGGACAGGTGGAGAGGTCAGGACAGGTGGAGAGCTCAGGACAGGTGGGGAGCTCAGGACAGGTGGAGAGGTCAGGACAGGTGGGGAGCTCAGGACAGGTGGGGAGCTCAGGACAGGTGGGGAGCTCAGGGCAGGTGGAGAAGTCAGGCCAGGTGGGGAGCTCAGGACAGGTGGGGAGCTCAGGACAGGTGGAGAGCTCAGGACAGGTGGAGAGCTCAGGACAGGTGGGGAGCTCAGGACAGGTGGGGAGCTCAGGGCAGGTGGAGAGCTCAGGACAGGTGGGGAGTTCAGGGCAGGTGGAGAGCTCAGGACAGGTGGGGAGCTCAGGACAGGTGGAGAAGTCAGGACAGGTGGGGGACCACAGCACAGGTAGGGATCTTAGGACAGGTGGGGACCTCAGCACAGGTGAACCACTTACTCAGACCTGCCTCCAGCCAACCCTGGCGTCCTCCCTTGTCTTTTCTTCCCACAGGCCCCGTTTCTAACACTGTTCCCAGCAGCCTGGAGGAGCTGCTGTCAAATGAGAAACTGGCCAAGGCAGCCCTTGCCCAATCCTTGCCACAGGGTGGAGGGAGACTTCTGCCTCTGATGTCATTAATAGGGGAGGGTCCGGTCAAAGTTTTCGTGGTTCATATGTGGGACAGTGTGTTTTAAAAGTAATAAATACCTGGACCTGCAGGCAGCATGTAGACTTTTAATAGTCAAACTAGAAGGATATCAACTATTTCAGAAACCTCTGTATCAATGGTCTATGCAGGACTGTTTGGAGAATTTCTTGGCGAGAAGAGATCAGTTTGTCCTTAACCCTGCCTTTGAAGCTGACCAATGAGAAATGCCTCTCGGATAGTTTATCTGGGCTATGGGCTTTATTAGCAAATATTTAAAACAGCTCCAGAGAATCATTATACAAGATCAAAGCAGATGATTAAAAAGCTGATTTGCTCCTGAGTGGAAGAAAATTATGCATGTGTTTGTGTACATATATATACACGGATTTCAAATATGAGGTGGAGCAAGCCCATATGTTAAAAATGTTTTTATTTTAAAACTTCAAATACATCATATGTTATTTATTTGCATTTAATGTTTAAACGAAGAGGAAAAAATTTCTCCCCACAAGTAAGTCAAGGCCAGGACCACAATCTTGCAAAGGCCAGATTCTATCGCTCTGGTTAATTGGATCTGTCTTCAAGGTCACCCTGTCAATACCTCAAGGGCAGCAGAGGGCACAGAGACTGCTGGGAATGGATGAGCACGAGGCCGGCTCCCGGGGCCTGGCTCAGGCCTGTGGGGAGCTCTCAGTCACCACCCCAGCCATCTTTCTCGAGGCAAGTGATCTGGGGTGGCAGTGCCCTCCACGATGTCCTGGGTAAGTAAATGACTGTGTTGTGCTTGAGAGATTTACAGCCTGCCCCGTTCTCCTGTTTATAGCTTTGGAGTTATTTTTAACCTCACAGAACATCTAAAATGTCCTCCCCAAGCTCTGTGGCATGTGGACAGCTGGATAAACTCAGAGGACGCTGCGGGCTGCAGGATCCTTGGGGGAGGCT
Source organism: Macaca fascicularis (assembly GCF_037993035.2). NCBI lineage: Eukaryota > Metazoa > Chordata > Mammalia > Primates > Cercopithecidae > Macaca > Macaca fascicularis. Next base: position 139,722,460 of record NC_088383.1, on the reverse strand, counting down.
GCCTGCAGCCCAGAGGCAGGCGCGGGAGAGTCCCGACCTGTCAGCTCCCTTCTCTTTCTCACGTCTGTGCTATGCACTTGGGCCTGGGCTTGCAAAGGCCTCTTCAACTTGAAAATGTAAATTGGGAAATGTGTTCGCAAAGCCCCACTCCTTGTATGCTCAAATAGTCTTCTGTTCAGCCCTGAGAGAATTTTCTCACCTAAAGTGAGAAGCACAAGAGAACCGGAAAGAAATAGAAAATCAAGATTCCTCTTCCCTGGGGAAATCGAAAACAAGATGGTGTGGGTGAGGATCGGTGGAAACTGTGGTGATTCTGGGGATTTCTGCTGCGTCCACCACTGGGGTTCAGACAAGGGAGACCTTGGTGTGTTTGCTGGGGACGATCAACAGGGCTCCGTGCGCCTCGCTGCTTCCTGGGTTCGAGATGGTTGAGGCTGTCATATTAATGAAGAGTCACGTCGAAATCGGGTAGATTTGAGTCAGAATGGGTCTGGTGTCTGCGACGTGATAAGGCGGGACATGAACATGATGCCAGCCTTGTTGTGCTAGGCTCGAGGGTGTTTTGAGCCTTCCCCATTCTTCCCAGTGTGATTTTATTAATCCACTGCAGCCGAGTTGCTCGCTCGGTCACAACCTAGAGCAGACCAGAGCACCACCCGGCCAGGTCCGTTAGGGCCCTGGTGGTTGCCATCAGGCCAGGCTGTGGCACAGTGCATTGCCAAAGAAAAACACATTCAGACTTAGGTCAAGAGAGACTTTTATTCAGGATGATTGCCACAAGAGGAGGACCCCTACTGCACTAGGGAAGGGTGTCCTGCAACAAGGAGAAGCTCGGATCACGAGATCTGAAAGAGTCCCAGAAGTCAGGCAGAAAGGGATTCTCTCTATCTTATAGCGGGAAGTCAACAAGGCTAGGAAGAAACAGGAAGGGGCGGTGTGTGGCGTGACGAAATGATTCATCAGGGAACGTTCTCCAGAGTAGCTGATGATTCATCAGGGAACGTTCTCCGGAGTAGCTGTTCGTGAGAAGTTGCTCCACGCTCCCAAGCTCCAGAGTCGGCCAAAGTTCAGAGCTGGGGAAAGGAGAGAAGCCTGTGTCAGGGAGGAAATGAGGTTTTGTCTACCCTCTCAAGTGTAGCGTCTGGGGCCTGCAAATTAAACTGGCAAAGGACAGATTCCCTGGAGGGCAAGTTTATTTACACATGCAAAGCTCATCGACGCAGGAGTGCTCAGGGATGACTAACTCAAAGCAGTGGCTAGAATCTGGGGTGCAGGTACCCAATTCAGCAGGGAGAAGGGATAAGAGAGAGAAAGCCTTATGAGAAGAACAAATAGGTTTCGTTAGTTACGACAATGGGTTTTGGGCAGAACAAATGACAGAGGAAAGCATGTAACAGTGCTCGTTTATGTGGCTGTGAGTGGTCACTCTGTCTTCCCCATGGACATGAAACTGTCCTGAAGGCAGGATTTTTGGTAGATTTACTCTTGCTCTCTCTCCTGGGAGCAGAACTGCCCTGAAGAGGAAATGTATGGCTGCTTTATTTCCCAGAAGTTACTGCTTTTAGTCAGATAAAGGGAGCTCCAAGGAGGCTCCTTCCTGCGTCTGTTGAATCTCAGATATCTTCAGCTTAAAATAAGCTTCATACCAACTCTGGGCTTCCAAGTGCATCCCCACACCTGACTAAAGTTTGGCCAAGTCAAATTAGTGGGCATTTTGTCCAGAATGGTCAGTGGAGACAAGTATTACATAGTTTAGCTCATCATTCATGCAGCAAAGCCTGGGGATGGGGAAGGTCTGGACACGGCCTGTCCTAGGTAAACAGAGGCAGCTGTGAGCCTCATCCAAGTTGTGTGGACTTTGCAGTGAGCCCTTTCCAAGAGCACTGGGGTTGGGGGCGGGTAACTTCCCAGAGCACCAGGGTTGGGGGGATTTAACTTCCCAGAGCACCTGAGTGCAAGGAGGTAATTTAACTTCCCAGAGCACCGAGGGATAGTCGGGGGGCGTTACCTGCTGCTGTTCCCCAGGGTCACAGGAGGCTGGGCAGTGATCTGGTGGGTTCCAAGGCAGGGCGAGGCTGTGGGAGTCTTTAATCACTGGCATTGCTTTTCAGTGCTCTCCAGAGAACGCTCTCTTTACTGCCTGTGCCTGGGGTGGGCCTGCCTACCACACACCCTGGAGGCTACTGCCAAGCCCAGGTATTACAGCAGTGGGGAAGGAACCCACTTGGGAATTGCACCAGCAGAGTGGATGATGAGAATTGAGAATTTTAAGAAAATAGAAGAAAACAATCCAGGACTTCTTCCTCCTGAGTATATTTGCAACTCTGATTTCAAACACGTCTTTGGTCAGCTCAGCTCAACGGGCCTTCTGCATGGCTGGGAGTCTCCCTGAGGTCTGCGCTTCCCAGGCTTCAGGAGCTGGACCAGACCACATTGGGAGTAGCCAGGCTGGCTCATGCTCCCTATTGAAGGCACCCCATGCACCAGTGGGTCCACATTCCTGGGCTACACTGCTGGACACAGGACATCTCAGTGGCCTTGGAGGAAGCAGAGAACTGCTCTGCCTCAGTGGTTTTTGTCAAAGACGTGTGCCCTGGCTACAGGCACACACACTACAGGGCTGTGATTCATATCTGAAAATTGTCCCAGCTCATCAGAGAGCTTCCCAAAGGGCAGTCCTGGAATATCTCAGCGTAGACCTTCCACAGGGAATGCAGAAGTGTGACAAGGAAGAGCTCAGATTTCAGAACTTCCTTGCCTAGGGACGACAGGTGTTGGCTGCGAATACTTACTAGCCCTGCCCACTGCACACAGGAGACACTGAGGAGACATTAGCAGGCACAGCAGGCAAAGGGGCTGGAAGGCTTAGGACAGCCCTCATACCCACCCACCCCCTGGCAGCCCACATTTGCATATGGGGAGACTCATCTGCTTCTGTTTCACAGGTAAGTGCCTCTCAGGCTGGTTTTCCAGGTTACTGTAGCTACTGTTTTCTCCCCAAGCCATATTGCTGGTGATATCTTTGGGATGGACTCAAGAGGAAGGGGACAATCTCAGGTAGGATGGGGGCTCCAGGGAGGCAATGCATGCAGCATTAGGTGGCCACCGGGTTGGGCAGGAGGCGGTCAGGGAGAAGGAGGGTCAGGAGGCTGAGAAGTGGTCAGGAAAGAGAGGACACTGCCCAGCCCAGCCCAGGCACATCAGGGCAGAGGAGCTGAAGAAAAGATGAAGAACAGAGACCCCAGGCAGGACTTTCCTCTTTACTGCAAGTGTCTGTCATAGGCATTTCAGGCTGCTGGTGTTTTCAGGATATTTCCAGAATCTTCCGCACTGCTGCCAAAAGTCTGCTGTGCTGCCTTGTGCTGTCAGGGGCTCTGTCCCCAGCAGGCTGCTGACTCCTCTAATGAGGGCCTTTTACGCTTATCGGTAATTGGTAATTTTGGTAATTGTTGGTTTAAGATCCCAAATAATTACTGACACAATGTCTTAAGAAAAAGAAAAGCAATAAAGTCATCTGGTTCAAGTGTGTCACCTTGGGATCCACAGAGCACAGGGAGCTGGAACTGCATTTTCCATACTAGAAGATTCCACCGTGAGCTTTCGGTCACTGGGTTTGGACTCTGAATGCATCTGAGAGTGGGCACGGCAGTCCTAAGTGCTGGCCTATAATTCCGTCAAGTTAGGTGCAGATCAGGATGGCAAATCCCAGGCATTTGCTCCCCCACCTGGCCCAGCAGGGGGCTTGAATGACCTGTGACTTCACGAAGTCTGGTCATTGGTTACGAGCTTTAGACCAGCTATCAGGGAAGAAGAAAAAAGACATACCAAGACATTGGATCGGGGGAACAAAATGCAAACAAGTTTTGTCTCCACTGAGCTCTGCAGAGTCGATTTGAAAGGGTTTCTGTTGTGGTCTCAGAAGACTCCCAGCAGGGACAGGGACTTTTTCCTCTTGTCAGAAGCTGTTGGTGAGTGAGGCCGGAAGGGCCACACTGGGCAGTCTACGGACCCTTTGAAGCCCTGGGCTTTCTCACCTAAACCGTCTCAGGGCCTCAGCCTGTGGGGCTCTGGCTTTGGACTTTTTCCACAAGAAGGGCAAGGAGAGAATGTGCTTTTCCAGAGTTTGAGTGGTCATGAGAAGAAACAAGAAGGCAGCTGTTGGAGGGAAGCCGGGGAGATGTGGGAAGGAAGCCTCCTCATCTGCAGGGAGGGCAGGAGGCGCTGGGCTGGAACCCAGACAGAAGCCCAAAGGCCCAGCCAGCCCCACCAGATGGCCAGGCAGGTGGAGCTCAGGTGAGACCCGCAGGTCACAGCAGAGGCAGGGGTGGCCCTGTGGCCCCAGGCAGCCCTGCCTCCACCCGGCCATAGCAGCTTCAGCAACAGGGAGGCACAGGGGCTTTTGCCACAGACTCTGCCAGAGGAGGGGCATCTGGGCTGGGAAAGATGAGGTGGAGATGCCAGGTGGGGAAGGATGGCAGCCAACTGAGCAAGAAGCTGCCCAGGGAGTCACTCAGGGGAGGGCAGGGGTGTCTGCAGTGCAGGACCCAGGCCGCCTCTGCTCATCTCTGTGCAGGGTTGGGAAAGCAAAACCCGGGGAGGCTGTTTGGCTGTTGGTGTCTGGGGAAGCTGGGGCAATGGCTGCCACGGGGGCTGTCCTGAGATCCTCAGCGTGGTTATCGTGGGGTTCTTCGGGTGTCCTGCTGGACTTCCTTCTGAGCTTTTCCGGACACTCAGACTTTCTAGCCCCACGTCTCCACAGCGTCAGCAGGGCCCCTTATCCCCCTTCTTCCCTTAGTCATGGAAAGGTATGGGGAGGCCTCCCAAAGGCATCCCATTTTAGCAGAGCTGGTTATGTACTTCATCTTCTCAGAGCTCTCGCAGAGTTCCACCAGCCTGCAGTTTCTCTAAATTATCCGTGTGCCTGTCCCCTCCAGCTTTCCCTGCTGCCCTGGCCATTTCCGATTTCAGTCGCTATGAGAGTCTGAGGGGGCCCGGCCGTGGTCAGGGGCCAGAACGCAGCTGCGTTTCTGCAAGTCCGTTTATAAAATCCCCTGAACCGGACTCATTTTGCTGCAGTTTTGGATATGGGTCCCATTTGCTCGGATGGTTTGGCTTCTGGGATGGCCAGAAGCAATCACTTCCCCCATTTCTTTCGCTCTCTCTAATTTTCTTCTGATTTGCGGTATCTTCTCTGATTTGCACTCAGGGCTGCTCTGCTCTTGGGCTTCAGCGCCTGGTGGGGGAAGGAGGCGGGCAGGTGGGGAAGGCCTGCAGGGCTGGAGTTTGGCGCTCTGAGGTCTCAGCACCTTGGAAACCCATGGGTCTGGGAATTCTTTTACTGTGCCATGAAGTTCTGCGAGGAACCAGGGCTGAAAACGGACACAGCAGCTCTTTCCTGAAAGAGGGGGCTGAGTCCTCTACGGCAATTGTGGGAGGATGCACCTCGCGGGCTCAGGAGGCAAAGGCTGGGGAGGCAGGATGGGGATGAAGACATAAGACATGGCAGGGGGAGTTTAAAGACCACAGGACCTGCCTTCTCCCTCGCTCGGCCCATGAGTCCTTCAAGAAAGTTCCTTCAGAGCCGAGACCCATCACCTGCACGTAGCACTCAAAGGAGGGGGCCCTGGAGCTGGGCGGCTTCCCTCCATTTGGTTCTAAGGTGTGCAGAGGGCTCAGACCTTGTTGAAAATAAAAACAGCCACTGCAATTCTCATCATTCCTGTAATAATCCTTCCATTTGTTGGAGATGTGCACCGACGTGGACCGCTGTGAACACACATGCAAGGCACTGAAGCCCTGTGCGGTGGAGCACGGGGAGATGCAGGCCCAGCCCCGTAGCTGTGTCCAGGACTCTCGCATCTGCACCGCTGAGACTGGCCTGGCCGGCTGGGACCCACAAGCCCCCTGCCCCTGCTGAACATGGGGCGGGGCCTAACTCTGAGTTTTGTGTGGCATCTGTTAGACGCAGACAGACTGACAGAGCAAACTGTGAGTTTTGTGTGGCATCTGTTAGACGCAGACAGACTGACAGAGCAAACTGTGAGTTTTGTGTGGCATCTGTTAGACGCAGACAGACTGACAGAGCAGGTTGTCCCTCCTGCCCTGTAGCCAGCACAGGGAGAAGAGGTGGCCTAGAGCCAGCGTCATCCAGGCAGCGGTGGCCACAGGACCTGGGAGAATCCCAGAGCCGGGTGACTGTGGTCGGGGAGGCTGCCTCTCGGCTGCTGCCTGCTACTGCTCCGAACTCCCTCTCTCAGGTAAACCCGTGCCCAGAATCAATAATGAGATGATGAAAGGGCCGGATTTAGAACCAGCACCAGGGCAGGGCCTGCCCCAGGTCACCAGTGCCGTCTGATGTCATGAAGTGGGTCTATGGCTCCCTGGGTGCCTGGGCCGGGGTCCGGCAGCCCTTCCAATTGCTCCAAGTGGAAGGGGACCCCCAGGGAGTCCCACAGGAGCAGAAGGGCCGTCCTGAGTTTCCACGAAACATCTCCCTGTCCCGTCCTGGAGCCCTGCTCGCTGCCCCGTGTCTGCTGCACTTTGAGAACCAACGGAAGCTCTCTGCGTGGTATTGTGGGTCTGAGGTTCTTGGCCTGATGGTGAAAACATCAAAGCCCAACACAAAACTCTTTTCCTCTGGGTGTATGTGCATGTTTTCTGGAAGAACAGCCACAGTCTTAATCGAATTTTAAAGACATCTGTGGTCCCCACACCACCCTCCAAATTAAAAATGTTTGCTTGATACTTTTACACACACACCCTCACACACGTGCTGTCTTACACACACACACCCTGACACATGTGCTGTCTTACACACACACACACACACACGTACATTTCCTTTGTCAGCAATGACTCCTTTCAGCTAAGGGCAGCCCATGGTGCTGGCACCGCGTGCAGTGAAAGCTCTCTGCTCTCGCTGGCCCTCTACCAAACTGCGTTGGAAAGGTCCAAGCACCTTCTTCCAGACTCGACCTGGGTGCCGAGCTTCTCTAGGCATTTTATTTGTTTTTCTTGTTGTTTGCTTGCTAATAAACCATACTGGAAATACTAATTCAACCTCTGACGAACCCAAAAGCTTCGGCTACATTTGCCTCTGCCTGTGAGTATGTCTAGGGATTTAGGAAAGTTTCCCAAAAATTATTGGAGGAACTTCTTTGTGTTCTTCTAGAAGAATTCGGCATAGCTGAGAACACCCACAGAGCCCTCTTTCTCTCTAGTCACTCAGTCCCAGGGCAGAAGACACCCGGTCGCATCTACACCACGGACAGCTGGTTCTGAGGCCTTGAAACAGTGGAGCAAGAGGGGTTGCTATGTGCTTCATGCCCGGTGCCTCCTGCTGCCTGGAGGACACGTCACCAGCTTCAGCTGTGGAGGGGCCTTCTGCCATTTCGCCACACTTCAGGCCTCTAAAGCGTCCAGCTCCACACTCCTGTCCCTGTCTCCAGTCCAGGAGGTCAAGCTTGGTCCCCACTGTCTATTGGTTTTATTGGTCTTGGAGACGACATTGCTCTGAAGAGGGAGCTGTCCTGGGAGGCAGCGGGGATCGCCAGTTCTCCCCACCTCCCTGTCTCCCTCATCCCTGGTCCTTGGCTCTGGCTGGCCTTCAGTCACTCAGTGGCTTACGGGTGGACATTTGCCAGTTTGCTTGTATCCAAGCAGTTTTACACATTCATGAGGCAGAAAAGAGAAGCTGCCATGTATTTTAGCAGCTGAATTTAAAAGACTTTGAAGGGATTGTACTCCAGGAAAGAAGTGTCCCTTCCCACCGTCTGTCAGATTTGGAAGAACTTTATCAGGATGCTGACCCTGCCCCGTGCGGCCAGCCTGTGGCTGCTCACAACCTGGAGCGTGGCTCCTTCTCCCCGTCTCTCTCTCAGCTTCTCACTCACCTGTCCACCTGGTGCACTCAGGTGAGAATCAGGATGCAGATGGTTACGGATCTATTCATAAAATGAGATTGCATGATTTAGCCAGGAGCATCTGCTGTTGGTGCATCTAACTTCTATGAGGAGCAACTGGACACTGGTTCATAAACTGCCAGTATTGACACCCATTAGGAGCTATGGTCCCAACTGTGACCTGGCGCTTTCCCCACTCGGAGACCACAGCAGACAATCACGTGGTGTCCCAGGTCGGCACCCGGAGGGGTGGTGGCCGCTCTTTCTGAATGTGGTTCCCATACACACGTGGGAAGGAGCAGGACGGAGGCTGGGCTCCACGGGGCCTTCTGGCCATTCTTTCATGCAGATACTTTGGGTGTTAATAAAAGATGACCCCAACTGTTCTCGTCGGGTTCATGCACACCTTTCCACATTGTGAAACCCGTGCTCAGTCTCCAGCCTTCGTTATCCATCTTCTGCCACACTCATCTTCAGCCCCGCGCCACTCCTTCCTTCCCTTCTTCCTGTCTGCTCTCAGCCTCCAGGGTACCCCTCTCCTGGGCCTTCTCCTGCAGCTCTGCTTCTCTTTCTCAGAATCCAGACTGTCCCTGGCTGGTGGTCACTCAGCCCCTGTCCTGGAAGCTCGTCCGTTCTCCACCTCGGTTCATGCCTTAGGTGATTTCACACGGTACCATAACTCGGGTTACCATTGTGTGCTAGCAACTTCCTGTCCAGAACACTAGCTCTGCCCCCTCAGTCTCCAGACTGTGTGTGCCCAAGGCCCCTCAGCATCATATGCCCAGGAGCAGCTGGAAGTGAAGATGCCCAAATGGGTGCTTGGCTGGTCCCGTCCTCACAGCACTCGTGGTGTGTTCTCTATTTTGGGAAGTAGAAACTTCATTCTTCCAATCACTGAGGTCAAAAGACTTGGGCTTTTGTCCTTGTGTCACATTTCCAATCCACTAGCAAATCATCACGCCTCATTTTCAAAGTCTATCGGAATCCAACCACTTCCTGCTGTCTGCCATGAAGACCCTAGTAGAAACCTCCTTGATGTCTTGCCTGGCCTATTGCACAATGGTTCACCAAGAGACAGGTTTGGTTTTCTTTGACTGAGTTCACTGCTATGACCCCAGGCCCTAGACCAGCATTGCAGGGAGTAGGTGCTCAATAGATATTTATTGAATACATGTACAGTTTTCAAACTGGCCACTTTTCTCCAATCTACTCCCCATAGAAGCGTTAGAGTCATCATTTAAAAAGTATATTATGTTTGTCTTCTGCCTAAAACTTTCCGGTGCCTTACCCCCACTCAGGCTGAGGCACGGCCCTACCCCTACTCAGGCTGAGGCACAGCCTTACCCTCACTCAGGCTGAGGCACAGCCTTACCCTCACTCAGGCGGAGGCACGGCATCCTGCACGCTGTGAGTGCCTTCACAATGCCCACCTGCCTGGCCCTGGCCCAGCCCTGCTGATCCCCTGCCCTCCTCTTCTCCTACTTTCCCACTGATGCTGCCCAGCCACACTGGCCTCCTTGCTCTTATGCCCACCAAGCACAGCCTGCCTCAGGGCCTTTGCACACATGCTTTCTCCTGCCCAGACACCCACAGGTCTCAGCCTGTTTCATTGAGCTTCCCGCTCCAATATGACTTCGTCAGAGTAGCCTTCCGTATTTGGTCATTCTTGCATTGCTATAAAAAATACCCGAGACTGGGTAATTTATAAAGACAAGAGGTTTAATTGGCTTATGGTTCTGCAGGCTGTACAGGAAGCACAGTGCCCACATCTGCTTCTGGGGAGGTCTCAGGAAACTTCCAAGCATGGCAGAAGGTGAAGAGGAGGCAGGTGTCTCACCTGGCAGAACGGAAGCAAGGGGTAGAGGAGGTGCCACACACTTTGAAATGATGAGATCTCCTGAGAACTCATTCACTGTGATGAAGACAGCACCAAGCCACAAGGGGTCCTCCCCCATGACCCAGACACCTCTCACGAGGCCCCACCTCTAACATTGGGGATTACTTTTCAACAGCACATTTAGAGGAGACACACATTCAGACCACAGCACCATCCTTGACCCTCCATGATGGTTATTTTCCATTTGCCCCTCCATATACCCTTCTCGGCAGGCACCTGGAAGGCACAGACTCTGCAACCAAAGCTCTCGTGCCTCTGGCTTCTGGTTGGGCTCAGTCAATGGAAGGCAGCAGTGTAAGACAAGGAGGGAGGAGGGAGAAGAGGGAGTCAGGGCTTTACCCCCTGGCCCCTTGCTACCTCTCTTTGACTTTGGCAATAAATGCATCTCTCTACCTATGACTGCGGTCCCAGTAGGCAGCTCCTTCTTCTATACTCACAGCTCTCGCCAGCTCTGGGAACACTGCTCTTTTCTTTTTCCTCCTCAGGCTTAAAGATGTGCACGGCTCGATGCTGTTTCCACTCCTGATGGCGCCACTATTGCTTCCGGGCTCCTTTAACTCCTCACGCAGCTCTATAAATGATCTTTCTGCTAACTCTCTGTAGTTAAACTCTCTGAGGTTGCCCTCTCTGTCCTGCTGGGGTCTTGATTGATACAGCATCCTACTTAAAACAGTTCTTCCTTCCATGTCTGCCTGCCTTTGCATTATTTGTCATTGAAACTTCTGTTAGCCGGGCATAGTGGCATATGCCTGTGGTCTCAGCTATTCCGGAAGCTAAGGCAGTAGGATCGCTTGAGCCCAGGAGGTCAAGCCTGTAGTAAGCCAAGATCGTGCCACTGAGATCCAGCCTGGGCAACAGAGCGAGACCCTGTCTATAAAAGTAATTAATTAATTAGTAAACTTTGGTGGAGCCTATTACACATTGACTACTTTAACAATCTATTTTCCCTGTCCTTTGGGAAGAAGAGACAACACGCTTGGTCGCTGTCTGTGGTCCTGAAAAGTCTTTCCCTATGAGGTTGGGGATGTGACTTTTGGAGGTTCATCTCTGTCTCCCGGATGCTGCGCTTGCACAAAGCATCATGAATCTGCTTCCATGTCCTGTCTGTTAAGTTTTACCTAGGTCTGTACAGCTTGAAAACTGGGACCTTCTCCTTGGCAGTGACGCCTCCTGAGGTTATATCAGACCCTCAGTTTCTTGAGGCCATTGTCCTGGGTCAAGAAGGGAATGCACATCCACAGCCCCCCATGTCCTCTTCCTCTCATAACTGCTCACTGCAACCAAGAACCATGAATTGAAAGTCTAAGTTGCATAACAGATACAGCCCCTCCAAGGAGACCCGCCCTCTCCACTAGAAACCCTCATTGCCCAAGCAGAGCTGGAACACAGAGGCAGCTCCAAGCACAGGGGAAGAGCTCTCATCTCCCCCAGCCTCGTCAGCATGACAGTGGTGCTGCTAATTAAATCAGTTGTCCAGATGGCTTGGCAAATTGCTCCAGCCTCCCTTAGAAAGAAATCTCATGCCATTTAGTTGGAGCAATAATTTTTTATGAATAAAATAATTAGAAAAATATATGTAAATGAAATATAATAATCCATTAGCAAAAATTATATGCTTGTCTTTTTTCCCTTTAACTGTGAAACGCTGAGAGGCAGGATGCCACTCAGAGACCTCCTGAATCATTGTAGGAAAGCCGTGGAGAAACACTTTGGGGTCATCAGGATTTACACCGGTCATTTAAGTCATGGGATGTTCCATTTCCCACCAGCCAATGAGGGTACAAGGTTTAGGGTTCAAATCTGAAAGAATAAAGTTCTAGTCTGAGATCAGGCATCAACTCACCATGTGGTCCTGGTTAAGCCAGCAGAGATCCCTCTAAGCTTCAGACTCCTCACCTCTGAAATGTGTTAGGGAATGGAAAGGACGGCAGAATTTTGGACAGTGGCCTGTGTTTCCAGGGTAATAGACATTTGCTGCACAATGTTATTTGAGAATGCATTGGCATGTGCTGTGATTAGGAAATAAGCTAAGCTCTAATATGCTGGGTTGTGCCACGAGAGATTAAAGGCTACAGGAGGGTTGATTAGCCAAGAAGAACAAGGGGCTGTGGGTGGACAGAAGCTGTTGCAGGGCAATGACTAGAGGGTGTGTCCTCAGACACCCCAGGAGACCTGTGTGTCCTAAACTTCCCAGAAGCACATAGCATGGCAGCAACTCTGCTCATAGAAGGAAGACTGGGCTGGCTGCCTTCACACATAGGCACAGGAGAAAGGTCCAGAAGGATGTGCAAGCATGTGGCAGGACTAGGACAAACTCCCCAGGACTGCTGGACAGACAGGGTGGGGCTGGGTGGGGAAAAATATGCTATTTTAGTAGCAAATCCCAGAACCATGTTGGGCTTCCTTCTTCAATGCAGGGGTGTTTCCCCATGGCGGGGGCTGCAAGTTCTGCAGTAGCCCTCCCAGCCTGGACTGACGTTGCATCTTCCGTGCCCCAGCTAGGTTCCAACCTCTGTCTTTCTTTCCTGCATGAGCCTTCGCTCCTCCAGCGATCCTGTCTTCCTTCCTGCCAACCTCTGCCCTCTTTCTGTCACTCCTAAAGCCCATCATTACTGATCACCACAGCCACTCCATACATTCAGGTTCCACCATCTCCTCTCTGGCCAAAGCCTTTAGCTCCCACCCTCCATCACCGCAATCCCAACACGCCTCCACCCCACCAGCCTTCAGGCTGATTTCCTCACGACGCCCTCGGTTTTCACCCCCCATGTCCATGCTTTCTCCCTCCCTCAAACTAAAATTAACTCCTTGGTTAATTTTCACAATCACTGCTGTGCATGCTCCCAGATCCTCTGTCCCTCCCTGTCTTTGTTGTACTATATTTGGCTAAATTTCAACCCAGGTTAGATCCAGCTCTCTGCCGGGTTCATTGTCTACTGCCTGTGTGACTGAACACGACTGAGGGAACACACAGCCTTCCCAACTGGCTCTGCAAATCCAAGTTTGCTGCCATCAAGGCCACTCTGACGCTGCCCAGAAATCCTCAATATTTTCTTCTTGGTATATTATTCTCCCACCCTCTAATGCCTCCTTCAAACCTCCTCCTGCCTCCTGAAACTTGCAACAGTCCCTTGGTCATGGTGAACCGCTGCCCTTGCTTCCCATTTCCCCAAGAAGATAGAAACAATCAGAACACAGTTCTCTGTGCCTCCCACCTCTGCCCACCCATCTGGATCTGTGTCCATGTACTTTACTTCTCTCCAGTGTCACATCGCAACCCCTCCCCTGGTGCCTGTGGGCCCAGCCTCCCTCGTGCTCAAGGACATTGCTATAGCGATTCTCCCTTCTCTCCCCGACATCGTCAAACCTCTCACCGCTGGATCCCTCCAATCTGCAGAGAAACATGCCGTGGCTTGTCCCCTGAAAACTAAGAGTAAAACAGCTCTCCACCCCTCTTTCTTCTGCAGCTACTGCTCCACCTTCTCCCTCCTTTCTTTAACAGCACGACTCCAAAAGTTAAAAAAAAAAAAAAAAAAAAAAAAAAAAAAAAAAAAAGGCTGTTTTGCCTGTAGTTTCTTTTGAATTTAATCCAAGAAGGTTTTGGCTCTCAGCGTTGGCTGATGTTACGTTCATCCTGCTGGGGCAGAAGAAAACGAAAAACATAACAAGAGGTGAACCCCGGCCTCAGGAAGTGGTACCCACCCACCCAGATGCTTCAACCCCAATCCAAGTGGCTGCCCTTGATGCCTTCCTTACCATCAGCTGCTCACATGGACTTTACTCGCCCTACAGTAATTCCCAAGTCTTTCCTCACTGGACTTCATCATCTGAGACCAAACTGCCCTGCTGTCTGGTCTCTTGACCCGCCCTCACAAGGCTCACCTCTTAATTCTCACAACACTACAGTCACACCTTTTATTCCAACTTTAAAGGTGAGAAAACTGAACCCCAGAAAGATGTGTTGTTTGTCCATAGCCACAGAGCTAGGCAGCACCAAAGCCGGCGTGGGAGCCCTAGTTTTCCTGACACCAAAACCAAGGTGGTTTTTGTAGATTTTATTTGAGAACAAGAAACGTGGCATCAAGTAGTCAAGCATAACTCTGATTTTCTCTTTCTCCCTGAAGCATGGAAAATAGAGGATGGTTAAATGGTCTGGTCACCCAAAATGGAAAGAAACAAAACATATCACGGGAAAACCATTTCAATTTTTCTCCAAATGGTTTCAAGCAGAGCTTATACTCTTAGGCCACACCGATCAAAACAAAGCAAGTGTATTTTAATATAAAAAGTGGCATTTTCTCTTTTTAAAATTTATGTGTGAAAGTGCCTTTTCAACTTCCTTTTTAATGCTGTTTGACATTATGAGAGGGAAAAGTGGTAAATCGATGTTACACTCTTCATCACGACCTAGAAAAATAGTTGTGTTAAGCACTAAGCCACATCCTCGGGTACTGTGTAATTATTTCCCCAGGAATATGCACGTTGGCAGTTGTAAAAGTTGTACTGTACTTTATCATGCTAATCAAATAATGCCTTGCAGATAGCAATGGCAGCTCAATATTTTAATCCAGCTTGTAGAGCATTGTATACTTTATTTCATCGAAGGCCACTGTCAAATAGCATGATAATATTCAGGGGGCCCCGGAGCATGCAGGAGATCGATGCACTCCTGTCCATCCTTCTCAGTATTTCACATATCTGCAGCATCCTTGACATGGAAGTAAATCTGCCCATCACCCCACTGGGCCGGGCAGGTGAAGGCTCTGTGGGAGCTCCCTCACACCTTTCCCTATGCCTCTCAATTATATTTTCAGTGGTGCTTTAAGAACTTTGACTGCGAACTGGACACAGTCCTGTAATCCCAGCACTTTAGGAGGCTGAGGCAGGTGGATCATTTGAGGTCAGGAGTTTGAGACCAGCCTGGCTAACATGGTTAAACCTCATCTCCACTGAAAATACAAAAATTAGCCAGGCATGGTGGCGTGCACCTGTAATCCCAGCTACCTAGGAGACTGAGGCAGGAGAATCGCTTGAATCTGGGATGCGGAGGTTGTAGTGAGCTGAGATTGCTCCACTGCCCTCCAGCCTGGGTGAAAAATGGAGACTCCATCTCAAAAAAGACTTTCACCATCATCTGAAAACAAGTTACCACCTCCTAACCTCCCCAGATTTGATGTTTCAAGGCCAGGATGACCCGAGAATGGCTCACTCAAATGATTTCACCCAGGAGCCCATCAGATACATGAGTTCAGTCTCACGCTCTGAGAGCGTGTCTGCCAGCCCTACCCACGACAAGTGTATAAATCCAGGTATGCGGTGTGGTGACATGGGCGACCTCCTGGGAAGTGTTGACAGGCTCTTCCATCTTAAATGGATGGCCACTCTCTTTCCGGTCATCACCCTCACCTGTCCTTGCCTTTATGAGTTTATTTCCTTCCCCACAGGGATGCATTAGGTTAAGTGCAGCAAGGATGACAGTCAGTAGTTTCAAAAAGACAAATCAACACAAATTCCCTTGTAACCAATTTTTCTTTTTCCTATCAGAGAAAGCCAAGATAAACCAGTCATACAGAAGGAGCATTGCACTCTGGGTGTATATATGATTGCAAGAATTTAAGGATATTTTCTACTTATAACTATAAAGAAAATTGCCCTCATAGCTTCCCATTTTTTCTTGACATGTTTCTATAAGAAGACAAAATTTTCTCTTAAGGCACAGACGACCTTGATTGCTTGGAGCTTGCAATTTCTGTTCCTAATTACTAAATTAATTACCTCTGGATGTAGCAATGTGTTTTCTAAACAGATAAATGCTGTTGTTTTAAATATGGTTATAGTGTGAGTACATTTTGGCATGTACAGTATTTGCCCTTCCTTCATTCTGTTAGAATGAACTGGTTTTTGAATTAGGCGTGCTATTTATTAAAAGTACCACTTTCTTTCACTTATTGACAGTGTTTATTTTCCTTTATTTTCTTTCTTTTTTTTTTTTTTTGAGACAGAGTCTCACTCAGTCACTGAGGCTGAACACAGTGGCACAATCTCCGCTCACTGCAATCTCCGCTCACTGCGATCTCCTCTGCTCGCTGCAAGCTCCACTCACTGCAATCTCCGCTCACTGCAATCTCTGCTCACTGCAATCTCCTCTGCTCACTGCAATCTCCTCTGCTCACTGCAATCTCCGCTCACTGCAATCTCCACTCACTGCAATCTCCTCTGCTCGCTGCAATCTGTGCTTGCTGCAATCTCTGCTCACTACAATCTCCGCCTCCTGGGTTCAAGAGCTTCTCATGTCTCAGCCTCCAGAGTAGCTGGAATTACAGGCGTGCATCACCATGCACAACTCATTTTTGTACTTTTAGTATTTTGCCATGTTGGCCAGGCTGGTCTCAAACTCCTGACCTCAAGGTATCCACCCACCTTGGCCTCCCAAAGTGCTGGGATTATAGGCATAATCCACTCTTCCTGGCCTGTTTTTGTTTTCTATAGTCAAAATTTGATATTGTATGGAGTCATTTTTTCTAACATAAAGTGAATGCACCCCATCTCATTGCAGTTGTTACAGAGTTGAGTAAGGCATTGCCCTTTGTTCTCAGCTCAAGTCTTGCACTGCAAAAAAGCCACAAGCTTTGTCCACTGCAGTTTCTTCTAACACATGGCACCCTGCAGCTGGCCTACCACTTTGGTCCCTGGGCACAGCCTTCAGGACTGTGCCTATGGTGGGGGCTCAGTCCCAGGAGCCAGGTCTCATAGTGCATCTTGGAGGCATGGGACCAGGGGAAGGTTTGGTGAGCTGCTCTTCCTTGAATCCTTGTGGAGAGTCAGAGCCACCCACCTGGGTAATGTCTGCAGTTCCCCAGAGATACTCAGAGGCAGGTTGGTGGTGAAGGTACCTTAGGCCAATGTGCCCCACTTTGCACCACTCCTGTGCAAGGACACTTCAACAGTGTGCTGTCCTCAAGAGAAACATGCTGGGCACCTAGCAAGGTGGTAAGATAAAGGGGCAGTCTGGGTGCAGTGGCTCATGCCTGTAATCTCAACACTTTGGGAAGTCGAGGAGGGTGGATCACTTGAGGTCAGGGATTCAAAACCAGCCTGGCCAACGTGGTGAAACCCTGTCTCTTCTAAAAACACAGCAATTAGCTGGGTGTGGTGGTGCACACCTGTAGTCCCAGCTGCTTGGGAGGCTGAAGGAGGAGAATCGCTTGAACCCAGGAGATGGAGGTGCAGTAAGCCGAGATCGCACCACTGCACTCCAGCCTGGGCAACAGAGTGAGACTCTATCAAAAAAAAAAAAAAAAAAAAAAAAACAAATCAGCCGTATCTCTAGCTCTGTGTAAAGTTCCCACGGGGCTCTGGCAGGTCACCTGCTCCCTCTGGGGTGACCCAGTAGGGCTCTGCATGTCATTTAGCCCACACACGGGAGGACCCTGGGAGGCCGAACCTGCAAGCCGGAGACATAGGAAGATCTCTAGGGGAAGGAGTGGGTGGCACAGGTTCTCCTGAATAGATGGCCAAGGACAGGTGCTGGCAAGGGAGAAAGTCACCCACACCAGGCCTCCCTTCATGGGGAGCTGGGAATTCTCTTCTCTCGCAGCACGTGGGCAGGCCAATGGTCCTGAGGGCGATGTGATGCATCCCCTCCTGAAGCCAGGCCGGCTCCTCCACCCGTCAGCTTCCCTGCACCTCTTCCTCATCTGCCTGGAGTCCCCAGCGGCCACTCCACACTGTGCTGATCCACACGAACCTCTCCAGAGCCCCTGGCTGGCTGCACCCAGCAGGTCTTTGGTGCAGGGAGGCTGCACTGAGAGCAGCAATCACCCTGGTTCCAGGTTAGGGGCAGGAGTGGGGGCCGTGTCCTCCCTCTGCTGCTTTTCTAACTTCATGAACTTTCCCAGAGGAGCTGTAGTTGAGCGGGTGACCTTCTGTTCCTGAACGTAGCTGACCTGGATGGGAGGGTGTCTGTGAGAAGCACTGGCACTGCAGCTGAGGAGCTCGTGAACGTGGGCGCCCTGCCCAGGCCACCCGCCCGAGGCCACAGCCCCTGCACGCTGACCTGACACTGCGTGCCTACTGGCCTCCAACCGAAGCCCAGAAGCAGCTCTTAGTGTGCAAGTTATTATCATATAAAATCTATTTAATTGATAGAAATGGGCCCTGCCACTCCAACTCCTGTCTTTCTGGTCCTGTGAACTCCTCAGGTGCCCCAGTTAGCACAGATGCCACTTTTTCCTCCTTTCCCTGCAGTGTGACCTCGGATAACCACCAGGGTTCGAAGAGTTACCATAGCCCTTATCATCAGTGTCACATGTGAGCATCCTCCCCTACACAGTGAGAGTGACACGCATTTCCTAGAACCCATGTGGGAGCCGACGCTGCAATCCTTGTGAAGTGCCTGCCAAACGCTGCTTGGTGTGAGGCAGACACTTAACCCAGGACAGGACGCCGAGAGACCATGGGGAGCCCATCTCCTCTCTCTTGCCTGATTAACAGCCCTGGGCGGGAATTATTTCTGTGACTGTCCCACCCCCCAGAGCTTTGCAGAACTCAGAGAGGCAGTGCTTGAGCCCTCTGAATTGGACCAGTCACCCCAGAGCTGGCCCACCCTCCTGGGGGAGCCTGTTCTTCCTCTAGGGCTTCTCTCCAGGAGCAGCCCTGGGAACTGAAATACTGACCTCCACCCTCAGAAAAGCATGACTGCCAGCAGCTGAACAGTGCCCTCAAAGAGGCTGTCTGAGTCACGAGCCCGCCGTCATCCACTCTGCTTCGTTCACTTGGGGCCACGGCCTCTTCTCTTTCCCTGGTCCTGGGCCTGGTCACTGAGGCATCAGCTCACTCCATAGGGAGGGCCCTGCCATGGGAGGGCTCTTAGAGTTTTGCCACCAACTGCACTTAGACACTCGGAGGATCTTCATTAAGTACCTACTGGATACCAGACCTGAGCTACTGCCATGAGGTGAGCCCTGCATGGGACACTCAGGATCTCCCCCTCGAGAGGCTCAAAGCCTCTTAACTGTTGAACTATTGGGGAAGGATGGCTGGATGGGAAGGACAGAAGCGTCGCGTTCCTTGGCCTAACTCTAGGCCAGGTGTGCTGGGGCTATGCTGGCGTTCATGCCAGGCCCTGCTCCCCAGGCCATGTGACCTCTGCTGGCACAACCCGTCCCTCACACGCATCTGGGACCCCTGAGCCCTCGGCGCACGCCTTCATTGCACCTGCTCTGGGCTGACACTGCAGGCAGCAGACAACTCCACCTGTGGGAGGAGTAACACAGGCAACGAGCTGCCCTGAGGGACCCTCTGGAGACTCAGAGATCAGCAGGGCAGGTGTTCGTGAGGGAGAACTGGCCACTGAATCTGCAGGCACCTTTGCTAACTTCGTTTGCCATTTCATCCTCAGGGATCCCTGAAAGAAGGCGGAATTACCTACGTTTTACAATTGAGGACATGGGTCTCAGCACAGCAAATCTCCTTATTCCACAGCCACATGGTATGAAGGGATGGCGCTGGGATCTGAGACTTCACTGGTGAGCCCTGCCCCTGCGGTGCCCACCTTGATGGCCAGGCCCCAGCTGCCCCATGGAGGTGCCCACAGAGTCTGCTCCTTGGTGCTCAGAGCACACCCTCAGACTCATCAAATTAAACTTCCTTGTTGTGGTGCTTTTATAACTGGGCATTACTGCAGATGAAAAATGTTGAAAAGATAAAATAATTTTGACTCGATTTTGCTCTTGTCATTATGGAGAGCAATGAATCACTGAAACAATCGCGGGTGCCAGCCGTTTTCATTTCATGCATTGTTTCAGAGGGAAACGTTCACTCTGTACCGTCCCGCAGTGTCCTGTCTGCTCTCAGGAGCACACCCTTTCCTGGCTGGCGTGGTGTAACGTGGCCATGGTGGCATGCAAGAAACCCTCACCAGAAGGGAGCTTCAAAATGATGCCATCTTCTGTGCTAAACAGTTACTGGAAATAACAGGATCTGGAAAACACACTTCTGTTAAATTCCCCAAATGGACTTGCCTGTGAGTCTTTTAGAAAACAGCCTGATGAGACTGTGAATTGGAGCTTAACTCTCCTACCTGCCTCAGGAGCTGATATAAAAATGAGGAATGACTGCAATGCTGCTCCGCTCAACTCCATTTTAATTGAAAATTATGTCTAAGATCGCTGCCTATCTGGACTTCGCCTGTCTCCCTCTTTTCAGAGTGCATGGATTTATGCACCTGCTCATATTAAAAGCCTCACTATTTCCCATGAATATGCACGGGTTCCTGTTTGTTTGTACAATAAATATTACAAAGATCATAAGGAAATTAAAATGGAGCCTGAAGATGGCTGTCCTCCGATGATATACTATGCATGAATCATGTCCTCAAGAACTATTATCCCCAAACATCAGGGACTCTATATGAATGTTTACTCCTTGGTTCTAAATTGCAGAAGAGAGAACTTCCTAATGGATTTATAGTTTGTCAGTGAGTTTCAGGGAAGCCAGAGATGGATGGGTTCTCTCCAATAGAGTATTCATTTACCAACAATCGACCACTGTTCAATTCTGCAGTCTATTTGTTTTGGTGAACCGGAGCACTACTTATAAATCACTTTATTTTTAAAGATAAACATATTATCTACACAAACATAGGAACTACA
The DNA here is from genome assembly GCF_037993035.2 of Macaca fascicularis. Taxonomy (NCBI): domain Eukaryota; kingdom Metazoa; phylum Chordata; class Mammalia; order Primates; family Cercopithecidae; genus Macaca; species Macaca fascicularis. The sequence goes on along the minus strand of NC_088383.1, from coordinate 139,702,010 downwards.
TTACTGTAGATCAAGTTAATCAGGAGGTATTTATAGAGATGTTTTAAGGTAAAAATGTCAGTTTTCCTTCTTAAGCATTCCATTTCTGTCTTGGGGACAGGGACATTGGTCTAAAGATGTAGATTTAGATAAAATTAGGTTTGTATTATAAATTAAATGGCTCTAAAGCAGGAGCATGACTTGAGGATTGCTTTCAAATTGGGCAATAAAATAGCCGGTCCTCTCGGAACGCCCCTGCACCCCTGCCGTAAACAGCATTGCCCTGACAGCGTAGCTGGTGTTGGAGGCTGAGAGCACAGGGACCTCAGCTCATGGCTACACCAGCCCCACCTGACCCGGGCGAGGTGTGGAATGCCAGCCTCGCACCAGCAGGCACACGGCTGTGCTCCTGCTGTGTCCCAGGGTCTGAGAGCATCCTGGTCCACAATAGATGCTCAGTAAATATTTGCTGAATCATCAAAGATGCAATGAAAACATTCCCACAAGGGGCAATATTGGTTGAATCTCATGGGATAATAAATGGGGAGCATGACAGGCATCCCCCAAGTTCCTTAGGGTCAGCGTCCAGCCCAGGCTTCAAACCGAGTCCACTGAGTCCTTTTTCAATAGACTGAAGCCGGCCCAGGTGTCAATCTCAAGGCTTTCTGAGGATCACCCTGGACTCAGGCAGAGACCCCATGGCAGCCCCTCCACAGGGCAGAATGCTCAGGAAGCTTGGCTGAGTATGGGAGTCGATTGCAGCTGCCAGAGTCTGAACCGGCCAGAGGACTGGTGACACCAAGACACTGCTCACGTGGGAATATCTGCTTTCCCTTCATCTATGTGACCTATCCAACAGGCCTTACGTCCCCCAAAATGTGGAAGTGTCCACCTGGTGTGCCTCAGACCAAGAGTTGGAAAGGATACTCTTGGGTGGCCCCATGGGCTAGAGTTAAGAAGGGTCGAGAGCAAGAAAAGGCCACTGCGTGGGATTAGGTTATAGCTGCCCTTTCAGCAGCCATCTCTAGTGGAAAGGCAGCCAGGCTCACTGTTCAGGGTGAGATGAGAAGACGCACCTGCTGGAGGGGGTGGGATAAGGTGGGGGAGGAGCTCAGGGTGGTGGGACGTGTGGGCAGATCAGCAGAATCTGCCAGGCCTTTTGCGTGTTAGGGGCTCTCAGCCAACCTTGCTGAGGGTGTACTGGACTCAGGGGAGACCAATCCCACAGGTACACTATAGCCACCCAGGGCATCTTCTCCCAACAGGAGACAGGTATTCCAAGCTGCGTGAAAATGATCCAGTTCAGGATGGAACAGGCCTCCCGTCCCAACTGTAGCTCCTTTGAATTTCCTCTGACCATGTACTTCGGACTGTGTAACCTCCACTGTGCTAAACAGCAATCATTGGGATTGCTGCGCAATGGAAGGGACTCCAGTTTACACGTCTGCATGAGTCTAGCAGAAAGTAGAAGACCTCTGGCAGATCAACATTTAAAACAGGAAGAAGATGGGAGGCCAAGGCGGGCTAACTGCTTGAGCCCAGGAGTTTGAGACCAGCCTGGCCAACATGGCAAAGCTCCATCTCTACAGAATTAGCTGGGTGTGGTGGGCATGGTGGCCTGTGCCTGTCATCCCAACTGCTCAGGAGGCTGAGGCACAAGAATCGTTTGAGCCTGGGAGGCAAAGGCTGCAGTGAGCAGAGATCATGACACTGCACTCTAGCCTGGAAGACAGAGTGAAATCCTGTTTAACAACAACCAAACAAAGAATTGTAGGAGGACACTTATCTGGGGAGCAGTTGACAATTCCACCAAATGCCCATGGCTATTCTCATAGCACAACCATGGTCCAGCTTCTCTCCGCCATGGCTTGAAGAGAAGAATGGTCCTGGGCACAGCCCACTATGCCACAGCTTCCTCCATATTGCGTAAGGCCAGCCTCAGCAGGTGAGATGTTCATGCGGGTGGAAGAGCTTGGTGCAGCCAGCCTGAAGCACCTGCGTTAGACAAAACCCACCTGGGGCAGAGGGTCCACAGAGACAAGAGGTACTGCTGGTCTGGGGCCACCACTGCCTGCACTTTTCCCCAGCATAGATCAAGAGGCACTCAGCTGCCCAGCAACACCAGGAACGGGAGCTCTAGCTTCCTTGTAGGAGGGGAATGAGTAGCCAAGCCCAGGCCCACCCTTCCCTGGAGGAGCCCGCCTGGATGGCCTTCCACAGGGACCACCAGAGAGCAAGGACTGCTCCAGCCTGCAGGGAGCCCTTCTCGTCCCTGCTCAGCCTCTGCTGCTGACCCTGGTTGATGCCCCCAGAGCCTGGGGGCTGCTCCATGTGCAATGAGATGAAAACTTCATGTCCTTGCTGCAAGAAAGATACGACTCAAGGTCATCTCACTGAATCCTTCTCCAGGTCTTGATAACTAGAAGCCTACTAATTTCATTGTTTTTATATAACAAGAATCTGAAGTTCCAAGGGATTAACTCCAGAGTCACAGTTGCTAATTAATGGAGCCAATTTTAAAGCTCTTACCCCAAATCCTACCACCTCCATGAAGAAAGAAGACTTTTGCATTATTAACCAGGAAAGCTTTGGGGTACAAATGGTCTGTGAGTGAGTGATCTGGGGACAGGGGTCATTTTTCAGAACTACAGGAGTTTATAGGAAACAAGACCCGTGACTGCCTTCCTGCCACACAGACACACACACACATACACACACACACACACAGTAAACCAAAAATAAAATTCAAAGTCCCCCAACTGACTGAATGGACTCCTCCTGTTGGCCAAAGGAATTCCAAAGAAATCTAAAATCCTAGTTTGGGCCATAATGGGAAGTGGGGGTTGGACTGCCTCATTATACCTTCTTTCCTCTGGAATTCAGGCACAAGTGACCAGCATTAACGTGAAAGCAGAGATCTTAAGACTGACAAAGCAGACTCTTGGTAGCAATAAGACACCACATTCTAACCTGACGCTAGCATAAAATCACATGACAGATAGCAGGCCCTGAAAGAAATCAAAGTGTCTTACCTCAAAATATATTCTTTAACTTATTTTGAAATGGCCCTGCAAAGCTATCTCTTGTGGGAGAAATTTGCATTCTGTAGAGAATCCCCTTCCCTTCCAGGTCATTTTCTGGTCCTGAAAAAAGTTAACTGACAGCCTAGCACCTTTTAAAGGTCTGAATAGGAAACATTTGCCATCTATTGCTTCTAAGGGCAGCCACCCAGGAGACTTTATCTAGATAATAAGAACATTGGTCTCTAAAATTCCTTATCTTAACCCAGACACTCCTTTCTACTGATTCCAGTTCTTCAGATCATAATTTAACTATTTCAGCCAATTGCCAATCAGAAAATGTTTGAATCTTATCGGTGATCTAGAAGCATCTGCCTCACCGCCACTTTGAGCTGTCCCACTTTTCCAGACGAAGCCAATGAATACTTCGCATGTGTTGTTTGATGTCTTATGTCTCCCTAAAAGGTATAAAACCAAGCTGCCACCCAATCACCTTGGGCAAATGTTCTCAGACCTCCTGAGGCTGTGTCATGGGTCACAGTCCTCACATTCGGCTCAGAATAAATGTCTTCAAATATTTTACAGAGTTTGGCTTTTTTCATCAACAACACACATGAACACACATGCACACGCAGACACACACAGAGACACACACACGCAGACACACACACGCAGACACACACATTAGTGATGTTCACAATGGCTTCTTGAACCCCAGCATCTCAAGGTCAAAGAGCATCCCACCAATGACCACCTTTTCTGCACAGTCCTTTCAAAATAATGGACGGAACAGGGCTGTGATTTTATACAGCCTCCTCATCAGCACTCCGTGGCAGCTCGTTATCCACATGGTGCAATCATTTTGGCAGCTTCTCCAAAAGAAGGTTGCCCTTTTTGAAGTGTAGTTTGCAAAGTAAAACTACTGAGGCATATTCCTGGGCTGAGACTCTTTAGGCCCCTTTGTCAGGAAGGACTGAACTGGGCTGCAATCGGCTGTTTATTCTGGTGTTGCTGCTGGGTGCCTCCCTCCATCTTTGCCTTCAGGCATCTGTGGCCATCTGTTCTTCCTTCACTAATGAGGACGTAGGAACTGTCTTCCCTCCACACTGCCAGGTAGATACTCAGAAATATGGCAAGTTGTGGCTGTGAGATCCTGTCCCAAGTCCAGTCCTGGCCACAAAACATCAGCGTCAAGACCAGAGGGGACAGGAAAACATAGAAATCAACATCCTGTCATTTTTATGAAAAACTTTATAAGGAAAGTTTAATTTAAAAATCCTGCTATGCTAAAGAGTAAATTATCTGTGAGGTTTGCAAAAACTGTAATCCAAACATCTAGGTAAATGGAATGGCTTCTGCACACACACACACACACACACAAGCACACGCATGTGCACACATGCACAAATACACATGCACACACACCAAACACACACAGGTGTGCACGTGCACACATACACATCTCCATGCCTGTGAGGCCAGGAGCCACCCACGAGCTAGACTCCCTCAAAACTCCACCCAGTACCAGCAACAGGCACACCAGTGACACTGATCACGCCCTGGTGGCAAATGTCCTCCTCAGGAAAGGTAGACGCTCTCATGTGTTACTGAATTCTCTGTGTATCCTGGTTCCTAATCTATAAGTCAAGGTAACTAGTGGCAAGCCCTCAGGAAAAAAAAAAAAAAAAAGGATTTGGGTCCCAGATGAACAGCTCTGGGACACCCCAGGTGCCCACTCTTAATCTCTTTTAAGGGAGGAGCAAAAGCAGGCTTGGAGTAGAGGGCGTTAGTACAAGCCCTGGCTGTGACTGGGCACCACCACTTACAATATGAAAGTAGTGGCTGGGTGTGGTGGCTCACACCTGTAATCCCAGCACTTTGGGAGGCTGAGGGACATGAATCACCTGAGATCAGGAGTTCAAGACCAGCCTGGCCAACATGGTGAAACCTCGTCTCTACTAAAATACAAAAAATTAGCTGAGTGTGGTGGCGCATGCCCACAGTCCCAGCTACTCGGGAGGCTGAAGCATGAGAATCACTTGAACCCAGGAGGCGGAGGTTGCAGTGAGCTGAGATCACACCACAGCACTCCAGCCCGGGCAACAGAGTGAGACTCTATCTCAAAAAAAGTAAATAAATAAATAAATGAAATAAAATAAAATGATTTTAAAAAATGAAAGTAGAAGTGATCATTTAAAATTCCTAATATAAATATTAGTTGCCTTAAAAAACAAGCCTGCCTCACCTCTTTTTACCTGGTGGCTGTGTGTGGGGTGTCTGTTTGTGGGGTGTCTGTGTGTAGGGAGTGTGGGGTTGTCTGTGTGGGGGCTGTTGGTTTGGGGGCGTCTTTGTGTGGTTATTGTTTTTTCCCAGCAGCAAGAGCATGAATGTAGCTGGATTGTGTGGCTGGAACCACTGGGTTTCAAGAGAATATCATTTAAAAGTGATTAAAAAAAAAAAAAAAGAGTACAATCAATGAAGAAAAAAAAGAAAGCAAGAACCACCATTGGGAAGCTGGTTGCCCCAGAGAATACAGTTTCCCAGTGTCTATTTAAAGTCTCATACTTGCTTCAGATAGTATTGAGTCGGGAAAAATCCCCGGGCCTCTCATGTGAAGCGCAATTGTTGTAGTCGGCAGGCTGGTGAGCTCTGGCTCAGCAGGTGCGAGATAGCACTTAGCAATGGATTGCACTGATGCTCAGGAAACAGCAGGTAGTAATATCCCCCCATTTGTACCTTGTGCTTATTGATTGTTTGCACGTTAAACAGGGATTCTCTTTCCACACATTAGGGAGATGTCCATGACCCAGGCAGCTCTCCTCCTGAGGTTCAGTCTCCCAGGGCACTTCCCAGGAAGGCACTGGAAGCTGGCTTTCCATCCCAGAGTAAGGCATGCCCTGTGTGGATGCTGCTTACAACACTAGCAGAGCATAAAGTGATAAAGTAATAAGAAAGCGAAATGTGTTAAAACCAAAAAAAGAAGTAAGAGGGCTCTATTGGGTTGTACTTAATGATCAGTTTCTACTGCACATGTGAACAAACACAGATGAAATGAATCCATATTTATGATGATCTTCAAGACGAAAGATGAAATTTACACTGAGAGCCAAGACGGGTGTTGTGCTGCCCAAAATTCAGTTCCACGGAAGCCACTGCTGCAACCCAGTGACCTTCAGCAGGACTATTATTAACCACCCAAGGTGGGCTCTTGCTGAAGAGGATATAAGGGCTTTTACGTATCTGCATGCCAGGTACTCCACAAGCCATTCTCTCTCTAACCGTCACGAAACCTCCATTTGGAAGTTACAGGAATGGTTACAGTTTATGGAGGAAAGACAGAGCCAGCGTTGCTGTAACTGACCAGAAGGCTGCCTGCTGCTACCTGCTCCCACTGGAGTTTGCATACATGTGTGTGGAACCTGGAGGCTTGTCTTAGTCCATTTTCTGCTGCTATAACAGAATACAGCAGACTGGGTCATTAATATAGAACAGAAGTTTATCTGGCTCATAGTTCTGGAGGCTGGGAAGGCCTTGAACAAGGTGACAACATCTGCGAGGGTCCGATCATGGCAGAAGGCAGGAGGGTGGAAGTGAGCATTTGAGACAGAAAGGAAATTAGACCAAACTCATCCTTTTATCAGGAGCCCACTCCTAGGATGACTAACCCATGAGCTCAGGACCGCTTCAAGCCCACTCCTAGGATAACCAACCTATAAGCTCATGACCTTTTCAAGGCCCCACCTCCCAATACCATTACAGTGGTAATTAACTTTCAACGTGAGTTTTGGCAGGGACATTCCAAACACAGTGAGGCTCCTTCTCATCACAATACCATTGCTTCTTCCTCCGTCCCAGCACGCTGATGAGGGAGTGAGTTTATATGTAATTTCACAGGATTGTTTTCATTCAATTTGAAATTCATGCTTTGGGGTAGTTAAAATCTAGATATATTATTGGAGCTGGAATTGCATTTCAAAGGAAGAGAACTAGGAATGAATCAGTGTCTATTTCAGCACAATCATTAGCCTTATGTTCAAGTAGTGAAACATTCACTGGCCTCAAGTCAGCTTTGTCCCCCAGAAGCTCACTCCCGTGCTGGGTCTTTCTCGCTGGTTTCATTTCCTTAAAAGCACCTGTCCTAACTTCCTTTCTGCCCCACCTCCAGCCATCAGCACCCAAAGGTCATTTTGCCAGCACATCTCAATGGAAATGCCTTGTAGCCATTTTTATATTTAGTCTTGCCTTGGCTTATCTTTATCAGATTATTTTGTTGTAAGGATGATGTACATGATCTACAAAAAATAAAAATAAAAAATAAAAGTCTTTTCTCAACTCCTCTAGAAAGCACATCTCCCCATCCTCATCTACTCCCCTCGACTCCCTTCTCTTCTTCCTTCTCCTTTCCCCTCCCTCCACCACTGCTCTTATCACGGTAACTGCTCACCTCAATTCCCCAAGAATCTGTTCTTCTCTTGCTCTCATTTCAGTTCCTAGAATATGTTTCCTTTAAGTAGAAAAGCAGAAAGAACACACTTTAAAGTAAAGGGCCCATCAAACTTCGCATCCCATTTGTCTCTGCTTCCCCTAAATTCCAGGGTGCTTTCTCTGGACATATTATAGGCATGGAATATCATGCTGGATGCTGTAGAATGTTATGCATGCCCTGGCTTTTAAAAAAATTGTTAAGGTATAAATTGCATAGCATAACATTCACCCATTTTATGTGTACACCACAATGATTCTTAATAAATGCATCAAGCTGTGGAAACATCACCACGTTGCAGTTTGGGGACATCTCTGTCACCCCAGTGAGAGTCTCATGGGCATTTATAGTTAATCCTGTTCCCATCCCCAGCCCCAGGCAACCCCTAACTACTTCTGCCTGTTCTGAATACTTCCTGTAAATGGACTCATGAGATACCTGGTCCTGTGTGTCTGGCTTCCTTCGTGGGACGTAATGCTTCCGAGGTTCAATTACACTGTGGCGTGTCAGCGTTCTGCTCTGTGGAATGCACGCCTGACTTCTCACCTGGTTCCCTGGTAGATGAGGACCTCCACCCAGCAGACATCATGCATGAATTCAGATACAAGAGTGGACAGCTGTCCTCCTTGTTTGCTAAGCCATGGCCCAGGCAGTTCATTTATTTTCAAAGTTTTCTCTTTATGTCTTTGCCATCTTCAGTGTAATGTGTTCCCATCTCTGGCTATTTCAGGCCCTTTGCACACACAAACTTGGATTTTTAGAGAACACCTAATTGCTCCTCATGCTTGTTCCAAGTTGATGGTAATAGCTGTGCTTCCCGCTGAGACCACAGAGCTCAGTAATGAGCTCCCTCCCTCTGTGCTGTGCCTGGAGGATCAACTGCAGATGTAAGCAGGGGCTGGCTCAGTGGCATCAAGTGCTGTTACATAAAGCAGAACTAGGGAAATGGACACAAGGCCAAAGAGGGGATGTACACATCTGTGTGTTGAGGTACATGTATATGAGTGCATGCATGCTATCCCCGTTTGTTTTTTATGAGAAGCGAGCCAGGAGTCAGTGTGGAATAAGACATGCAGTTCCTGAAAATAAACATATTTCAGCTATAGCAATGGTCCCTTGGATGCTGCTGCACCCTCCTAGCCAGGAGCAGAAAGGGCCAAGGAAGGTGGATGGTCCCATGGTCCAAACCCTCTGGTGATGATGCAAGGGTGTGATCCATCATCAGCCTGGTCAATTTCAAGAAAGGCGACTGTCCCCAGGGCAAGGATGGCCAGGCACAGCTATGGGGCTCAGGATCCCCCACTTGACCCCAGTGGAGCAAGGGAATACACACCCCCTTAAGGGAGGCTGAAGGGGAGGCTTCTTTCTGTCTGGGGCTTCCTGACCATCATCAATCAGGGATCCTTTGGTGTCCAAAGTGGGCAAGGGAATCACAGCTTTAGCTTGCTGCCCTCGTGTGTCACAGGTCCTAGTACAGTACGGCTCCCAGCAGCAGCTGCGACAGGAGGATGTGCCTCCTGGTCTAGGAGGTTGGGAAGTTTCCAGAGCAGCATGCATCGGCTGCAGATCCTGCAGGGCAGGGGACGGCACCCCGGCTCCTGGACCCTCGGGGCCTTTCCTCAACCTGCAGGGGCTCCATGAAGGTTAGCTCTGGTCCAGCAAGCAGGGGCTTTAGTAGGAAAGGCAGCCACGAGCCCAAGGGCTTGGGGGTAGGCAAACAAAATGACAGAGACCATGAGGGACTGGGTGGCATCCAGGAACCCCACCCAGTGGGATATGTCCGGAGGCAGTCAAGGCCTGTTCAGAACACCTGGTGATGGAGCAGGTTCTATCCCTGCCACCTGCATGACCTTGCTGCTCACAGGAACACTTCATGAAGGATGGTGTCCAGCTGCTGGCAGGCCCTCTGGGGACAGGAGGCAGCAGTCCTTGTACATCAGCATCAGGCCCACACAGAAAGCACCAAGTCCACATTGGGGACATGCCACCATCCTTCGCTGAGAGTTCAGTGACCTGGGGTGTCTGAGAAGAAGCCTGCAGCTTGGCCACTGTGGACTCACACAGCTGGCCCCTCCCCAAGCGCCCAGCTCTCAGAATGTGCTTGCTGGCACAGTGGATTTTAGGAAGGGGAAACGCTTCTGTTACAAACTGTTCCGGTAGACCCATGTCAATGTGCATTTGTAAAACCCCCAGAACTGCAAAGCAAAGAGGGAACCCTGGTGTCAGCTGTGGTCTTCAGTGACTCAGTGTATCAGTGCAGGTTTCTCAATTGTCCCAAATGTCCACATGAATGCAAGATGTCAAAATAGGGAAAGCAATGTGTGCAGTGGGGTGGGTAAAGGGAACACTACGTACTATCTCAATTCCCTGTCAATCTAAAACCGCACTAAAGGCTGGGTGCAGTGGCTCACACCTGTAATCCTTGCACTTTAAGAGGCCAAGGCAGGTGGATTACTTGAGGTCAGGAGTTCGAGAGCAGACTGGCCAAGATGGTGAAATCTCATCTCTACTAAAACTACGAAAACTAGCCGAGCATGGTGGCGTGCCTGCAATCCCAGCTACTCGAGAGGCCGAGGGAGGAGAATTGCTTGACCCTGGGAGGCAAAGGTTGCAGTGAGCCGAGATCGCACCATTACACTCCAGCCTGGAGACAAAGCAAAACTCCATCTCAAATAAATAAATAAATAAATGAAGTGCACTAAAAAAATGTAAAGTCTTACTTATTTAAAAATGGTAATTTTGTAAAGTGCCTGTTGAATCAACAAGCAGTACCCCCCAACAGGTGAATGTGGCTCCTGTCCCCAGCTTGAGGGAGATCTGGTTTCCAGCCTGCCCTCGGGGTCAGGGGAGCAACGCTTGGGGAGCTGCCCACATTTTCTAGGTCCCCCTTCTGGGTCCTCGGGCACTGAGGAACTATTGTTTCCTTCTGTTTCCTTGAGGCCTGGGTGAGTGGATTGTGTGGGAGGTTAACACAGAAACGCGTGCAGAGGCAGCCTCCCCATTGCGGGCAGATGAGCAGGCTGCTTCCGAGACGAAGCCGATTGCAGGGCTCCTCTCCTAATTGATCTAACCCCAGTGGCAAGTCAGCTGCTCTCTGGAAAGAAATTAGTGTCTTAGGGTGCACTAATTCTCCTTCCCAGAGATTAAGACGTACACTCCCAGGGCTTTCTGCATTAACATGCAGCTACAAATGCATCAATTATCTCATCAGCATCCCTCCTGCAAGGCCTTTCTCTCTGTGCTGCCTTGTGGATGGCAAGTGTGACTCACCTCGCGAAACAGCAGAGGATGAGGACTCCTAGTGAAGAGCAGAGCCTTCAGAGCAGGTGGAGCGGGGCTGGGGGCACCTGCTCGCCCATCCCCAGAGACCTTCCTCAGGGTGTCTTTACGCAGTAATTGAGACGAACTGTAATAAGAAAAGTGACCATTTGGCACCTGGGCATCTTGGTAGTGGGTAAAGGTGTAGAATCTGGCTCAGTCCTCAGTGTCCCACAAGTGCTTTCTTTCCTTATCACCACATGATGGATGGTGAAACTGACACTCAGAGGGTTTCAGTCGCCTGCCCAGGGTTTCAGGGCAGAGGAGGCAGAGATGGGCCTTGACCTACCAAGACTGACTTTGAAGCCATTGCTCCATCCTCTTTGTGTTTCTGGATCACTCCTTGCTGGGGTGCCCTGAACCCAGGGCTGCCCGCGTGCTCACTCGAAAGGGCTGCAGGGAGTGGCCCTCACCTGCCCTCCTTGGACAGGGTGGCTCCAGGTGGACAAAATGGAAAGGGGGATAGTTCCCACCACTGTCTCCAGCCGGATCGCACAGCTGCCCCCTCCTGCTTCCCCAAGTGCCTGGCAGCTGCCCAGGCTGCCCTGAGGTGCTGTGCCGTGCTGGGCTGGGTGGTACCCAATTGTTCCAGGAGTGGAACGGTGGGGAGTGCGGGCTCTGAGTCGGTCAGCTCCAGCTTAGACTCATGCCTCCCTCTTGCTGGTTGAGGATAGTGACATTTAATTGACCATGTGCCCTTGGGAAAGTTACATCACCTTTCCATGCCTCAATATCCCCACCCCTTGAAGACTCTATCCCATTCCTTGGCTCAGGCTCATTCGTTGTGGCTAAAGAAACCCCAAAAGAGGCCCCCGCGGTGGCACAAGGTGCTTCTGTGATTCTCAGGTCCTCTGGGCACGCGAGGCACTGTGTGCCCTGAGCAGGGTCCCTGTCTGGTGTCCTGCTTTGCCACGTCCGCTTTAGTAGCCTGTCCTATGGGTTGGCTGGGAGTCAGTGCACTTGTGCAGACTCGTCCACGGTGAGAGGGGATCCCCCTTCTGCCAGGCTGGGCGGTCCCAGGTCAGGAAAAGGGAGCAGGAGCAGTGACCCCCACTTGCCATTTTGGGTACCCCCACCCTGCAGAAGCCCACCCTGCTCTTCTCCAGTGGTCCCACCTTCCCAGCCACACTACCATTTCCCCCTCCCCTCCTTACACAAACGGCTTGCCATAGAGGAAGCCCTGTGCAGGACGATAGAATCAATGTTTGCCACAAGTCAGCACCATCCAGTGAAGGAAGCAGACCTTGTATCTGCTCGGACCACATTCTCTTCACTCTCACCCTTGTCCTTCTGTCCATGCAGGTTCAGTAGAGAGGAATCCATCACGTTTGATTGCAGTGGGCTTCCTGTATAACTGTCTCCCTAATCAGTCGGTGAAGGTGGGACTGGCAGGTTGGCCTGCCTGGATGCTTCGTAAGTAAGTGACCAATAACATATATTAAAAGAAGGAAGGGAACCAGAGCCAGACAAAAGTTAAAGCAGAAAAGCAGGTTTCATTCAGGAACTACTGCAGTGGGGGCAGTGAGACCTGGGTGTGGATTGGGCTGCATTCTAAACACAGCAAGAACAAGTGGGGTTTATAGCCTAGGAGCTCGGGCAGAAGGGGTGGTGCCCGGAAAATCTCCAAGAGGGGGCCTCAGGGGTGGGAGAATTCTTGCCAACCCGGCCAAACAGGATTCTTGCCAAGGGCAGGCCAGGATGAGCAGACACTGAGATTGGGGGAAGGACCCTTGCCAAGGGCAGGCCAGGGTGAGCAGACACTGAGAGTGGGGGAAGGACCCTTGCCAAAGGCGGGCCAGGGTGAGCAGACACTGAGAGTGGGGGAAGGACCCTTGCCAAAGGCGGGCCAGGGTGAGCAGACACTGAGAGTGGGGGAAGGACCCTTGCCAAGGGCAGGCCAGGGTGAGCAGACACTGAGAGGTGGAGATAAGGATTTGATCAGGTATGAAGGGTGGAAGCTTCTCTCTAAACCGACTTAGCGGGGTTCTTGCTGGAACTAGACAAATCAGGTCCAGCAAGGATGAGGACCAAGGTCACAGCCTAGTCAAAAGAGGAGCCTGACTAAAGTCTGATCAAGGAAAAAGAAAAAGGTAGGGGAAGAAAGAGAGAAGAAGAAAAAAGGAAGAAGAAGAGGGAAGAAAAGCACTGTGGATAGGATTAGTGAATTGACAGGTTCGCTGGTTGATGGATTCATTCAAAGATGGATTAATTAATGAGCGGTTTAGTTAATTGACATACAGCAATCAGTACAGTGCATGCCACTTGGAAGGAACACATGGTTTGGTGGATGGATAAAAAAAGAGTGAGCGAATTAATGAACAATAAACTAACAAGAACATGTCATGTCTGCCTTACAAGTAGCAGATTCAAAAATAAAATAATTAAAAGGCAACAAAAATTAAATACCTTGTAGTTAATTTATAAATTAGTCAGTAAAATCTGACTTTTTAAAGAAGTACCATCACTTTGACACCAATTGTATTTACACAGGGTCATAAGTGCTTAAGGATGGTCCTTGCAATGATATTTTCCCTGACTCTGATTCAGAAAGATTTTGAGCCTCTCTCAAATGCAAACAACACGAATCATCCAGAAAAGCATCAGGTGCAGATGTGCTGCATCCCAGTGGTGTCGGAGGCCAGGTCCTTGTTCCATGTCAGTTTCCATGAGGAAATTGACTCATTTTTTAAAAATCTACATGTTTATTTTTGGAAGACAGAAGGGAAGGGAAGCCAGCGCCTCTCTTCCTTGCTCTGATAATGCACTTAGCATTATCAGCCTGCAAGCAGCAAAGAGCCCTCCCCTTTCTTTACAGAAGAGGGCTAGAAATGGCCATTCCATGCACGGAAGGAAGCCCAGTGTCGTTAGTCGGAGGGAGGCAGGTGAGGTACCACTCCCCGTGAGAAGGGTAGGTGTGTGAGAAAGTGGCATTCTCATACTCAACTGCAGGTGCAACCACTCTGGAAAACAGCTTAGAATTTCTTATAAAAATCAAGCAAACAGCTACCACTCAACCCAGCAATTCCGCCCTAAGGTATTTACACAGAGAGATGAAAACATAGGTGCACACACAGGCTTGTGCAGGAATATTAATGGCAGATTTCTTTACAATAGCCTCAATCTGCAAACCAAGAAAACATCCATCGAGGAGCGGAAAACACCAGCTAGGGTGTATTTTACAACAACTCATCTATGGAATGAAGAAAACAACCACAACATGCGCATAGCAACACAGGCTGCTCTTGCAAACACTCCGCTGCCCGCGCATAGCAACACAAACCCTCTCCCAGACACTCTGCTGCAAGCACACAGCAACACAAACACTCTCACAAACACCCCACTGCATGCACACAGCAACACAGGCTGCTCTCACAACCACTCCGCTTCATGCGCATAGCAACACAAACCGTCTCACAAACACCCCACTGCATGCACATAGCAACACAAACACTCCGTTGCAAGCACACAGCAACACAGGCTGCCCTCACAAACACTCTGCTGGGTGAAAGAAACAGGAAAACACAAACACTCAGATGCACAGAATGCATCTATGCCGCTGATTCTACAGCAGGCAAGTCCAGGCAGCAGGGACAGGAAGAGAGCAGCGGTCACTCAGGACAGGGGGTGAAGGTGAGATTCCAGGGCACTGACTACAAAGCAGCAAGTAATGCTCTGGAGTAAACACTTGTCAAAACTCATCAAATTGTCGCTGATCATGAGTGTGTTTCATTGTATGGAAGTCCTGCAGCACTAAGGTGATTTTGAAAGCAGACTGTTGAGAGCTCAGCGGTGGCTTTGGGAACTCCCTCCACGCCCTACCACCCTACATCCAGCGACTTCACATCTGTTCAGGGAAGCCCCTCCCTGCAGAGTGCCGCTGCCCCACGGCAGGAACCATGCATCCCAGCCTGTGGCTGTCCAGCCCCAGAAGCCTGTTGCAACTGGTCCAGCGTCTGGCTGCCTGGCCAGCTAGGGCTGGAGCTCAGAGCCTGCCCGGCGCTGGCTTCACAGAGAACACTGCCCGTTCTCCCCCTTCCCTTCCGAGCAAGGCATGCTCCCAACAGAAATTTGTGCTCACCCCATGAGCTCTTTTCTTTTTCTGTTTTGGTGTGTTTGTGTGTCTGTGTGTTCATCTGGATAGATAAGCCGAATGTGAATCGGCTTTGCGTGTAAATAGAAGTGCAAACCCTTGCCCAGCAGAGGAGGAGGTAGTTTGCCTGGTTCCCTGCCCAGACCCTCACAGCCCCTCTATGGACTGACCTCCATCCTCATCAACCCCCAAACACACTTCAAAGGGCTTCTCTAACTGGGTTACAGAGGGCCTCCTCTGAGAGCTGCCCTGGACACGAGCACTGTTTCCCCTGCAGTGGCGCCCACACTCCACTTTCCCAGAAGACCAGCGCAGCCACGTTTCAGCCAAAAGCAAACCAAAGGGAGAGCAGGCTCTTATGCTGGTGTGTTTTCAAGGTCATGAAAATCCCACTGTTTGACCAGGATTTCTTTGTGATTTCAACTCTGACTCCAGGGCTTTGAAACATGGGTCTTCAGACTCTGGAGGTCCTCGGGAGACACATGTTCCCTCCGCTCCTCTGTCCCCTCCCTCCCAGGCACCACTTGCTGAGCTGAGGCTTGAGGTCCTGCCCAGGAGGAGCACAGCCTCCCTTATACTCTGAAGGCTCCTTGGCCCCATCCCTGCCTGTGGCAAACTCACCTCGCCACCAGCAACCACTCTTGGCTGTGTGGCCCCATGCTGGCTGTGCAGCCTCTCACGGTCAGCAAAAGAATGGTCCCACTGAGCCTCAGTGAATCCATGCAAATGTGATTTTAAATCATGGGCTGGCACACCTTTTCACCTTTTCTACATATTGGGCACAACGTACACTGCTCCAGGGACAGGTGGACTAAAATCTCAGAAATCACCACTAAAGACCTTATCCATGTAGCCACAAAACATTTGTACCCCCAAAACTACGGAAACTTTTTTTTTTTAATTAAAAATGGCTCTGACTTTGAAGTCACTATTTTGATCCAAGAGTTTCCCCACCACTGGTGTGTGAGGCAGGTTGTTCTTAGAAAATCACTTTCAGGACCACCGTCCTCCCTAACGGAGCCATGTGTGCATGATGGGGATGTGGGGGGTCTCGTGGCATTAGGCAGAAGTCATGGTCCCCTCTGTACTTGAAACCCCCCAAACACTGTCCATCCTCGTATTTTCAAACGTGATGTATTTACTTCTGTCTGTACCCCAGGCATGTTTGAGAGAACTGTATTTGTGAGAAGAAAAGCTAATTGGTGTTGTCTTGGGAAGAACTGCCCTGCCGCCCTGGCATGCCTGGGAAGGTGGCAGGTGCTGCAGGCAGCGGCTCCAGGCCCAGAGAGTCCAGGTGCGTGGCTCCTGCTTTAGCACAGACCTGGCAGGAGGAGTCCACAGGTATTTGGGATTACTCTAATTTAGGCAACTGGTGTATTTGCTGCTTGGAGAATAAACCATTAGCTGATTCTAACTGCTTAACATGGCCGGGCGCGGTGGCTCACGTCTGTAATCCCAGCACTTTGGGAGGCCGAGGCGGGTGGATCATGAGGTCAGGAGTTCGAGACCATCCTGGCTAACACGGTGAAACCCCGTCTCTACTAAAATTACAAAAAATTAGCCGGGCGTGGTGGCGTGCGCCTGTAGTAGCTACTTGGGAAGCTGAGGCAGGAGAATGGCGTGAACCCGGGAGGCGGAGCGGAGCTTGCAGTGAGCCGAGATTGTGCCACTGCACTCCAGCCTGGGCGACAGAGCGAGACTCCGTCTCAAAAAAAAAAAAAAAAAAAAAAAAAAATTGCTTAACATTTGGAAAGTTAAACCTTTTCTAGGGGTTTGATGTGAAAGTTAGGCACTTTTCTCTGGAGACCACAGAAGTGTCCTGGCCTGTGCCTGCTGCTGTCAGGTGGCCCAGGATCGCAGGCTTCGGTAAGCATCAAGGAATCTGCACAGTCTCCACTGATGTCCAGCAAAACACCGCCCCAGTGGGAGGTCACAGTCCAAATCTGATTTAGTGGCGAAATACAGCAAATATCAGTGGGAACCAAGAGTGAGATCCCAGGCCCAGAACGATCTGAGATGGGGCCGGCCTGTGCCCTGACAGGTGGGCCAGGGTCGGACAGCGGGGTCCATCCTTTGACCTCATCTACGGCTCCTTCACCTTCAGAAGAAATGGCCTCTGAACGTGAAACTGTTTGAAAACACTCGGGTG
Organism: Macaca fascicularis; assembly: GCF_037993035.2. Lineage (NCBI taxonomy): Eukaryota > Metazoa > Chordata > Mammalia > Primates > Cercopithecidae > Macaca > Macaca fascicularis. Next base: position 139,684,971 of record NC_088383.1, on the reverse strand, counting down.
TCTCCACAGCAGTCCCTGTAAAGCACCTACGATTCTTCATTCTGAAGTAGGCACATTTTTCAGTTCAGCTGTATTTTCAGCTCAACCACAGAATGCTCTAAGGGCCAGATAGGAAAATCTTCCTCAGGGGAATTATTTAGGTTTCCACAATAATTCCGAGCCACTTTTGATCAGCCTTTAGCCGGGGCAACTTTCCCAGGCTCTCATGGGGGAGCCACAGATGGGCCTCGGGAAACTGACAAGAACAGCAGCCACCACTACCCTGCATGTTGTGCGTCTCTTTAGACACATCAGCTGATTCTCACCACCATTGCCAGGCCCAATGCATGCAGACAGGAGCAGAATCTCTCCCTGGCCTCAAGGAGCTTGCAGTCTTCGATCAGCCAGGAAGGGCCTCATCTGAGGGGAGGAAGTGGGAATGGGCACGACAAGGAGGCACTGCCTGGGCAGCAGCATCAGTGAAACTCCCCACACAGCACAGGAAGTACAGCACTTATGAAGAGAAACCACCCTCATTGGATTCAAACTCATCCCCCGACACTGGGCCAAAAGGAGCTTTGGGAAAATCACCCCTGCTGGCATTATTCTGAAGGCCAGACAGAATTCTGGAAAATTCTTCCAAAACCAGCAGTGGTCACAAGTTTCCCACAGAACCCCCACCACAACTCCCCCCATAAGACAGCACAACCCAGGAGAGTGCCTCAGGTGCCGACCACCAGCACCCCAGCTTGGACAGCCTTGCTCTTCGGTCAGTTGGACTCAATCCTGTTCCAATCCCAGGAGCTGCAGAGGTGTAGACAGGGATGCCCAGGGCTCCTGTCCAGTCACTGCAGGAACAGAGAGCTCAGGGTGCAGCTCCCACATCCTGCCATCAAGCAATCCCCTTCTAAGAACTGCCCCTGGGACCAGAGAGACGGGAGAGAAGACAGTATGCTTGGTCTAAGTATTCCTAACTGTCTGGCAATTGAAAACTCTCCCAGCACTGACACTTTCCATATGGGGTCTTAAAGTGACTGCAGCCTTTTGGGGGAGCCACCGAGAGGCTTCATGTCTGTTATTTGCCAGATATATGATCTTGGTCAACTTATTTAACCTCACTGTGCCTCAGTTCCCTAGTTTGTAAAGTGAGCCAATCATACACTAGCAGAAACCTCTTGGATGGTGCCGCCCTTTCCATTGGGCGGGACATTCACTGAGAAGGGACGTCCCCATGGGAACTACATTTCCCAGCTGCCCTTGCAGTTCAGTGCACTCATGTGACTGAGCTCTAGCCAATGAAACCTGAGAGAAAGCCATGTGTTCCAGTTGTGGCCTGACCCAAGCAAAGCTTATCTGGAGCTCTCCTCCATGCAATTTCGCCTTTTCAGACTGTCTGGAAAGGAAAGGATTCTCATGGCAATCTTAGAAACCATGTGTGTTGAAGAAGGCATATGTCCATCAGCCTGGGTCCCTGAGTGATTGAATGGTGAGCATGCCCAGCCACCAGCTCATCTGCCCACTGCTCTTAGCCAGAAATCAACTTCTACTACCCTTGAGCCATTTCCTATTTTGGAGTCTATTTGTTTCTCTAGTTAGTATTACATGACAGATAATACTCCATAGCGTTTCTGGGAAGAATAAATTTATGCAAAGAAGATATAACAGAGCCTACAACACAACAACTGGCTGCTGCTGTTATTATTCCCTGGTCTCACCCCAGCCCAGTCCTACAGTCCCTGCTTCCCCGTCTCCACCCCAGCCCAGCCCTACAGTCCCTGCTTCCCCGTCTCCACCCCAGCCCAGCCCTACAGTCCCTGCTTCCCCATCTCCACCCCAGCCCAGCCCTACAGTCCCTGCTTCCCCGTCTCCACCCCAGCCCAGCCCTACAGTCCCTGCTTCCCCGTCTCCACCCCAGCCCAGCCCTACAGTCCCTGCTTCCCCGTCTCCACCCCAGCCCAGCCCTACAGTCCCTGCTTCCCCGGCCTCCACCCCAGCCCAGCCCTACCGTCCCTGCTTCCCCATCTCCACCCCAGCCCTACAGTCCCTGCTTTCCCGGTCTCCACCCCAGCCCAGCCCTACAGCCCCTGCTTCCCCGTCTCCACCCCAGCCCAGCCCTGCAGCCCCTGCTTCCATGTTTGTGGTCACTGTTTACAAGCACATCTGAAGCTCAGTCCACTGGAGAGAATTAGACGAGCCCCTCTCCGGACAGAGAGGGTCGGAATACACGGGAGCGTTTGCAGCAAAGTAGAAAAGCTTTCCCAGAGGACGTCCTTGGAGTGATCTTTAGAAATGAGAGAAGAGACAGCGTATCTTACTCCATTTTCTGTCCCAATAAGTGAATATATGAGACTAGGTTATTTATAAAGAAAAGATCTGTATTTCTTATAGTTCGGGAGGCTGGAAAGTCCAGTGTCCAGGGACCACCCCTGGTGAAGCCCTTCTTGCTGGTGAGAACTCTCTGCAGAGTCCAGAGGCTGTGCAGGGTATCGAATGGTGAGGGTCTCCTGAGAGATGGCCAAACTGGCTTCTATAATAGACCCACCATCATGATAACTAACCCACTTCTTCCATAACCCATCAGTCCATGAATGGATTAATTCATTCATAAAGGTACAGCTTTCCCAAAGGTTCCTCCTCTCAACACAGCTCCACTTGAGAAATGAACTGTTGGGGGATATAGTCAAATCATAGCATTCCACCCCAGCTCCCTCAAACTCATATCCTTCTCACACATAAAATACTTTCATTCCAAGCTAATAGCCCCAGAGTCTTAACTTGTTCCATCGGCAACTCAAAAGTCCAAAGTTCCAAGTCTTATCTAAATCAGATATGGGTTAGATTCAAGGCATGATTTGCCTTGAGGCAAATTCCTTTCAGCTGTGAGCCTGTGAAATCAAATATGTTATCGACTTCCAAAATACAGTTACAGACAGGCACAAGGAAGATGTTCCCATTCCAATTCCATATGACATCTTCAACTCTAGAAGGATCTTTCAGTCCTTTTACTGTCTCCTGGACATACTGGGGTGGAGGTTGGTCCCCCAAGACTTTGGGCAGCCATACCCCCATTGCTTTGCTGGACTCAGCCCACACTTCAGCTCTTCCAGGCTGACACTGTACACTAATAGCTCTACTGCTCTGGGGTCTAGGTGGTGACTCCACTCACACAGCCCCACTAGACACTGCCCTGGTGGAGACTCCCTGCAGCAGCTCCAGTTGTGCCCACATTTTCACTTGGCATTTTGCCCTGGCGGGGGCTCTGTGCTAACCCACTCCTGCAGCAAGCCTCTGCCTGGGCCCCGGGCTGTCCAAGGCATCAACTGAAATCTGGGTGGAGGAAGCCGTGTCTTCACAGCTCTTGCACTCTGCGTGTCTGCAGAATCAGCACCCCACGCACAACACCAAGCCTTGTGCTTTATACCTTCCAGATCGATGGACTGAGCCATACCTGGAGTCACTTAAGCCACAGCTATGGTGGTCTGGGAATGCTGCACCAGAATGTGGGGAACGGAGACCCTGGGTGGCTCTGGGCTGTGACACTGTGCAGGGCACCCCAGGTCCATCCCTGGAAACCACGCTCCCCTCCTAGAGAAGGACAAAGGGCGAAAAACCCCACAGGCATTTCAGACGGCTTCCAGGCTAACCTCCTGTGTCAGTCCCCACAGCAGGCTCTCAGCCATGCCTTCAGTCTCCTCTCCTGGGCATGCTTGTACACTCTTTCCATGGCCAGGCTGAGAGTGTTCCAAATCCTTTTGCTTTGCTTTGCTTCCTTTTTAATTACCAATTCTGTCTTTAAATCATCTCTTCCCTCTCTTATTTTATGGTGAGCAGTTAAAAGTCTTGAGACTTAACTGCTGTTTCGTGGTAGGTTCTGGGCCTACTCGTGACCGTTGCCTCTTTCTTCTTCCCATGGCTCCTCTGCACTGCGTTGCCATGCGGCAGCTTGAATGCCCTGCTGCTCAGCTGCTTCTTCTCTCTGCTCCCCTCCTTCATCGCTCCTCAGTTCCATGTTCCGTAACCTCCCAGGACTGGGATGCAATTCAGTCAGTCCTCGCTGTTTTGTAACAAGGATGGCATTTGCTCCAGTTTTCAATACCTTGCTCCTCATTTCTCTCTGAGCCCTCCTCAGAATGGCATTTATTGTTCACATTTTTATCAGCAATATGGTCATGATCACATAAGTAATCTCAAAGCAGTTCCAGACTTTCTCTAGTCTTCTCTTCCTCTGAGCCTTCACTAGAGGCCCCTTAGTGTCCTATTTGTAGAAAGACAGGCTTTTCCCGGCCCCCTCCTTCAAATTCTTCCAGCCTCTACCCATTAGTCAGTACTAAAGCCACTTCTGTGTGTTAGGTGTCTGTGGAGCAGCACCTTACTTCTTGATACCAGGTTTCTGTCTTAGTCTGTTTCTATTGCTATAAATGAATATCTGAGACTCAGTAATTTATAAAGAAAAAAATGTATTTGTTACATTGCTGGAGGCTGGAGAGTCCAAGATCCAGGGGCTGCATTTGGTGAGGGTCCTTCTTGCTAGCAGGAACTCTGCAGTGGCCTGGGGTGATGCAGAGCATCACAGGACAAGGGGGCTCATGAGAAATGCTCCAACTGAATTTAGTAACAGACCCATCTTCGTGAAAACTAATCCGCCACCTCCATAACCCACCAACCCATGAATGGATGAATTCCTTCATGAGGGCAGAGCACTCCTGACCCATGCATCTCTCAAATGCCCCACCTCTCAACACTGCTGCAATGGGGACACGAACTTCTGGGGGACACCTTCAAAACATGGCAGGGGGTTGGAAGTTTCTGACTTGGGAATACCCTTGCTCTGGTGGGGGAAGAGTAATCAGAACAAAAAGGGAAAATGGTTCCCTGGGGGCCCCACAAAGGTGCCTGGGGGTGCTGGGCTTCCAGATGTGATGGAAGATGCTTCCGTCATGTCCAAGCCCAACTCCAAGGCAGAAGTGCCTTAGGGGCCAGGGTGTTTTCCATGGCTAGGATGCCATGGTTAGGGTGGCCTGGGAACGCTGTAGCAGAATGTGGAGAGCTGAGTCCCCATGTGGGCGGTGGGGACATTTCCCCGACGTTTTAATTTCCTGAACTGCACGGGACTCATGGGAAGTGGTATGACCCTTCTCCAAATCACTGCACTTCCCATCAGCCCAGCAGGACAGGGAACGCGAGGCGGCTGGGTTGGTGTGGGCGGCGGGCGATCCACATGTCAGTGACATCTGTGTGTGGAAGGCTTGTGCTCTACTAACATGCTGCTGGGCGCCCCGCCTTGAGGTAAAGCCCCCAACTATGTCTGGTCTGTGAGATGGATGCCCCACGGGAGAAAAAAGAGAAGAGATGCAAGGCAGAGAAAAGAGAGCAGGAAGAGAAAAAAGGATGAGGGAGAGACTGCGACAGAGATGGAGACAGAGGGAGGAGCCGTCCTTAGCTGTGGCTGACTCACAGCTGATGGCTCACATGGCTTAGCGCCGTGGATGAGACCTTGGTACTGCCTCTCAGGGGCTCCGTCATAGCCATTTAGTTACTCAGCTTCTCTACGTCTCCAGTGTAAGATGGGGATAATAATAATCACAGGACACAATGAGATGATGGGTGCCAATTGCTCTGTCTGAAATATGGTAATTAATGATTCGAGAAACTATCCCTACATCAGTAGCTTAACCACTGACAAGGAGAAAAAAAAATAGAGTCTTTTGTTTTGACATAGTTTTCAGATTTCCTCAGCTACCAAGAAGCAAGCTACAGCCAACCATGACCTAAATAGCAAGCAACTGGAGGCCGATAAGAAAGTTGTGAAGGTGTCAAAATTAATAAGCCAGTTGATGCAGGTGGATGAGGGGGGACCAGGCTGGGAAGAGATGGCATGACTGGGGCGCATCGCAGACCCTGACACTCCAAAGTGCTCCACGTGGCTTTTCTTTGTATTTTCTCTTTCTTGAAAAAGTAGTGTGAATTTGTTTGTACTGCTGTAAACAAACACACACAAAAAAACTGCAACTGATATTGTACAATCTCTGTAGTGGATGACAAATACCTCCCTGGTAGGAGGCTGAAGGAAGCAGTGCTTCCCAGTCTCCAGGGACAGCATCTGAAGTCTGGCCGGGTCCACCGATGAGGCGTGGCTTAGCTCCATTTCATTCCCCTCTGGGGCCAAGCAGAGACCTCAGCTACCACAGGGGACTTAGGAACCCATGACCTTGATCCTGCCTCGAAGCTCATGGCCACAGACACTCTGTTCCACTCAGTCCTCTTCGGGGGGCTGCTTGTTTCCACCCCCTTCCCCCACCAAGTCCCACCAGCCCCTCTCCCTCTGGCCACTGAGCCGTCTCAGGAGTGCTGCAGCTCTTTAGGACCAGGCTCCTCTGCTTGGGTAAGCACACCTATCAGAATGGTTTGGTCAGGAAGGCAGAATTACTCCAGGTATTCCAAGCACAGAGGCTTACATGGCCATCGGGAAGGCCAGAGGAACAAATGGCTGGGAAGCCCCTACCAGAGAAGGTGAGCTCCTGCAGCTCACCCCACGGTGAGTCCCTACTGTCCTGGCCTGGAGTCCCCAGGCTCAGTTCCCCCACCACAGCAAAGCGGGCAATTTGTAGAGCTCTCGAGGAAACTCTCAAGTTCCTCTGGCTTGCCATTGCCCTTTGCCAACTGTGCACACATCTGCTTGATGAAATCATGGTTTCTTCCCTTCCACACTCAACTAACGTGCTTGGCTCCTGCTGGCAGGCTCTAACCAGCACCGTTCAGAGTAGAGGTTCTAGGAAAGTCAGAGGATGACATAGACAAGGACACACATGGGAACATGTGAAGGCGCAGGCCACACACTTCACGGAAGCGGAGGCTTCAACTTGACAGCAGAGTCTGATTAAACTTGATGAGGAAGGGGTGGTGAGCCACAGAGAAACGCTGGTCTCTAGGAGCCCCCTAGGCTACTGTGCCACAGCAGCTCATTTCTCCTCTTTTAGGTGAATTTGGTTATTATTTCCTCAAAACCTGATTAATATGAAAGGTGAGAGTGCAGACACCTGCAGGGGGAGGATACCCCAAACAAAAACTGGTGAGTGCTTAAAAAATAGGCAGTTTCTAAGGACAACAAAATGCAATTACAAAATATATAATGCAAAGGGCACTACTTTATAATAGATGGGCAGCACTTAAAACTCAATAAATATTTCATCAGAGCTTCATCCTACCGGAGAAATGGGTAAGGAATTATGCAGCACAATGGCGCGTGCCGCAGCAAGGGGCCTTTCTTCATCGGCATTGGCAGCAGGAAGAGAGGCCTCCCGGGCCGTTGGATGAATCCCTGGGACTCTGCCAGTGGCCTCCATGGAGATGGAGATAGAGCTGTGCCTGGAAATCGCTCTGCTGAGAAAGACAATTTGGAGCAGAAGTGGCCAGTCCAGTTTCTATTTCCTTTCAGCCCTGATTCTGCACAAATATTCTCTTTCTGGCCTCTCAAAAATGTATCCCCTTGGGGAAAGACCGCATTCCAGAAGCCCTGCATTCTCAGCCTTCTTTAGAATCTGTTGATGAGCAACGTCTATGTCAGAACAGACTCAGCGCTCACAGGTTAGACCATGGTCCCAAGAGGGCACCCTGAAAGTCTACATGTACGGAACCCTTCTCATAGCCACATATGCTTTCCTAGGAGTTCCATAAGCCCAGCTTCCGAAGCACCCTCATCCGCTGCAGGACATGTATCCAGCATCCAGCAATGGGACCGGCACTGCAGAAAACATCAGGCACACAGGTGAGCTGCTCTTCCTGCCCTCAAGGAGTTTGCAGTTTGCTGGGAATTTATAAAAGCACACAGGAAGGCACGTGAAGACCTTCTCAAACAAGACAGAACAAGGTGCAGAAAGCAGTAGATTTTGTGACTGAACAAGCCCACAGCTCTAACAGCCCCCTGGGCACAGCTGTCAGAGTGGCAGACCCGGAGGTGCACGACCCAGATTCCCCTGCAAAGAAGAGCTTGCTGCCTAGCTGCTGGTGTCAATAGATGACCTGCAGTTGCCGGTCATCTACCCCCAGGATCTGCCTCAGCTACCGGGAGCCACCTCAAAAACGGCCACGTTCTGTAAGGGTAGCCACACCAGTTAATGAGGAACGGGTATAAAGGCCAAGCCATTCTTGCCCTAAATGGGACAACTCCAGTAGGGTCTACGGAGGCATCACAGAACGTACTTACAACTCTTCCTGTCCAAACTCCATGCGGCAAGTGTTGATCCCAAAGAGCCTTCCCAGTGATGATTCTGCAAAGTCATTCCGTCCTGGAGTAGGCGTCTCAGGGATCCCAGCTGGTGACCATCCACTCAGCCTCCATCCACGTTTTCTGCCTCCCAGCTGTCTCTGCCTTGTGGTAAAGATCTGACCTTCACCGGAGCCATCCCCAGATGCTGCCTCCTCTCTCCCCAACCCCACCTTGTCCCCTAGAGCCCTGTTTGCTGTAACACCCAAGGCCCTGCCCTACTTCTCATTTGCTTTGGAAGTTGATGACCCCTCTTTTATATAAAATGTACCAAACCCTCTATGATTTCCCTGCTGTGGTCCTTGCTCCTTCCACCCGATGGTCAGTATCCCTGCAGTTGATTCCTCTGCTCATCTGCTTTGTGAGTGACAGCCTTCTGGACTCAGTCCTGTGTTGCAGGAGTGCCTTTAGGATTTCACTGATCACATCTAAGCAAGAGACTCCCCAGTGTCTCCAGGCCCTCACTGCTCTCCTGAAGTATCCAATGCTATGACTTGGTTGGTTCCTGCAGCCTTGATCCCTTCAGGCAGTAAAGAACTTGCTGTGATAAAGGAGTTTGATCCTCCAACAATAGCACCCACCACATGGCATGTGTGGCATCACACTAAGGCTGTCCATATTCAAACAAGCAAATCTTTGGAATTCTATGTTTCAAAACCTGAAAAACAAGAAAATATTTAACTTGAAAGAAATTAGGCCAGATGCAGTGGTTCACACTTGTAATCCTAGCACTTTGGGAGCCTGAGGCGGGTGGATTACAAGGTCAGGAGATCGAGACCATCCTGGCTAACATGGTGAAACCCTGTCTCTATTAAAAACACAAAAATTAGCCAGGCATGGTGGTGCATGCCTGTAATCCCAGCTACTTGGGAGGCTGAGGCAGGAGAATCCCTTGAACCTGGGAGGCGGAGCTTGCAGTGAGCCGAGATCATGCCACTGCACTCCAGCCTGGGCGACAGAGTGAGACTCTGTCTCAAAAAAAAAAAAAAAGAGAAAAAGAAATTACTCTCTGCTGATAACGTTTCAGCCACCATGATACCTTGGAGATGAAGAGGTTCTTGGATGGAGACTCCCACTCCAGCATCAGTTAAGCTTGCAAAAACTTGGTCTGACCCTGATCTCTGTGTTTACCCTTAGAGTCGAGCTCAAGATATGCTGACTTTAAAAGCATATATTTACAGTCTTGAAGGTACTCTAAAATGTTCACGGTCCCTACTTTGACCTCTGCTTCTCTCGTGCTATTTAAGATACATGGCACGAGAAGCAGCTGAGCTTCTTAACAATATGGTCAGATAGATATTTGATCTAGGGTGAGCATAAAGAATCAAATTATGCAGGTGATGAAAGCTCCCTGGGAATCATTTTGAGTAGCTGATAGGACCCTAGGCAAGTAGTCGTTCTGATGGCTCACCAATGCACTCATCAAAGCCCGGGCTTCTTTTCCATTGAGCCAGGTAATTAGATCAGCATAGACAACAATATCTGCATTGTATATTCAGAGCTGGTGATGATCTGGACAACAATATCTGCATTGTCTATTCAAAGCTGGTGATGATCTGGAGAAGCAGAATAATTGAATAGTTGATAATTGGCCATGATTACGTCTACTGATTTCTTCCAGGAAGTTTTATCTGACATGGTTGTTTTTAAATATGAAATGAAATGAAAGCTCCGTTTCCACCAGAAAAGGAAAGTTTAAGTTACAAACCAGATAAAAATATCCTCCCGTAGGAACAAAGTCATTCTGTAAAGCGAAGTCGGGATAATTGTGCTAAGCAGTCATCATCAGAAGCAGAAGCCATTAAGTGTTATTGAAACTTAGGGTATCCCCTCTAGCAACAAGAGTCCATAGTCTGATGAATGTCAAGTACTAATCCAGCACTAATGTGATTTAATTTTATGAATTGTTTGCATAAATATTAGAAAACATCTTGAGAGAAACATACTGTATTATACATCTGTGTACATGGTGGATGCATGCAAATGATCTAGCCCAGCTCCTGAATAATTCATTTCAGTCATTTTATTTACATAGGAAAATGATCCTTGATTTGCTTGGCAGATTTTAAGCCACAGTTTCTATTGGTAAACTGAGCCCCTAGTGTGCAGCCAAAAGGCCCAGGGCAGTGGGAGGTACTCTGTAGAGCAGACAGCGGCCTTTATCTCATTGAATCCTCTGATTCTTTAGAAAGCAAGTATATTTGATCTGGTCCATTTTAAAAAGACTTAGCTCTGTAATGGTACTTGCCAATCTGCTTTCAAAAGAAACATTCCCCCTTTCTATGCCTCTTTCATCCTATTTATGAATGCCCTCTTCTTGCTCTCTGTCTTTAAAAAAATGCTTTTCATTCTTTTATTTTTGTCTCTGTCTTGAGAAAACAAGAGAATGGGGAGATGAACTGAGGAAAAATCTTTGGAGGAGGCATGACAGATGCTGAGGAGATTTAGGGCTCCCCTCCCCTCCTCAGCAGCCACTTGGAGAACCTGGGGGTGAGAATATGCAAGGGAAGATGAGTCTGAAGGCTCTGATACTTGTCAGTGATGTGGTGACCACAGGGAATGAACTCCTTGAGGCTGCTTAGTAGAAAACCACTCTCCAAACTCTTAGCTCCAGCTCCCTTCCTTCAATAAACTCCTTAGACCAGGGTGTCTCTCATTTGATGAACTTTAGCTCTCGTTTCCCATCACAGCTGCCCAGGTCCTGGTGACTCCCTCTCCAGTACTCTTCTCTGAGTCTCTGGAGTACAGGATTCCAGAAGTAATTCCCCACACCTTCGATATTGTTGGATGAAGGAAGAAGACAGGGACTTCTGGGGCTACATATCCCTGAGGATAACCTCGGTATATATATCCCATTGAATACCACCACCATCTTTCCCGCCTTCTGCTCTTCATTCTACAGTCACAAGACTGTGTTCCTCAGGCAGAGGGAGGACACCTCTGTGGGGCAGGCATGTGGTTGCCCGAGGTGGGCAGATTCCCAAGGTGATGCGAGACCTCAGTCACATTTATTCTCTTCGGCCCTTTCTCCCTCCCCAGACCTCGGGTCTCCCTCCTTCTCCATTCTGCTCCTCTGCCTGCTCCTCCTTCTCCATTCCCTCCTCCTACTCCTAGGGAGCAGTGTCTGGACATGGGAGTTGGTGTCCTGCCAGAGGGGAACTGAGGAAGGGGCTGTACCAGAATCCTCTTCCTCTGGTTGGGTCTCACTCGCGGATGGGTAGTGAGACCTCTTTATGTGGTGAGCAGGGTGACTGTGTCCTCAGGACCTCCGCCCCCGTCTTGTCCATTTCCTCATCTCCAGCGTTTGCTCTCAAGCACCCTCTCCTTGCCCTCTTAGACCTGTTCTCAGTAACGCACAGGGAGTGGTAAGTGCCAATAAGTCCTTCATTCAGAAAAAAGAATCCATTCCAAGAGCACAAATCGTCAGCAGTGGGCACCGTCCCCTGCCCCAAATGCCTTGGCCACTTCCACATTCCCACAACGAAGGGCCAAGGCAGCGTATGTGGCAGCTCAGCCAGTGGGCTGCTGGAGCCGGAAGTGCTTTTACTGTACTTCCGGGGCATCCCAGAACAGCACCCAGAAAGACGGGGAGTGAACGCCCCAGCTCCCAGCGTTGATGTGCTCTGTGGGACCTACAGGGCCTCCATCGCCCACTGCAGGACTGGACCAGTTTCCCTCAGTGAGACTTTGCCGGATACTGCGCCCCCATTTCACTCTCCCTCCCCGGTTCCACCTCCCAGCTCCTCTTTATTTTGGAACACCTAGTAGCCTCCCACTCCCACTGAATCCTTGTTTCAGGTTCTTTTTCTAGAGAACCCAAACCAAAACATATGCATACAATGGAAATTCCCCTTCTCTTCCCATGCCTAGACCCACGGTCCTCCCCAGAGGCAGCTCCTCGATGTATTACTTGTTTTAGGAGCGCACTGATCTGGTAACACAGAGCATAGACATTGGCTCCAGTTTCCTCATCTGTAAAATGAGATGATAGGGTATACATAATAGGATGACTTCCTTATGAGGGGCGAAGTAGTTAATATTTGCAAAATGCTTAAGGTGGTGCATGTAGACAGACAGCACTAAGGAAAGTTCGTTAACTACCTTCACACATACTCGCATCTGTAAACTTCTGCCCTCCAATTTCAAGTTTGACTTATTGCTGGATCAAGGAGTCCATTTTCACTGAATCCCTGTGCCGTCTCAGCTACCTGAGGCTTGGATGAATGGGAGGTACAGGGAGCTACTAGAATCTTGTACCACAAACCTGGCAGGACCTTGATTGCTGGGCGATCAGGACACCGTTCTTTTTGGAGCTCAGCCAGTTCGTAAGGCTTCGTCTAAGCCTGGGGCAGGTGAGAGGCTCTAGTGGACACCAGGAGACCAAGGGCTGGCTCTCAAAGTCTCAATCCTTCCAGAGTGAGTTCTCAGGGAGCGTGCCCCACATCCCAAGAACAAAAAAGCAGCTGGAAGTTTGCTTTGCCATGGGAGCGCCACTCAGCCAGGCCTGTACAGAAGGGTCTAGACTGTGTCATTCATCATACCATGTCCAGCAAGGCTAAGGTTTGGCCATTCCCAAGAAAGATGTACTCAGTACCAGAGACCATTGCTTTGCAGTTACAAAGAGTGAGGGACTTTGGCCTGAAATTTTTCCTGGAATCTGATGTCAAAGTTCATCACTCTTACAGCAAGAACAGTGATAGCAGCCAGAAAACATATCAGTTTCTTGATAAAACAATTAGGGAAAACAGCTAGACAGCAGCTGATCAGTTCATCAATTAACCCATTCCAAGACCAAGAACCAAATAAGATTCAATAAATTATATTGATTATTTTGGCTTGATCTATATGACTATGAGAATTAAGTCTGGGATTTCAGACTCATTAAATCCTTCCTCTCAAGAGTTTTTAAGACTGTTTTAAGGAACGCTTTTTCTGCATTTGGCTCCTATTGTTGAAATTTTATGTTCTTTAAGATTTGTAGAATTTTAATAATGTATAGGAGGCTGTTAATTCCACTTCTTATGTCTTTAACTTTTTTTTTTTTTTTTTTTTGAGACAGAGTCTTGCTCTGTCACCCAGGCTGGAGTGCAGCAGCACTATCTCGGCTCACTGCAACCTCCACCTCCTGGGTTCAAGTGATTCTCCTGCCTCAGCCTCCTGAGTAGCTGGGATTACAGACACACACCACCATGCCCAGCTAATTTGTGTGTGTGTGTGTGTGTGTGTGTGTGTGTGTGTGTGTGTTTAGTAGAGACAGGGTTTCACTATGTTGGTCAGGCTGGTCTTGAACTCCTGACCTCGTGATCCACCCGCCTTGGCCTCCTGAAGTGCTGGGATTAGAGGCGTGAGCCACTGCACCGATCGTCTTTAACTTCTTTTTACCGAGATGACTGTGTGAAATCTCTTACTGGACTGTGTTTTTATTTCTGCCCCTTTAATGATTTCCAGAAAATCTTTAGATTTCACAAGCAAAAAGAGAAAGCCTTTATCGGGAGTCAATAGACCCTGAAAAATAAATCGCTCTCTGAAATGTGAGGTATCAACAAAGCATAATTTTACTTTCAACACATTGACCTGAAATCTTTCTGTGACCAAAATAATCCCAGGTGAGATTTAAGTATTTGTGGAAACTAATTAGCTCTCTCTTTCCATAGCAACTTCCCACAGATTGGGTGGCAGGTCTCAAAGAATACACCTGATCTTACCCTATAAGTAATGACAGAATTCAATTGCATAATGAAAGGAGAAATCCATTAGTATTTATAGACCCCCAGAATCATCTTTATTTTTCTCTTAATATGACTTTACATCTTTAATCAACACTTCCTTAAAGCATGAGAGGTAGAATTTCTTGAAGATACTGATGTGTGCAGTAGTTAATATCTTAATTTAGACCCACCCACTCAATCCAATGCATGTTTGAAAAAAAAGAATAGATACAAATAATTACCAGTTAATACAAAAGCATGAAAAGCAAGAATCTTGTACTTATTAGCTCTATTGAAGACCCACGGGGGAACCAATAATTGCTTAATTTGTAGGGTTTCCCTCAGGTGCCCATGGATCTGCTTTAGAACAATACCTATGAGCTCACCTTGCAGTCCCTTGCCCCTTCTGACCTGAACTAGGTGTCAGATGAGATGGCAGGGGTCCTGCCCTCCATAGTTCTGAAGGCCTGTGGCGCCTTATGCTGGCTGCAGGCCTCTGCATCTGTCATTCTCCACCTGCACATCCAGATAGTCTACCTCTCCTACCTGCACAGAAGAGAATCCTTTAAATAGTACCGTACCCAAAAAAAAGTTGGTTTCCACATCTTTAGATAAAAACTTTGTGTCTTCATTCACTTAGCAAATATGTAAGGAGCATGCCAGTGATGTATTGGGAGAATGGTTTCTAGGAGTAAAAAACGATGTATTTGTAGTGTTTGTCAATTTCTGGTGTAAATATTCTTAGCATGCCCATTTCACCTACAAACAGAACATCACTGGATACAGAGTTGGGGAAAGATGCATAGAATTGATTCTCATGAGCTGGCGCAAACCTGCTCCAGCACCCCACTGAAAATACCTGTTCTTTTGTGGACATGATGTAAGATAATGATGCTACCAAGATACATGACAGCATGTGCCCGCTTCTCAGGAGCTCATAATGCAGCCAGAAACACAGAGTGTGTGTGAAAACCTTTCTTCTGCAGTATGACATTATCCAAGTTTATTACAGAGGCATTCTCTCATGAATGTTATGGAAAGTATAACTAGAGATACGCAGGCGAGCATGGTCTTAGTCTGTTTCTGCTTCTTTAAAAAAACAAAAAATACCTGAGACTGGATCATTTCTAAGAAACAAAAATCTATTTTATCACAGTTCGAGAGGATAGAGAGTCAAAAATCAAGGCACCTGCAGGATCAGTGCCTGGTGAGAACCTGGTGTCTGTTTTCAAGATGGTGCCTTGAATGTGTGTCCTTGCAGGGTGGAAGGAATGAAAAGGCAAAAGGAATGAAGAGGTGAACTTGACCCCAAGCTTTTTATACAGCACTCATCCTCTCCATGAGGGAAGAGCTCTCATGGCCTAATCACCTCCCGAAAGCCCACCTCTTAATACCACTGTATTGAGGATTAAGTCTCAACACAGATTTTGGAGGGGACACAAACATTGAAACCACAGCAGGAGAGGAAGGAAGAAGCCATGAGTGTGTGCTGCCGTACTCAGGTTCCCAGAAGAAATACTGAAATTGTTCATCTCAAGAAATGTATAGGCCGGGCATGGTGGCTCATACCTGTAATCCCAGCACTTTGGGAGGCCAAGGCAGGCAGATCGTGAGGTCAGGAGTTCAAGACCAGCCTGATCAACATGGTGAAACCCTGTCTCTACTAAAAAAAAAACATACACACACACACAAATTAGCCGGGCATGGTGGCGCGTGCCTGTAATCCCAGCTGCTCGGGAGGCTGAGGCAGGAGAATCGCTGGAACCCAGGAGGCGGAGGTTGCAGTGAGCCGAGATAGTGCCACTGCACTCCAGCCTGCATGACAGAGCAAGACTCTGTCTCAAAAAAAAAAAAAAAAAAAAAAAAAAAAAAAAAAAAAAAGAAAGGAAAAGAAAAGAAAAAGAAAGAAGAGAAAAAAGAAATGTACAAGAAATTAGGAAAACGTTCATAATTTGCAGATAATCACTTGATATATAAAAATAAAATGCGTAAATTCTAAACTAGGACCAAAAAGTTTAGTATACCCAAATAAATGTAATAAAAGATGGGAGAAATATGGGAAATAGAACACATGAATGAGGATGGAAGAAATAAGACAAAACAATATCCATATTCAATGTAAAAGGCTTGAATTTCTTTGTCATAAGTCAGACATCAGATTGAATTTAGAAAATAGCTGTAAGAAACAAATTTAGCAAAAAAAAAGGAGAAAAAATGGTTATAGCAACATAGAAAAATATTTTTAAAAAATATAAACTCATGAAAATCAATGCAGTAATATTAATATAGACAAAACATAACTCCAGGTAAAATCATAGTCAGTGACAAGGGCTTTGCACCGTCACAGGAGAACTAGAACTAGGTGTTATAATCACGAACATATGCACAAAATATGTGCCCTGTGTTTCTGTAGATGAGACTTAGTTGATCATGAATTTGTAGTTGCTATTTCTATTATTTATCAGAAAACAAGGGCTATCAAAAAGGCCTGGAAGTGGTGATGGGTTCAACTTTGGACATGTGAAGTTTGGGGCCACTGGGATTCTCAGGGTCACGTGACAGAGCTGATCAGAGATGAGGCATTCACCTTCAGGAACATGTTTGGAATATTATCCTTTCCCTGCAAAGATCCAAAGACAATTTTTTACTAAAATATTCTGATCATCACAAGCAAGAGATTTGCACATAGAATGAAAGTACATTAGAGTGGTAATGATAGAGAGGCATTTTTCTGACAAAGGATGGGATGGATGGAATAATAGAGTCAGAAAAACAGAAAGAACAGGGAAAATGTCTTGAAAGTACTTAAAACCTTGCTTGACTCTTAATGAAAGTTGCTATATAGGCTATCGGTGATGGGTAAATATTCACCATGTATCTTTTGAGGCATAAAGCGTTTTGCTTCCCAAGCATTGCCTATATAAAGACTTAAATGGCTGTGCCCTCCTGTAGCTTGAGATATTGCTTCTGTCTATCACAGTGGAAACCTGTCCAACAGAATCTCTTATCTGTCAACCAGATGAAGCTGGAGCCTTTCCTGGCTGCTCTGATAATCAGCATTAGAGGGAAGGGGTGGCAGTCTCCACTGCAGAATGATTTGTGTCGATTGCCGGGTTTTAATGAGGAGTGGAAAGCATTGTGCATCTTCAACAGTGTGTATGCTAAATCACTGGCTTTCACAATCTCCCTAGAAAAGCCATTTGTTCTGTAATTATGTAACACCCATATATATGTCACAGAAAGGCAGTGAGTTTACTATTTTAAATTAAATTTTAGTAGTGCTAGGAATCTCCGCAAGCCAAGCCGGAAAACAGTCTACCCCATCATGTCTTCATTCTCTTCGGGTATCTCACAGCAAAGAAACTCTTTTTTGTTTGAGACAGAGTCTTGCCATGTCACCCAGGCTGGAGTGCAGTGGCACGATCTTGGCTCACGGAAACCTCTGCCTCCCTGGTTCTAGTGATTCTCATGCCTCAGCCTCTTCAGTAGCTGGAATTATAGGCATCCACCACCACGGCCCAGCTCATTTACTTTTTTGTTGTTTTGGGTTTTTTTGTTTTTTTTTTTTTCCATATTTTTAGTAGAGATGGAATTTCACAAGGTTGGCCAGGCTGGTCTCAAACTCCTGACTTCAAGTGATGCTCCCTTCTCAGCCTCCCAAAATGCTGGAATTACAGGCATGAGCCACTGTGCCCAGCCAAAACTCTCTTTTAATGTAAAAGTTTTGTTTTGCTTTTTTTTCCTAAAAAGTGAAAATTGTTTTAAAGCAGAGAAGAGCACCATTTAATATGGCGAGATTTCAGAAGTGGGCACCGCGTTTCGCACTTTTCAAGCTTCCCACAGTCACAAGCTGAATGGCTCCTCTCCCCACTCTCCAGCAAGAAGCAAGGAAGTGTTTCCTTTTTCCCTGTCATCCTGGAAGGCAGAAGTGTAGGGCAAAACCCTGGGCTTGAGCATCGTGCAAAATCAGGCACAGTGGCTGCCCTCGCTGTGAGCCATTCACTACATTATTAGTACTGTCAGGTACTTAGCCAAAACGTTCATTACTTCATCCATACCTAATGTGTTTCCTCAAAAAACATGCTCCCGGAAAAAGTGATTTGTTTTTATTGAGTGCTATCTGCAACGAATATCCTCCTCTTCCCCCTTAGCCTGCATATCTGACTCAAGACAGCTTCTGTCCCACAGAGGTGAGGGATGGGGTGGGAAATCTGGGGAACTCTGGATTTCTTGAGATCCAACTAGGAGAATTCTGGGTCTTCTAACAGAGAGCATTTAATAGAGGAAATTGTTGCATGAGCAATGGACTAATTGAAAGAGGAGGCTGGGGCAAAACAGAGAATAATAGCATGACAGGAAGCTCCTCACCAAACTTGGGAGGGCCTGTGTCAGCGGATACCGCAAGCCAGAGCCTTTGGGTGGGAACCGCCAGAGGAGTCACCCGGCAGGAACTGGGACCCTGGCAAGAGAGATTGTCCAGCAGAGCTGGAGCCACAAAGGAGACACCACCATTTCCAAAAGTGTCTCACAGAGCGAAGTGGCAAGGAAATGCCCGTGCTCTCCGCTTTGCTGCCCTCCCACCTTCCTGTAGTGCTTCCATTTCCCAAGCCAGCCTGGAAGCAAGAAGGCAGGGGAGCCTGCACGTGGCACTTTCTGCTCTGCAGAGTGAGGAGATCAAAGCCAATGTGAGGGGCTGCGTTCATGTTCTCAGCTGCCCTCCTCCCCCTGCTTCCATGCCTTTTGTCTCATGACCTTGAAATCACTCTTACTAAATGGGCAGTTTCTATTTCCACACCACGAATCTGGGCCCAGATATGTGACTTGCATTGGCCCAAAGAGTGAGACAGAATGACCATGTGTGAGTCTGGACCGAGGCCTCAAGCAGCCTTGAATGTTTCCACTTTTGCGTTTCTGCCATCACCAGAAGCAGCACATGTCAGGGCTGGCCCTCCAGACCCTAGGGGGATAATGAGAGACATATGGAGCGAAGCTTCTCCAGCCAAGCCTAGCCCAGAGCAGAGGCCACAGCTGACCCTTGGATTAATGAACAAGGCAGCCCATTCACAGATGATGTGCAAATCCAGCCAAGATCATTTAAGTTTATCTTAGATCTGCTAGTTCCCAGCCAACCTGCAGATGTATGGGTTATAATAATAAAGTGTGATTTTAATACGTGAGGTTTGGGGGTAGATTTTAATGCAGCAAGGGTAAACCGATAAAGATAAGATGCATATGAAAGCAAACCATCCGTTGACTACACTAACATATCACATAACTATAAAACCAGAGAAAACCTATAAGGGTTTCTGAGACCTAGCACAAGGATCTTCTTGGTTGCCTCAGAACATCCTGCTTTACATCCGCTAACACTAAATTTAGTGAGCCAGGTGGTCCTGCTTCCCATAGGAATGTGACTGCTGTGGCTGATACAGGACACAGGCATGTCCCCAAGCCCTGAGTGATGGGCCGGCCGTGACAGCAGGCTGCCTTGGTAGTGCCACCCCAAAAACAAGGGCTGCTCAGATGAGGTCACTTGAGCAGGGCCCAAACTCATGGACATGAACTCCTGGGAGAGCAAAGAGCACAAGTGGCACTCCAGAGAGAGGAAATGGCCTCAGCACAGGCACCTGGGCAGGAGGGCAGGAGCATCAGGCGTTTGAGTTGCCTTGAATCTACAAGTGTGGCAAGAACTCCAGGTGCCTGTGGGGATCCATGAGGATGAGACTGTAAGTCTGGGCTGGAGACATAGGAAAGGGCCATGGACAGCAGAGGGACCAGGACCCTGGCCAAGGTGAGCCACAGGGAGGGTTTGACCCCAAGATGCATGTAAAATTAGGCAAAAATTGTGTACCATTACAATTACTCTTGAAAATCTCTAAAATCCCAGTTTTTGTGTGTGTATTAGCTACATACCCCTGTGTAATAAATTATCCCTAAGACTTAGTGGTTTAAAACAATGAGTATTAATTATCTTGCAGGTGTCTTCTGAGGGGAGTCAGGAATTTGGGTGTGGTTTAGTGGGGGTGACTGTGGCTCAAGTTTCCTCTTGGGGTTGCATCAGGGTGTCTGCTGGGACCGTGGTCCCGTCTGAAGGCTCCGTGCAGGGAGGACCTGTTTTGATGCTTATTCCCACGGTGAGGCAGAATTCAGTTTTCCCCAGGAGTTTTAACTGGCGCCTCAGTGTCTGTCTGTCTTTTGGAAACATGCCTTCCTTGGTCCCTTCCCCTATGGTTCCCTCCAAAGGGCAGTTTACAACATGGCAGCTGGCTTCCCCCAGAGCAAAGGAGTGAGGTCAATGTCTTCATAAGATATTCTCAGAAGTGAATACCCACTGCTTCTGCCATATTATATTGGTCATAAATGATTCACTATATCCAGTGCACTACCAAGGGGAGGGGACTCCAAAGGGTACAAATACCAGAGGCAGGGGTCGTTGGGGTCATCTTAGAGGCTGTCTACCACATCCTGATTAGCCATATGAGGTGGTGGCAGGCTGCTTACTCTGGGACAGGCGCATGGGCACTGAGACTGACTGGAGAGTGTCAGGCGCCCATGCTCACTGGATGTTGTGAGTGGTTCTGTCTCTCACCTGAGTATATATTAATGTTATGCTGAAGATGTGTGGTTTAATATATTTAAATTAAATATGCATAAAACATGGCACTGGTCTAATTTTTGATATATGCGTGTGTGTATGTGTGTGTGTGTGTATGTGTGTGCGTGTACATATGAAATAAATAATTCCAGAGGACTGACAGTGAGTTAGAGGAGGAAGGTGAGGAATGAATGGGCACAAGAAACCAGTTCAGAAGAAATGGTCCAGATGGGGAACAGAAAACATCTTTGGACAGACATAGATGGAGGGAAGTATTTGAAAGGCATTTAAGATTTCAAAAGGTCAGCATTGGTGATGGACCAGTTTGATCCAGAGAGAAGAAGACATAGGGTTAAGATTTCTCCTACATTAAATAGGATTTCTCATGTATTCAACCTAGGTCATGCTAACACATCAAAGCCGGTGTCTGGGGTTAGGAGGGTGCAATTCACAGGAGAAGGGCAGATACCCTTTGTCTTAAGTCCAGGATTCCCCTGGGATTTCTGCACCACAGCCTCGGCCGTGCTTCCCGGTGTGCATGGTGCAGAGCTCAGGGGACAGAAGCAGCACCGCTGCACTGGGCAGAGGTGAGGGGCTGGAAGGTCAGGCCCCTGACCATCCTAGAAACACATTTCCCATTGCCTGGTAAAATTTAGGGTACAGGTTGCCACTTGATTTCTTTCAACGCAGGGATCCCTCTCTGAGAAGAGGAGGTTTTATGTATACGTGCTTTTTATGATGTTATGTTTTGAAGTGTGCTATTCCAAGGGCTTGGAGCAAGGAAAGAGGAATAGTGGGTGAGTGGAGGGAGCTGGCTGGGTGTCTGGACAACACGGTAGGGTCCCTTCAACCTTTCCTATGTGTCTGCATTTCCTGGCCCTCCATGCTGGGCACGGCCACCTGCTTTGTGCCTCAGCTACCCAGGGACGCCTCCTTCCCTACCTGCCTCCTCAGCCTTCCACTGGAAAGATGCGGAAAGATGCTCATTTGCCACTCAAGATTTAACAAGTCTGACGGTTGTTTTCCTTCTAATATCAAGAGGTTCACATTGCCAGGTACTCTGGTTCATACTAAGAGTTATTCCTCCCTGGAGAGGCATTCTCTGATCTTGTTAAAGATGGGATTGTGACAGTATCTATAATTAAGAATAGTTAGATGCAAATGTGGGAAGACGTGTTTGAAAACCTCTGGATGATAATCTCCATTTAATCATTAAGTTAAATTGAATGTGACTGAACACTCAATCTTGCCTCATGCAGCCGCCTTTGTGGCAGCCGTAGAGCTCTCTGTGCATTGGACACTCCGTTGGTGGTGGATTCTGTCAGAGTGGGTTTGTAGGGGTTGTTCCCAGAGCACCGATTTTAACAGCGGCTTTTCCTTTTACACCTGCATACAGTGTTCATTGACTCTCATTCCCGACGTATTTTGCATGCCTCCCAGTGGACATTAGGAGAAATACAGACAGGACTCCATAATCCACATGGGCCCAGGAGGCTTGGCAGAGGCCAGTTGTTGGAATCATCAGAATTGCATGAACCTTGCATTTCAGTCAAACGCATCGCCAGGGACAGTGTAGTTACTGCAAGATCTCGACACAGGAGTGGCTGGAGTTAGTAAGTGGCCATGGCATGAGCTGCTTCCTTCTATTTAATACTTTTAAACTTTGAAGTATCAGTATTTTTATGGATACCTAGACTGCTTCCAAAGTAATCTGGAAACACAACTCTGAGGTTATAAAATAAAAAAGCAGTCAACATAAATAAAAAGATGAGAGACCACTTCCAGTCCTTGAGTGGGGCAGCTGGGCGTGAAGGGAGGCACAGATTGAGCCTGATGGGAAATCCTAGGCCAAGTCCTACTGCTGTGACCAGAGGCAGCAATTAACCCTGAGCTTCCTAACAGCCAAGGGACAGGGAACACAAACCAGGTCACATGGCCCTCAGGCCTGATGAAGAGGAGAGATTGCCACCAAGAGAGTCACCTTCCTGGTACTGAACATGGAGGGGAATTTTCCTGAATGTTCACCACAGCAGCCTTATGACGAAGACATGTTCAATAATAAGGTTAGTTTTTATGTTTTATTATTTTTTATTTCTTTATTTTTTAGTTTTTTGAGACAGGGTCACCCAGGCTGAGGTGCAGGACCACAATCACAGCTCACCGTAGTCTCAACCTCCTGGGCTCAAGTGATCCTCCCACCTCAGCCTCCAGAGTAGCTGGGATTACAGGTGCACACCACCACGCCAGGCTAATTTTTGTATTTTTTGTGCTTTTTGTAGAGATAGAGTATAGCCATGTTCCCAAGGCTGCTCTCAAATTCTTGAGCTCAAGCTATCCACCCACCTTGGCTTTCCAAAGGGAAAGGATTGCAGGCGTGAGCCACTGCACTGGACTGAAGCTAGAAAGTTAGCAGCAGGATTTAGCTGAGGATTTCACATCAGGCTCAATCTGCACCTCCCCCTGCATTCAGCTGCCCCACCCAAGGATTAGACCCAAGGATCTTTTTTTTTAATCTTTGATTCCTAAAAACTACAGATGAAATTCTGAAAACAATGCATTAAGCTTCAAGAATATTTGTCTGGGCTGCTATTTAATAATATGTTGACATCAGTCAGGAGTAATTCACTTTGGTTCCCTTGGCCCTTTTCCCTGGACATCCTAACCCTCAAGATAATCTAAAATTTTCCCTCTTTCCTTCTTGTTCATTCTTCACCTAGGCCAATTTCCATGGCCTCTACACCAGCCAGTGAATCTCAAGGTCACCCAGGAGGAGTTGCTCTGGCAGATTGAAGATGACTGCATTCTCTTTTACACTCACTCCAATGTTAAGTTTTTGTTTCTGGTCCCTCCACTGGAATCTGGGTGGGATCTGGAATTGCTGTGACCAGCAGAATACAATGATAGAGATAAGCCTGTGCCTTGAGAAATGGCGGCTTTCATTTGCCATCTCTAGGATGTTTATTCTGGGGGAAGCCCCCTGGCCGTGTTAAATGTCTGACTACACTAAGCTGCCATGATCTCAGGAAGCTCAATCAGCCTCAGGAGAGGCCTTGTGGCTGTGCCAGTCAGCACGAGCAGTTCCAGCCATCCCAGCCCAGGAACCAGACACATCTTGGACATTCCAACTCCAACCACACCACTTGGGGAAGTATCAGAGCCAAAGATATGTGAGCTCAGTGGAGCAGACTCAGCTGGCTCCAGCCCATCAAACCACTCCAGCTGAGGATCCAGGCTGTGCTCTATCCAAATTCTGGAAATGCAGAAGCGTAAGCCTTTAAAACGTTGGTTACTTCATACCATCATATTTTGTTTGTTTGTTTTTGTCTGTCTTATGCACAGATAACTAACAGAGGGTTTGCACATTGGAATGTATATCCTCATCCATTCTTCCATCCAATTGTTACTTGGAGCTATCCAAGGACACCCCACCTCCAGGCCCCTGCATTATCCAGCTGGCACTAGGAGAATTTTTAAAAAAACAAATATGGAGAGAGATCAAGAGAGAGAGATGACAGAAAGAGAGAGAAAAAGAAGGCAGGTGACAGAGAGGAGAAGAAAAAAGAGAGAGCTGAGGAAAGAAGGGAAAGAGAGAAGGAGTAGAGAGAGATGGACTAGATGGATAACAGATAGAAAAATAGATATTTGGTGAATGAATGGATAAATGGGAGAAAAACTAAGCATTGGTGCCTTAGCAATGTGAAAAGAGGTGCCCTGTCTCAGATGGGCCAACCAGGCCAAGCACCTGGAATTCAGGAAAGGAGACTTGTCCAAATGTCATACTGGTTTATGTCTACAAGAAAAAAGGGCCCAGTTGGTCCAAATTAGTATTTTAAAAAAGAAAGCATTTGTTTTCCTTCCACTACCATGGACCAGCAGAATTCACCACACTCAGGAGAGGGTTTCTAATTCACTGGCAGAGGCGATTTATAGCAGACTTCATAAAGCAAAGCACCCTTGTTTGATGGTTGAAGAAGAATGAAATAAAATAAAATTGCTTGCTGTCTCTCCACAAGACCATCCCTGAGGCTAACTGGGCTTCCTCACAGCATGGTGGCTTAGTGTGGTCAGACATTTAACACAGGCAGCTGGTTTCCCCCAGGGGGAGTGTCCAAGAGACAGCGAGTGAAAGCTGCCATTTCTTAAGGCTCAGGCTTGTCCCTTTCATTGCATTCTACTAGTCACAGCCATTGCAGATCCCAACCAGATTCAAGGGAAGGGCCCAAGGACCTCCCTCTCATGGAGTTAGTGTCAAAGTGTTTCTGCTGCCAGCCCCACTCTCTAAAGAAGAGAATGTGAGGCTTGGCCTGGAAGGCTGATGCCAGAGCAGAGTCAGGGATCCTCCCTGGATCTTCTTCCATCACTGAGTGACAGCCAGAGCCATGGGAGAGATCTTTCATGATGGAAATAAAATTTTCCTTTTTATTGGTATATCTGCTGCAAATAATTTTATATTCATTCTTGTCACACCAAGTAAACTTCCAAAACGTGTTCCGGGCTGCCACAGCCTGTTATGCAGAGTGGCACAAGCTACATGACATGTTATCAAGCTGCAAGTCTTGGAACTTTGAATAAATTAAATAGTAACAGCCTTCATAAATTGTATAAGTTCCAGGGACTGTGCCTGAGATCTCGAGCCAAGTATTGACAGACATTCTACTTCGGAGAGAGCACAATCATCCTGGAATTCCTTTAGTCGTGTGTCAATTGACAATGAAGACTTTCCGTGAAAGCTGCGTTAAGTCGAGCATATGAAGAGAGGTGGTAAGGCCTGATTGTGAACAGAGAAGAATGTGCCTGAGGTCACCCTGGCATGAAAAGTTGCAGCCCAGTGACAACTTTGCAAGAAACTTGCACTGACACTCCCAAGTCACCTGAGCAGATGGCAGTGGGTGTTCATTCTCACCCTTTATGGCTGAAGTCAAAAGAGAGACGAAAATGAAATGATGGGTGCAGACATGAAGACTCGTCCTGCCCCCAGGTCAGAGGTCCCAAGTTTCTTGGAATGAGGCATTGTTAATATCATGTTTGCTTTCCATTTGCTCCCACATGACAGTGATCTTGCCATCTTGCAGAGGGAGCAAGGGAGTCACAGACCCCTGAAGGCATGAATCCCTATTCAGAGTCATGTTTCCACTGGTGGAAGTAGGTAGGAACCCAGGTCTCTGTAGCCTCCTGAGAAAGCTGAGCCGCTCACCTTCTCATGGAGCCTCCTCAGCCTGATAGCCAAGGTTCCTGATCTGACCACACTCATGTTTCCAGACTCAGGTTCTGTTGCTTCTTCTCACAGGCTACTTGCTTCTGCCAAGCTAATCTCTTGCCAATTCCCCAACCCCAAAGCCCACTGCTTGGGCTGAAGCTATGTCTGCAATCCTGAAAGATGCTGAGAGCCCTTGGCCTGTGTTTGGACTCCATGCTCCGACCCGTCTCAAGTCTGTTCAACCCATTCCCTTAGCTAGTGAGCCACTGCCTCCACACTCAAGCCCCTGAATTACTGCTTTGTTTGTTTGTTTGTTTGTTTGTTTGTTTGTTTGTTTGTTTTTGAGATGGAGTCTTGCTCTTGTCACCCAGGCCGGAGTGCAATGGTGTCATCTCGGCTCACTGCAACCTCCACCTCCTGCGTTCAAGCGATTCTCCTGCCTCAGCCTCCCGGGTAACTGGGACTACAGGCACGCACCACTACACCTGGCTGCTTTTTGTATTTTTAGCAGAGACGGGGTTTCACCATCTTGGCAAGGCTGGTCGCAAACTCCTGACCCTCAGTGATCTTCCCACCTTGGCCTGGGATTGCAGGCATGAGCCACTGCACCCTCTCTGCCCCTCTGAGGTAGGCCCTTTGGGGACTGGAGCCATGCCTCACTCTCTGCCCCCGGGGGACCAGGTCCCTGTCTCAGTCCTGTCTCTGCTCCTGAGGGAACAGGGCCCTGTTTCAGTGCCTTCTCTGCCCCGCTCAGGTGTGCATGGTGGAGGAGCTCAAGAATTGCTGAACCAAGAGGTGGAACCCAAATGGCTTATGTGGCTCAGTTCTTAGGTGTTTGGAATGGAAACTTATCTGTACCTACCACCTCTCTCTTGCTGTGTTCCCCAAGGGGTCCCCACTGAGTATCCAGGGAGCTTCAGCAGACTGATCAGGTCCCTAAGAATAGGCCTGAGCAGCAGGTCTTGGCTGGCGTCAGAGCAAAAGCCAGGTCATTGGGGGATCGTGCTCCACTGGGGAAGGCTGGGAGCACCTGGCCAGCTCAGGCAGGGGGATACAGGGACCACAACTCACTGTAGCACAAGCAAGAGCAGGATGGATGCGAAGTCTCTGGGGTCCCCCCAGGTGACAGAAGCTGATGTTGGGGGCCTGTGTCTCCCAAATGGCCCTCAGGGGCCATGTACCGGAGCACAGAGGGGTGGGGTACTCCGTGAGGCCTCATTGGCCTGAACATCCTCGTATTTGACTTGGGAGAGGTAGATTCTTTGTGGGAAAGGGCACTTGGTCCCAATGTCTGACTCTGCCACCTAGCAGCTCCATAAAATTTGAAAAACACATCGTTTCCCTCTCAGAGTCCACTTGACCGCAGGTGGGGCTGCTTTGAGATCCAGTACAGTAATATATGCCACAGTGTTTCCCATTTGCTTTAATAATTTGCCTATTATGATTCTCAATTTGGCTTTATTGATTTACATTGAGAAGTAGAGAGAGAATAAGGAGAAGGTTGATTAGATATTCAAGAATAGGAAACACACATGTAGGATATTAAGATCATCTAATTAAGGGAACTCAGTTTTATCTTTCTCCGCTATTTCTCCAAAGACCCCTGCCCTACTGAGAAGCTGGCCCCCTGGCCCCTGTTTCTGTTCCCATGGTGATGTCTACCTGCCAGCCAACTACAGACTGCTGTACAGACAGTGACTCTGGAGAGGGCATGAGTACCTGCCCAAGGTGGATTAACTGAAGGACCTTCCCTCCATCCATATTCTTCTGTACTGGAGGTGATGATAGAACTAGGTCACATTCATCTCAGTGTTAGCTAAACTCCATTGGATTCATCATTACTGTCCTGCCTCCATTTGTCCACCTGTCATTCATTCCTAACTGGCCCCCATCAATCGTGTGCCCTCATCACTCCATGGAAACAGTCATTGTAAAAATCACAGGGACGGTGACATCTCCAAGTGGTTTTCTTCTGTGTCCCTTGTACTTGGCCTCTCAGCAGCACTCTGCATTGCTGACCTTCTATGTGGAGACTCTTCCTGGGATGGCGTAACTCAGCCCATCTTCCTACAAACCTCGGGTGCTCCCTCTGCATTTGCAGACCCTCCCTGCTCCAACAGGCCACCAAATATCAAAGGCTCCTTCTCTCTATTTATAGCCTCCTTCTCTCTATCAAGGCTCCTTCTCTCTATTTATAGCCTCTCTAGAAAATCTTGTCTATTTCCATGATTTTAATTGCCGCCTGCAGTCAATCAAATGCACCATAGTACATTTCTATCTTCACTCAGACTTTGTGCTCCAAACCTGTATCCGTCAAACAGCCATTGGACATCTCATAGCTGTTTAATCTCAACATATTAAAAAATTAACTCACAATCTTCTCCTCCAACCCTGGTATGCCACAGCATTTTCTTTTCTAGGAAGTATCTCCACCATACACTCAACTGGACAAACTAGAACTCTAAATTCCATCGCAAACTCCTCTCTCTCCTTTATCCAACCACCAAAGGTAATCCTGAACCAAGCCCTGGAGAGATTACTTTCTGTGTTAGTCTTTTCTTGTGTCACCATAAAGAAATGCCTGAGAGTGGGTAATTTGTAAATAAAAGAGGTTTGCCTGGCTCACCGTTCTGCAGGCTATAGAAGCCTGGCTCCTGCATCCACTTCTAGTGAGGCTTCACGAAGCCTCCAGTCATGGTGGAAGGTGAAAGGGAAGCAAGTGCCTCGCATGGTGAAAAAGGGAGCAAGAGAGAGATAAGGGGGAGGTCCCAGACTCTTACAACCAGGTCTCATGTGAAATCACCCAGAGAGAACTCACTCATCACCAAGGGGATGGTGCTAAACCACTCATGAAGGATCTGCTCCCGTGATCCAGTCACATCCCCCCAGGCCCCACCTCCAACACTGGGATTCACATTTCAACATGAGCTTTGGGGAGGACACACAACCAAGCCTTATCACCTCATAAGTCTGTCTCTGCCAGATCGTCACTGTTGATTTTGTCCAAGCTACCACCGTATCCTGCCCCGTGAGAGCTGTCCTCTTCTATCAGATCTCTCCCTCTAACCCAACAGAGAGATCTTTTAAAAACCGGCTAGCCCCAGTCCCTCATCCCAGTGCTCTGGGAGGCCAAAGCAAGAGGATCACTTGAGGCCAGGAGTTCAAGACCAGCCTGAGCACCATAGTACAAAAAGTTTTAATGTAAAAATATACAAAAAAATTTAAGAAGGAAAAAATAGCTGGGCCCAGTGGCTCATGCCTGTCATCCCAGTTTCTTGGGAGGTTAAGATGGAAGGATCGCTGGAGCCCAGGAGTTTGAGGCTACAGTGAGCTATGATTGATTGCACCACTGCGTTCCAACCAGGGTGACAGAGCAAGACCCTGAATCTAAATAAATAAATAATAAATTAAAAAGTCAAAACTGATGATGTTTCCTTCTTGCCTAAAATCCTTCCCATTTTACAGACCTTAAGATGACTTCCCATTGTTAGAATAAAGACCAGAATTTTTAACTTTTCCGTGAGTCCCTGCACAGACTCCACCATCCGCATCAATTCTCATGCCTTCTTGAGGAGGTTCTTAGGGCCAACCACACAATCTTATAGTGTGAAGAGCACAGCCCTGAACACATGAGATCTGTTTTGGTCATGTTTTAACCCTATGCCTAGCATTACATCTGGTCCAAAATTAGTGTTCAAACAATATTTATGAATACATGAGTTAGTAATTGTTTTGGACATTTCACCATCTCTGGATATCCCCAGCCAAGAATGCACTGAACCTGAAAACTCCAACCAGGCCAGGCTCACACCAGACACCCCAGGGCAGGCACTCAAAAGGCAGCTGCAGTGGTGCCTCTGCAGAGAGCTTCCCGCTTTGCCAGGACCAGTGTTGATGAGTCATTGCTCACTGTGCCGCATAAAACCTCCCCTGAGAGGCTGCTGGAGTACCCAGCTTTCATTCCCTCCAGTACCAATCACACATGGCTCCGGTTTAGACCGTGAAATGTGTCTGTCTTCATGAGCGCCATAAATCGCGCTCTTTGCCTCTGGTCCTCAGGATGAATGTAGATGTCTTGTTATTGCCCAGTGTGCCACCATGCTTTGTTTCTCTTTATTTCCATTTAAGTTCAGCTGGATGGTTTGTCTCACCTCAAGTCTGAAATTGTGCGTTTTCAATTGAAATGTGTTTA
Organism: Macaca fascicularis; assembly: GCF_037993035.2. Taxonomy (NCBI): domain Eukaryota; kingdom Metazoa; phylum Chordata; class Mammalia; order Primates; family Cercopithecidae; genus Macaca; species Macaca fascicularis. The sequence continues at coordinate 139,655,037 of NC_088383.1, read as the reverse complement.
TGAAAAGGACAGAGAACAGTTTGACTGTAAATTTATGGCTTAGCATAAGTATTGGTTGGTTAAATGAAGTCTACAATTGTTTTCAGAGGAACAGTGACAAAAAAACAAGCCACAGCTGTTTTCATGAAAGGGTTTTGGGGTCTAGGGCTGTGAATGGGACACAGAGTGATTGAAAAGGGCAGATTCAGTGGATTATGAACAGGGAGGAAAGCGAGTAGAGTCTGGGGAGACCTGGAAGTCAGTCCACATAGCAGGTGAAAGATCCCCGGCCACCCCAAAAGCCACCAAGCTCTGAGCCTGAGGACGTGGAGGTTTGACGGTGCATGAGTTCCAGATGGAGAGCTGAGACTCCTTCCATCCTAAATGGTGGGATGGGATAACCCAACAGTTAGGCATCCTGGGGGCAGGTGTCACAAAGAGCACCAAGTTGAATGCAAGTCTCTGCAAGCACCTGCTCCCTTTCACTCCTCTTCCCAGCAGGGAGTGCATTGGGAGGAGAGGGTAGAGAAGACAGGGTGGGAGCTGGGCCAAGATGGGCAGGATGGGGCTGGGAATCCCAGCTTCCGACCACAGATCTACAATCCACATGCACCATGCCAGGGCATCTGTGGAGAGTTGAGGTAGCTCAAGGGCACAGAGGTCATCTTCAAATTGTACTCTGATCTCTCGTTCCTTTGTGCATTCTTGCTAATAAAATATGAGACATATATCAAACAGCAGAAACAAGTGCCTGTGCTCACAGTCTCCACTGCTCGATTACAGCCAGTTCTCCTAATGAACATGTTAGTACAACCATATATTAAAGACCTGGCACTTTTTATGAGTGGTAATAGAGCACTTTGCCTCTCATCTGAAGACTTTATTTGCCCTGAAAAGCGCGATCGGACTTGTTCTGATTTCTCTTGCAGTAGCTTCCTGGCTATGCGAGCCCGGTCAGAGCCCAGCAGTAGGGCACCTTGAATCAATTAAGGGTGTTTACTAACTGGTGACAAGAAAACAGCCCCAAGATCAAGAAGGCATTCTCAGAGAGACTCATCAGCTCTCCTTCCACAGAAAAAAGGATGTGAAGTCATTATTGCTAAGGATATAAAAATCTTCAAATGCCATTCTAATATGATATTTTGACAGATATTTGTTTCCATGAAAAGTAATGAATTTCACAAGAGAAACAGATTGGAAAATGATTAAATGGACACAGTGTTTCAGAGTGAAGCTCCTGGGACCACGTTCCCTGAATGATGATGTTGTCCGTTGCAATATATGGTTCAAGCAGAAGCTCCTGGTGCTGTCTTGCCCCATCCAGACCCTTGAAGCCTATCCTGGTGGGAGATTTCTCCCTTGCCAGTGAGCCCAGGGGCAGAATATAGAGGGGCTGCTGCAACATTAGGAAGAGAAGCAAGAGAAGAGTGTAAGAAAAGAGTGTGGTTGAGATTTCTCAGAGCAGGAGAAGTTTCCATTTTTTTCTTTATTGAATTGCAATTACCATATTGATCCTTGATGTTATCACAGTCATCAGTAATCCATTACCCTTTATCTAGCACTTTTAGAATTTTCAGAGTTTTCATATATTATGCTTCTTCTAAGTGACAAAAGCAGAGATAAAATTCTGCATTGGACTGGAAGTTTCTCTTGGTTCAAAGAGGGCGTTTTTATAGGGTCTTCTCACTTGGGCCTCTAGTTACAAGGTCTTTCATTACATTTTAGTTTGCAGAAGGCTTATCGAAAGGCAAAGTGGCACTTAAAAAATGAAAACCTCAACAGAATATTTTAGGTGTGGTTTCTGATTTTAGCTTCCCACATCTTCATAGAGCAGCAGTACAAACCATTTTGCACTTTGCCAATTTAGCCACTCTTGGGGCAGCAAGGTTCCAAAATGTGAAGTATAATGCACACTTCCCACATCAGTTACTAGAAAAAGTTGCACTCCAGAGCCAATGTGACAGCTCCCAGGTGAACAGCATGGTGCTTTCAGTGAGCCTGAGCTGGGTCCCATCACTGGATGTTGTAAGAGTTTGGTTCATAACTTGATTACGAATGCTACCCAATGTGCAGAATAAGGTCACATGATGTATTATGAAACCATTTCAAGAACACAGAGAAAGGGCTGGGGGACACATGGGTTTATGGGCATGGACACAGTCATGCCTGTGAATATGCACAGATGCTTGGCAGAGCTCACACTGGGGGAGTGAATACTTCAGGTCTGAGCTCTTTGGGATGGGTTCTGCTGGAGAATCTCCAGCAGATGAGATCTTGGTATTAACATACTCTCTAACATATCTCTTTCTCAACTTAAAGGCAAAATTGTTCACACACTAAATTGAACCAACAACTAAAGAGCAACCCTCTCGCATTGGTAGAATGTCACTAAAAATCTGAGTTTAATTAATTAATCTCCACTGTCATTAGAAATATGTTTGAGAAAGAATGTCTCAACTGTATTGATCATGGCTTCCCCACCTTGGGTTTGGAGGACTGACTTCCTCCTTACCTGCCCAGCAGGGCTTTTCCAGTTTTCAGTGTCCATGATACATCTTACTCAGGGTGCCCAAGAAGCTTCCAAAAATTAAGACACTGATGAGTTGTCAAGAGAACGAGGCACTCACCTTGTGTAAGATCTAACTTTTTAAAAAATATTAAAATTCAGAAGTATTGTCAGATGCATATTGTTTATGCATACATAAATTTATCTATAATTTTGCCAAGTAAGCTAAATAAAATGTAAACTATAAATTGGTGATGTGTGGCCTTCTGTAAGCAAAGTAAACAGTAGTAGATGTGATCATAAAATTAGACCCAGATTCTTATTGGCCATCATAAAACTTGGATGAAACACTAAAGCCAGCAACTTACTTTACAAAATAGCAAAACTCCTCTGGGTAGACAGCCTGTGCTTATTCTCAGAGGTTGCACTAGTTGTCAAAACCCATAACTTAAATCCAGTACAGTAAAGGGAAAATGGGCAGTCCCTGAAGAAAGCAGTAACTTTCCAGGGCTTTGGATCATTTTGTTTAATACCCAAAAGCTAGGTCCGATGCATAGTTCACACATTAGCAGCTGCCCAATACTTGTTGGGAGTCTGAGTATTACAAGTTGTATTAATCACTCTTCTGTGATTTTGCAATTTTCCTTAGACTGTGATATGAAGATGAAATGAGAATGGGAGATGAAACATGGAATTTTAGAGTAAAGTGGATCTATGAGACCATTTATTTTCATTCCTTCTCAACTGAGATTGTTGAATATCGAAGAACCGACTTGCCAGGGTGATGGGGAGTATCCTGTTTTATTGATCTTTCCACCACACTCTGCTGCTTTCCTGCTAGAGAATGTTTTGGTATCTTATAACAATCTATTGCTAGCAGCTGGACAGTCTGAAATAAATGCTAGTTCATATATATGCTTCCACTCCTTCGTCAGTACATAGTAAAAAATGTATTACAATCCTTCCTCAATCTCAATTTTGCCTTCCACTCTTTTATTCAAAAATATTTCTCGTGCACCAAATATTTGCAGACATTATGCTGAAATGTTTCCTGGTCCCATAGAGCACATGATTTACCAGTGAATGAATGGACACATTTTGCCTATCCCATTAACAAAGACTGATGGAATGATGGCACCCAGGATGTGAGCATGTGAAGAAATGGGCAAACTTAGTCACTGATAGGAGGAGTAAAAATTAAGTATAATATTTTTGGTGGACAAATTGAAAAAAATACAAAAAACTGTTATGTCCTTTGGTCCAGAAATTTTACTTCTAAGAATTTGTGCCAAGTAAATAATTAGAAATACATTTGATAAATTATATTTAAGGATTTTCAACATAGTACAATTTACATTAACGAAAAATAGAAAAATTATCTGAACATTAAGCAGTAGCAGAATGTGTAAGTAGATTATGGTATGTCTATACAATAGAATTCTATAAACCCATTAAATCATATCATATGAGACCACTGCTTGGCATATAATAACTTCACAATGCTTTACATCTAGAAATTCATCTTTATGATATTGAGTCTTCCTATCCATGCACATGGTATATCTCTCTATTTACATAGATTTTCTTTAATGACTTTTTAAATAAATTTTCATAATTTTTACACATATTTTTATATTTATCCCTTGATATTTTCACAGATATATTTTGTAAGTGTTTGTTGCTAGCATTAGAAATGTAATTTAATTCAGCAGATTGATAAAACAGCCACCATGGCTCTCTTTTGGTTAGTATTTTTCTTGTATATATTTTTTCTAATCTACAAAAGCATATATCTTATCATAATCATTTTTATTTTTTCAAAAGATAACTAATAATGATGGTCACAAAAATAAGCTGAAAATTCTCACCCCAAAATGTTAAAAACACATACTCCTGGGCAGTGTCACCAAAAGAAATTCTGTTTACTTAATTATTTTAGTGCTTGTAATTTAAAAAAAAAATCCAGTTTTCTGCTCTGAATGCATATTAATTTTGTAATTTGAATAAATACAGTATGACATTTTTATTCAAAAGTAGTATTTTTCTCAACCTCCTCTATGTACTCCCCCATTCTATAAACTATTAGAGCATATAAACATGTTTTCTTCTGCAGATCCCAAATATTTGCACATTAGACTACATATCCAGAGATAGCATTTCTATTCTTTCATTGTAATTCCTCAGTTACAGCTCAATAAACACTGCTTCACTCAACCTCGCTTCCTGTAACTCCAAAAAAAAACCAGGCTCTGAAGCTGGAGATATTATATATGCACAGATATTGAGTCTGAACCCCAGAAAAGAAGGTCACCATCTGTAGAGCCCTGAAAGGAAAGATTTACCTTGTAAAGTAAAATGAAAAATTCAGACCCAGGATGAAAACTTGCCATTAGTAAAGGTGCATTTCTTTCCTGTTCAAGAGAGCAGTTGACGCAAGCATGGATGGGATGGAACACATGAAGAGGTTCATAGACCAGGACCTTCAAAGATGAAGATGCTCACACCCTCATCCTCCACACAGCAGATGTTTGAGATCATCAAAGCAGATGGAGGTTCCATGTAGCCCAGTAGACTGTTGACTCCAATCTCCCTATCAGAAAACCATGTCTCTTTCAAAGAGGAGGAGGAGGCAGAAAGGGACGAGAAAAACTGGAATGTGGTGCTAACATTGGCACTTCTGAGGAAGTGACACAAAAATGTACTGATATGGTTTGGCTGTGTCCCCACCCAAATTTCAACTTGAATTGTATCTCCCAGAATTCTCCCATGTTGTGGGAGAGATCCAGGGGGAGGTAATTGAATCACAGGGGCCAGTCTTTCCTGTGCTATTCTCATGATCGTGAATAAGTCTCACGAGATCTGATGGGTTTATCAGGGGTTTCCACTTTTGCTTCTTCCTCATTTTTATCTTGCCACCACCATGTAAGAAGTGCCTTTCACCTCCTACCATGACTGTGAGGTCTCCCCAGCTATGTGGAACTGTAAGTTCAGTTAAACCTCTTTTTGTTCCCAGTTTCGGGTATGTCTTTATCAGCATCATGAAAACAAACTAATACAATAAATTAGTACCAATAGACTGGGGCAATGCTGAAAAGATACTCAAAAATGTGGAAGCAACCTGGGAACTGGGTAACAGGGAGAGCTTGGAACAGTTTGGAGGGCTCAGAAGAAGACAGGAAAATGTGGGAAAGTTTGGAACTTCCTAGAGACTCGTTGAATGGCTTTGACAAAATTGCTGGTAGGCATATGAACAATAAGGCCCAGGCTGAGGTGGTCTCAGATGGAGATGAGGAACTTGTTGGGAACTGGAGCAAAGGTGACTCTTGTTATGTTTTAGTGAAGAGACTGGTGGCATTTTGCCCCTGCCCTAGAGATATGTGGAACTTTGAATTTGAAAGAGATGATTTAGGGTATCTGGTGATAGAAATTTCTAAGCAGTAAAGTATTCAAAAGGTGACTTGGGTGCTGTTAAAAGCATTCCATTTTAAAAGGGAAGCAGAGCATAAAAGTTCAGAAAATTCGCAGCCTGACAATGCAGTAGAAAGGAAAAAAACATTTTTTCAGGAGAAATTCAAGCCAGCTACAGAAATTTGCATAAGTAGCAAGGAACCTGATGTGAATCCCCAAGACTATGGGGAAAATGTCTCCAGGCCATGTCAGAGACCTTCACACAGCCTCTCCCATTACAGGCCTGGAGACCTGGGAGGAAAAAACGTTTTCTTGGGCAAAGCCCATGGTCACCATGCCGTGCGTAGCCTAAGGACTTGGTGCCCTGTGTCCCAGCCACTCCAGCCATGGCTGAAAGGGGTTAACATAGAGCTCAGGCTCTGGCTTCAAAGGGTGAAAGCCTCAAGCCTTGGCAGTTTCCATGTGATGTTGACCCAGCAGGTGCACAGAAGTCAATAATTAAGGTTTGGGAACCTCCACCTAGATTTCAGAAGTTGTATGGAAATGCCTGGATGCCCAGGCAAAAGTTTGCTGCAGGGGCAGGGCCCTCATGGAAAACATCTCCTAGGGAAATACAGAAGGGAAATATGGGGTTGGAGCCCCCACACAGAGTCCCTACTGGAGCACTGCCTCGTGGAGCTATGAGAAGAGGGCCACCATCCTCCAGACCCCAGAATGGTAGGTCCACCAACAGCTTGCACTGTGCACCTGGAAAAGCCACAGACACTCAACGCCAGCCCATGAAAACAGCTGGAAGGGACACTGTACCCTGCAAAGCCAGAGAGGTAGAACTGCCCAAGACCATAGAACCCACCTCTTGCATCAGCATGACTTGGATGTGAGACTTGGAGTTAAAAAAGATCATATTGGAGCTTTAAAATTTGGCTGTCCCCCTGGATTTCAGACTTTCATGGGCCCTGTAACCCTTTTGTTTTAGCCAATCTCTCCCATTGGGAATGGCTGTATTTACCCAATACCTGTACCTCCACTGCATCTAGGAAGCAACTAGCTTGCTTTTGATTTTATAGGCTCATAGGCAGAAGGGACTTGCCTTGTCTCAGATGAGACTTTGGACTGTGGACTTCTGGGTTAATGCTGAAATGAATTAACACTTCAGGGTACTGTTGGGAAGGCATGATTGGATTTGAAATGTGAGGACATGATATTTGGAGGGGCTAGGAGGAGAACTATATGGTTTGGCTGTGTCCTCATCCAAATCTCAACTTGAATTGTATCTCCCAGAATTCCCCCATGTTGTGGGAGGGATCCAGGGGGAAGTAATTGAATCATGGGGGCTGGTCTTTCCTGTGCTACTCTCATGATAGTAAGTCTCACAAGATCTGATGGGTTTATCAGGGTTTTCTGCTTTTGTTTTTTCCTCATTTTTCTCTTGCTGCCACCATGTAAGAAGTGCATTTCACCTCCCGCCATGATTCTCAGGCCTCCCCAGCTATGCGGAACTATAAGTTCAATTAAACCTCTTTTTGCTCCTGGTTTCAGGTATGTCTTTATCAGCAGTGTGAAAACGAACTAATACAGGTACTTGTAAAAACATGAAATACCAGAGGGCCCACCACAGAAGCCTGTGTTTTTCATCTCTGAATTCTCTGGCTTGACTCCTTAGTCTATGGTTAACTGGGTAGTGGCTGCCTCTGGAGGGGAAGTGTATTAGTCAGCTCAGACAACCATCCCAAAATACCATGGCTTAAACAACAGAAACGTATTTCTCCCTGTTCTGGAGACCGGAAAGTCTACAATCCAGGCACCTGCAAGTATAGTTTTTGGTGAGGGCTCTCTTCTTGCTGTATCCTCATATCGTGGAGCAAGGGAGATCTGGGGTCTCTTTCTTCTCTCATGAGGACACTAATCCCATCATGAGGCTTCACCTTCATGACCTAATTTCCTGCCTCATCTCCAAATACCATTACATTGAGGGCTTCAAAACATGAATTTTGGAGGAACACAAACATTCAGCCCATAGCAGAAAGCAAGCATCAGTGTGCATGCCCAGACCTCTCACCCTGCTCCCAAATAACCACCTAGAGCTAGTGAGGACAGTTCTACTTTTGCTCCCAGGAACACCTGAAATACGGAAACAGGTGCTAGACAATTTGACTCCATGTTCAGATCTCACTCCTGAAGATAAGCATGGATGTCCTATTTCATTTCCCATTCCAGATGATGTCCAGCTATGCCAATTCGTAAATCCTTAGCAATTAGATACAGAGACCAGGGGACAGTATTTATTCCCAAAACATAAGTTAATGACTTAGAGATTATTTTAATCAGCATATCCTCCATATGTAAATTCTTTTTCATTAGGAAATTTTTAGAATTAAATCTATTTTGCCATGCAGGAAAGTCTGAGGAGGTCTAACTCTAAAAGTGTCTCTTTTTCCTTCTTGTTCTGGTCAGAGAGCCCTGCCTTGCTCGGGGTCAAACCAGCATCTTGCTGGAATCTGCTCCTGTGCTGGTTTTTGCTGGAATACATGAAGTGGCTTCAATTTTTCCCAAGTTGAATTCTTCTTTCCTGCAAATCTGAGAGAAGATTACAAAATTTCCAGCTCTTTTTATGGCTATCTTTGGTAAACTTGAATCCAGAACCTGTCATATAATAAAATGTAGAACATGTTTTTGTTGCTAGTTGCAGACATTATTTAGGGGAAAGAAAGCAAATAGTGCACAGAACATGAGAAAAAAGGAAAGAAAATGATTGGGTTTTGGCTTATCTAGATGACAGTTTGTGCTTGTTATCTAGATGCCACAACCTATGAACTTCAACTAAGCTGAGAGAAATCACCCTTCAGGAGTTTCAGCTTTCATGTGTTTTTTTCTCCCATTGACATCCACGACCTTTTGAGGCCTGTGCTGTTTGGGGATGTCTGACCTCTGCCATAGCCTTCTTCTCTCCAAAAGCTGCCTTTTCTGAGTGCTCAATTCCCCAGGGCTTCAGTTAACCTTCATTGCATTCGGTGACACTGAGGTCTGAGCCTGCCACACTGTACAAACCATTGCATGCCTACTCCTTTCTCCACCCATGCCCCAGCATGAATCTGACCCAGCATCACTCAGCAAGGTCTAAAAACCAGCTGCCTCCACAAGGACCTCATGCACCACAGCCACACCCAAAGGCTTTCTCCAGGTGTGCATCATTGGTCCCCAAATGCTAGACTTGTGGAAGCATCTTATTGGTGCCATGTTGGGAGCCAAGAGGGTGGAGGTTCAGTGTGGATGTAGTGCCTGAATCTCACACTCATCCCTCATTGCCTACAGGAGTCTGATCTATAAAATATAAATGGGCAGAACTAAGCAAACTGTTGGGGAGTGGTGTTTGGGTAGGGAGTTCTGGCCCAGAGAGCTTATGGAATGGAAGAAGTGACAGATTTTCTGGAACCAAGACAGCCATGTCTTTGAGTGACAGGGAGAGAACCAGGGGGAGGGTTTGTGTGGGAGAAGCCATCTTCGAAATCTTCCACCATCAGGAACACACAGGTGGAATGTGGGTTCACCCCTTCCTTATTCTGATTAGTCTCCTTCCTCCCAGGAGAGGGAACGTGAGTGCTGGTGGAGCGACCAGCAGGGCTGCCATACCCGGTCCTTCCTGGGGAGGAAGGGTTGACACAGCCCAAGGTGGTTGCCTGTGGGAATTCCACCAATGTTTCAGTGTTGACCACCATGTCAGAACTGGAGTTCCATATTCATCATTTTGTTAGAGTGTCATATTCTTTGCTATTGTTTGAAAGAATGATTCTGATCACAGTAAATGTATTTTGTGTGTGTGTGATTCTTATTGTTTTTATAAATGGAGGCATAATTTTATCAAATGCCTTTTTTAGTTTCAGTAATCTAATTTGGTGATTTTTATTCTGATATGATGAATTTCACCCTACTGATAGAATAAATTATGTTCATGGATTTTCAATTATTGAATCAATCAACTCTTTATTTAAAAAATAGCTTGCTTAATGGTGTTCTATTACCTTTACAATGCATGGCTGTCCTTTTTCTCTGGATTCTGGAAGAGTCCCTTAACTTTCCTTCTACATTTCTGGTGCAATTCTCCACTGCAGGGGGCTCTGTTCCTTTCTGCTGCTTTTATTTCTGCAATTGTATCTTGGATTTTGCTGCTGTCTTTCTGACTTCTGCAAACTCCAGTTACCTCCCTACCTTGCTCACACTTTCCTCTCCTTTTCTCTCTCCTTATGCCTGTTGCATTCTGCCTCTGTTCTTTCATACCTCTTCAAGCTAAGAGTTTCAAATATGTAATATGTAATTTTCAAAGATATGCCTTTCCCCCTAGTCTTCAGACCAATGCTCCTTTTCCTTGTATCTTAGTATGTTTTGAGTTCATGATGTGTTGCTATGGTTGTTTCCAGGTCTCTGGTGCACAGAACCCCAGAAACTCAACAACAGCCTGAAGACGGTGCATCTGGAGTGGTTTCAGCCCCCAAGGCTGGTCCCATGGATCCAGGCAACCCCTTCCATTGTACAACAATTATAGCCATGCAACCCTTCACACCAGTGAGATAATACAACCTTGCATTTGTGGAGTGCTGTGTCTTCTCTTACATAAATGGTATCAATGTCATTTTTGTCTTTTCCTGTATATCCATGATATTTAAATAACTCATAGGTTTAAAAGGTCATTTTGTTACAAACTATCCCCAAATATCAACAGCCTAAATCAGTAAGGGTTTGCTTCTCACTGATGCTGCACCCTCACTGAAAGTTGGGGAAAGAGGAGTTGTTTGCTGAGGCTGGGTCTCCATCCAGGATCCAGCTGATGGAGCACCCCTGTCTCAAGCAGAGGTCACAGAGCCCAGCCTGGCCATCACTAGCCCAGCAACTGCACAGGAGGCTGCTGCTTATAATCCCCGGCCTGGACAGGCAGCTCTGCCCTGTTGTGGGAAGTCAGGGATCCCAAACGGAGGGACTGCCTGAAGCCATGGCAGAAGAATATAAATTGTGAAGATTTCATGGACATTTATCCCTTCCCCAATCAATATTCTTGTGATTTCCTATGTCTGTCTTTAATCTCTTAATCCCATCATCTTCATAAGCTGAGGATGAATGTCACCTCAGGAACCTGTGATGATTGCGTTAACTGCACAAATTGTTTGTATAGCATGTGTGTTTGAACAATATAAAATCTGGGCACCTTAAGAACAGGATAACAGTGATTCTCAGGGAACAAGGGAGATAACCTTAAAGTCTGGCTGCCTGTGGGCCGGGCAGGACAGAGCCATATTTCTCTTATTACCAAAAATGGGTAAGATAAATATCGCTGAATTCTTTCCCCAGTGAGAAATATTAATAATTAACAGCCCTGGGAAAAGAATGCATTCCCAGGGCGGGGCCTCTAAAATGGCCGCTCTGGGAGTGTCTGCCTTTATGCAGATGTAGATAGGGATGAAACACGCCCTAGTCTCCTGCAGCTCCCCTAGGCTTGCTAGGACTGGGAAATTCCAGCCTGGCAAATTCTAGTCAGACCAGTTCTCTGCTCTTGAACCTTGTTTATCAATGACAATGCATGCACAGTTGGACGTGGAAGATGATTCTAGTTTCACCCTGACCTTGTGATCTCACCCTGACCTCCTGCCTTGTGATCTTTTGTTGCCCTTGAAGCATGTGATCTCTGTGACCCACACCGTATTCATGCACTCCCTCCCCTTTTGAAAATCACTAATAAAAACTTGCTGGTTTTATGGCTCAGGGAGCATCATGGAACCTGCCAACATGTGACGTCTCCCCCGGACACCCAGCTTTAAATTTTCTCTCTTTTGTACTCTTTCCCTTTATTTCTCAGACCAGTCGATGCTTAGGGAAATGGAAAATAACCCGTGTTGAATATTGGGGGTGGGGTTTCCCCTGATACTGCCCTGTGCCCAGAAGGAAGAGGAGGGGAAACATGGAAACATCGGAAGAGCACACTAAGGACTCCAGGGTTCTTGAGTGAGCTAGAGGCTGAGCACCAGCCTGCCCAGGCTCCTACCTATAGACCCAGGGTTGCCAAACATGATTTCTGGATGGACACATGTCCAGGGGACCAAGTTCTGCTCACTTAGGACACACCTGTAAACCTGGCCTTGCCAAGTGTGATTTCTGGGTGGGTACACACCCAGGGAACCACATTCTACTCACCAGGACATGGCTGTAAACCCAGCATTGCCAAGCTTGATTTCTGCATGGGCACACATCCAGGGCGCCATGCTCTGCTCACTCGGGACATGCCTGTAAACCCTGCATTGCCAAGTGTGATTTCTGGATGGACACACATTCAGGGGGCCACACTCTGCTCACTCAGGATTCCCTGCTCCTCCAGGAATGCTCCTCTTCCCCTCTTTTCAGCATGTGGCCACACAAATCATTCACGAATGTAAAAGCTCCTGATTTGCTTCCCTCATGGGCTGCCCCTTCTTGGTCTCCACCATCAGCAGGATGGTCCAGAGAGCTCCACCCTGGGCATCTTACCACCCCGAAGCTCTCCTAAGGACCCTGAGCACCTCCTCCAGATCCACAGGGTCCATGTGGTCATTTCCTTTCAGACCCATGCCTGTGGCACTGCCTCTACCACTGGATGTAGGTGACCCATGACCCCACGGGTCCACCCTGCCATCTGCACCCCAACTCTGCAGCTCCCAATCTGGGCTGCTCTTGCCATGGGTTCTCAGGTGCTGCAGCTGCACCCCTGGACATCTCATGGATGCCCATGCCTCCCCTCCTCATTGCTGCTCTTCCTGCAGTGGCTCTGGAATCACCCACTTGTCTCAACTCCATTTCCAATGCCACCCCATGTTCCTGATGACCCGCCGAAATGTTTTACCTAAATTGCTATGACAGCGGACAAATTAATCACCAGGCATCGAGTCCAATCCATGCTCTACACGGCAACCGGAAAAATCTTTTAAAATGCTAATCTGATCACATTGCTGCCCAGCTGGAAGCCCCATGACTTCCGATTACCCTTGGGCTGAAGTCAAATCCCCAATCTGGCCTCCCAGGCTGGGCTTACCGGCATTCCTCCCTCCGTTGCTGCAACCCTGTCTGCCTCTGCTTCCTGGACAGGACAGCCACATGGGCACACAGCACAGGACCTTGTGTTTGGCTTAATGCTTTGCTGTCACCATCTTAAAATTCCCAATAATTTTTAAACAATGGGCTCTGTCTTTTCCTTTCCCATTGAGCTCCATAAATTATGCAGTGAGACTTGTTCTTGGAGAGGCCTTTCGACAACATGGGACTTTGTGCAAGCCAGTCCCTCTGTCGGGAATGTTCTTCTCTTCCCTCCTCCCCACCAGCCTTCAGGTCCCGGGATTTACTTCCCAAGAAAACCTTCCTAATTCCCCAGGCTTACAGAGACCACAGATATTTCTTTGTAACCCTCATCATAATTGTAACCAGGGTCGGTCTCTCCCTAACCTGTAAGTTCCCAAGGGTGGGACACCATCTGTTCATGAATGCAGTGTGGCCATGTGGCATGACCAGGAAGGAGACTGACTCAGGAGACACGTGGCCCAGGCTCAGCTCTGACCTCTTCTGCTTCCTTGCTGTGTAATTCTGGGGAAGTTAATTAAGCTATCTGTGCTTTAGTTTCCCAATGGGCTAATAATAACACCCAGCTAAATTTGCATTTTAGATAAACAACAAATATTTAGTCATACGTGTGTCCCTTAAAATCTTGAGACTTACTTATACAGAAAAATAATGCATTGTTTATGTGAAATCCAAACTGTGAAGGGTTACTGTGCAGATGAGACGTGCCCTGCAGGTAGGCATTGGGTTGCATTCTCCGTGTGCCTCTGGAGGACCAAGCCCCATTCTGTTCACTGTTATTATCAGGAGCCCAGAGTCAGGCCCTGGAATTTGCTCAGTAAGTAAGCAATTGCTGAATAGATGAGTGATGACTTCAGTGAGAATTAAATGCTGTGAAATACATAAGACACTGAGTTCAGTGCCTGTTACACAGTGAACATTAGATAAATATTGGCCATTATTATTTTATTGTTAGAATAAAGTTTCGTGGTAAAGGAGTGTTTGTCGGGAAAGCTGTTCTGTAATGAGGCCCAAATCACCCGGCCAGATGTAGAAGTGTTTCTTGGAGTTAATTTTTGTTGAACGTTTGCCTCAAGAGAATGTGGAATATATTTTTCAAATTCATTACAGGAAGTAGGTTTGCAACTAGACGACCACCCTGGACGCTCAGGCCCGGCTCCCCTCTCCTCCCAGCCTCTAGCGCTGGCAGTCCTGACGGTTATCTGCAGGGTTTCCACCAGCCTCTGAGAACATACCACGTTGCCCTCCTGGACCAACAGCCTGGGAACCTCCAAGAGGCAAGGCGTGGGCTTGGGAGCCCCTTGCTCTTTCTTCCCACCCTCAACCCAAGCCCCAGGAGCCTCACCAGTCTCTCATCTCCAGATTTAGTGAGCAGAAGTGCAGGGCACTGGGTGAAAGTCAAATTTCAAATAAATAACCATTTTTATTTAGTGTGAGTACACCCCATGCAATACATGGGATATACTTATACTAAAAATGATTCATTGTCTATCTAAAATTCAAATTGAATTGGGTGCCCTTGTCTATCTAGCAGCCCTATGCTCGTGTCCCCACCCACCCCAAAGCTTCCAGGCCTGCATCTATTTCCCCCCAACCCATGTGAGGCCAGCAGGAGGCCTGGCTCATCTGTTGTCCTCACTGCCACTGTCTTCATGCTCAGACCCCTCTCCCATCATGCTGGGGCGCCCCCCTCCTAAGCTGACTGCAGGGAAGTCGGTCTGAGTCTGGGTTCTGAGGACGGGGAGATGGAAGATGATGGGCCTGGCAGCCGCAGAGGCACTTCATCTGCTTTCCTGTCTTGGATGTCGTTTATTTTCTGTTCAGGAAAGTTCTCCCACGACTGGAACATTCATCTGTCTCATTGTCCAAAGAGCCATCTGCTCTTCCAAAAAATCTCCCTTCCTGGAGCCGTGGGTCCTGGCCACCTCCTCTCCCCGCTGCATCGCAGCTCTCCAAGTCGCACACACATGACAATCCTGCTGACAATTTCTTCACCATTAGATTATAAGCCTGTGACTTTTCCTTCCTTTTCACAAGAATGATGGACTCTCCTTGAGTTTTGTTTTCGCTCACACAGGAGTTTCTTCTTTCTATCCCTTTTCCCCACTCCCCAGACGGTCTCACCAATATGACAAGATTATAACAGGACTCCAGGAAGTCGCAGTGCTGCCTTCACGAATCTTATAAATTGAGAGACTTTTTCTCAATACTGAGCCATCAGGGCTAGATTTCTGTTCACTAATAATATGATTTCAGAATATTTAAAGGATCTCTTATCCTTGTGAATCTTTGACTTTAGAGTTACAAATTAGCATAACATGTTCTTAAATTAGAGATTATCGGTGAATAACTACATCTGAATCCTAATCAAATTTTTCATGTCAGCGAGGTGGTTCACATCAAAGTGGAAAAGGGCTTTTAGCTCCTCATAATGAATCTTGCTTTTTGCCTCTAAGTGCAATCACTCCGAGGCTACAGATAATTTAATTACCACGATAGGCGCTGTGTGCTTTAACCTGCCTTTTAAAGCAAAGCAACGAAGAAGAGAAAAACTGTGGCTAGAAGGGAGGCAACACCCTGCCTCATGGGACGGGCTGAGGAAGCGCTCCCCTTACCTCTCAGTTTCTCTCGTCGATTCGTTCACATTTTTGCGGGCTACTGTGTGCCAGGTAGGGAGGGAGGGGTAAACAGGAAAGACGTGATTTTTGTTCTTGAGAAATTTACATGAGGTCCCTTAGTCATAAGCCATGCTGATCCTTTCCTATCACCCAGAAGGAAAGATAACCACATGCCAATAGTCCAAAATAAAGTCAGGTCAAACTGAAAATTATTTAAAGTCATTGTGTGTACAAAAGAACAGTCCATGAACCGAGGAGACCTCTCGCCAAAACTGCAAGAGGAAGCTCAGAGGTGTGGCCTGATGCGCTGCTTTAGAAAGAAAAAAACGAGTACCTGTGACCTCTAGGTACCTGTGACCCTGAGCGCCTCTGCCCCCCAAGTCTCTGTTATCCCCGAGCACCTGTGACCCTGAGCCCCTCTGCCCCCCAAGTCTCTGTGACCCCCGAGCACCTGTGCCCTCTGAGCCCCCACGCTGCAGGCTCTTCTCACAGCTACCCAGCACCTTGGCTACAGGTGCAGCCCTGGAATTCAGGGGAGGTTTGCTGCCCAGTGGATGTCCCTCAGCCGCCAATGAAGTGCTCCTCCTCTCTTTCTCCAGGTAGACAGTCCTGGGGGCTTCTCAGAAGTCTCCAGGAACAACAGAATTTGCCTGTGGTGGGGACCCAGGTGCTGCCTGTGGAGATGCTCTCCTGCTTCCTGGGATCCCCAGGGAACTCCCTGCTCCAAGCCCCAGTCTGCTTGCAGGGAGCCAAGCCAAGACAATACAGAGGCAGAGCCATGCCCAGCAGGGTTCTCAGAAGAGTTGAAATGTGACCCCTGTGCAAGCGCTTCTGACCAAGCAGCAGAGCCCGGCTGGGAGACAGGGCAGTGGAGCACGGTGTTCCAGAGTTGTCTTTGTAGAAGCCTCCGTGCCTCTGGAGGGTGGCGAGGACACGCCACTTCCTCGCTCTGGGTCCACTCTGCCTCCACACAGAAGCTTGCCCTGGAGACCTGCTGATGGGGACCTTGATCAGAAGGACAGGAAGCCCTGTGTCGCTCCCCTTCACACCGAGGAGAGAGAAAAACCCTGTGCCGCTCTCCTTCACACAAAGGAAAGAGAAAAGGCGATTTAGCCACCAGGGAGACATTTATAAACCCGCCTCACCCAGGGCAAGCCCACCCCTGTGGTTTTCTACTGGGCGGACTTTCCGCTATAAAAGGTAAACATCCCCCCACCTGTGTCTTTCCCCCCAGGAGGGGCTGACCCTAGGGCAGGATGGAGACAGGCAGGCGAGGAGGGAGGTCCCAGAGAGGGGAAGAAGCTGCTTCCTTTCCCTGGGCTTCCTGTGAGTTGAGCCCCGCAGCAAGACCACCATGGCCACATGGGAAGGGACCCTGGGAAGGCTCTGGCTGGGGATGAAGCAGTGAAGGAAAGGGGCCCCACCCCAACCTGCATGTCCCCAGGCGGCCTGGGAGAGCAGTAGCAGCCTGAGAGAGGCCCTGGAGGCACTGCAGATGGGGAGATGGGGCCAGAGGAGTGGGGTGCAGGTGGGGAGTTGGCTCCACAGGAGGTGTGGTGCAGGTGGGGAGATGGGGCCAGAGGAGTGGGGTGCAGGTGGGGAGTTGGCTCCACAGGAGGTGTGGTGCAGGTGGGGAGATGGGGCTAGAGGTGTGGGGTGCAGGTGGGGAGACGGGGCCAGAGAAAGTGGCTTTGCAGGGGCAGGGCGTGGACGTTGTGGTGGGGAGCTTGACTCAAAGACCCTAGCAGAGAGGTGCAAAGGCTCAGCAGGTGCCTGTGAGACAAATAATGGATGATGTCAGGAGGAGGAAGCCCTTTTGTCAACTTGGCAGTGGAGCTCTGCATTGTCACTGTTATTAGGAAATCGAGGACACGAGCTCTCTTGCTAAGCTCAGGGGTGGAGGGAGCCGTGCACAGCAGGCTCCATTTAGGCTGAGGCTGTTCTCTGGTTTCTCACTGGGCGCAGAGGAGGGGTCATCAGGACTTAGTGGAACTTGAATGCTTGTCAGCTGGAACCAGCCCCACCTGAGCCCAGCCCAGACATCATGGCCCTCCCTGCAGACATGTTTGAGGTCTGAGGTCCTGCTTCAGGTCAAGTCGCTCCTGTTGGCCCCAGGGCTCTGCCCCCTCTGCAGGGGTGTCCTCCAAGGAAGCTCCAGGTGTGGGGGATTTGTCTCCTGGGCCTCCTTCTCCCTGGGAATGATGAGCTATTTGAGCCCAGGTCACCACAGGAGCCCAGAGCTGAAGTGAGGGAATCCTAGCGCCCAAATGTCTGCCACGCACTCAGGTAAGCAGGTAGGGGAAAGCCCTTTGCCAAATGACAAATGACAATGACCAACACCCTTCCCCAAGTCGTCCTTCCCGGCGCTGCAGGACATCATTGTCAGGAACTAGAAGAGCCTACAGAAAAGTCTGGGCTTAAAATCTGGGACTGCAGCAAATCCCAGACGCAACTCGCTCCCTACCAAGACAGTCTGGAACCGCCTGACTGTTGTCCCTCTCTTAGGAATGACTTCCCAGCGGGGCCTGGTGGCCTGGTGTGCAGTGCATCTCTTCCTGGAGGGAAGCCTTGGGCTGTCTCAGTGGAAACCTTTTCCCAGCCAAGATGTAACCAGAAGTTCACATGTGCTAATACCCTGGCCAATGCCCCTAAACCTGCGATCTGGGGCCACTGTGGGCGTTTTCCTGGACCCCTCTGAGGGGCCCTGCAAGTTCTTCAAGGAGAACAGGGCCTCCCACCTCAGAGTGAGGGGTCTGTTCTCAGTTGTCAAGGAAAACAGTTTCCACAGAAAAGACTGAAGCGCCTTCAACTGGCTACCCTGCCGGCGGTCACTGATGTTGCCTCCATGTTCCTGCTGCTCTCCTTCCCCTTCCCTGCACAGCCCGGCCTCCAGCTGACTGCTTCTGCATCCACTGCCCGCGTGCTGGCTTTCCTCACCTCGCACTGCCGGGGTCCCCCACCATCCTTTCGTGGGGTTCTCAGGAGTCCTCAGGGCCAAGAGACGCTTGCTCAGGCCCCTGTAGACAAGCAATGAGCTGGCCCGGAGCAGTGGCTCAAGCCTGTAATCCCAGCACTTTGGGAGGCCGAGACGGGTGGATCACGAGGTCAGGAGATCGAGACCATCCTGGCTAACACAGTGAAACCCCATCTCTACTAAAAAATACAAAAAAAAAAAACTAGCCGGGCGAGGTGGCGGGCGCCTGTAGTCCGAGCTACTCGGGAGTCTGAGGCAGGAGAATGGCGTAAACCCGGGAGGCGGAGCTTGCAGTGAGCTGAGATCCGGCCACTGCACTCCAGCCTGGGCGACAGAGCGAGACTCCCTCTCAAAAAAAAAAAAAAGACAAGCAATGAGCTGTTCTGTTCAGGCTGACACATCCCCGGCCCTCAGCTCACACCTCGTGCAAAAAGGATCCATGCACATTTCCAGCCTCCTTAAACCACAGGAGACTGGCTGAGTAGAAATAGCACTGTGTATTTTGCCTATTTTTCTTTTGCAAATTTATGATGACACTCTTTTATTTATTTATTTTTGTTTTATTTTTTTTTTTTTGAGACAGAGTCTCACTCTGTTGCCCAGGCTGGAGTCCAGTGGCACTATCTCAGCTTACTTCAACCTCACCCCCTGGGTTCAAGAAATTCTCCTGCCTCAGCCTCCTGAGTAGGTAGGATTACTGCTGTGCTCCACCATGCCCAGATTTTTTTTTTTTTTTTCAGTAGAGACAGGGTTTCACCGTGTTGGCCAAGCTGGTCTTGAACTCCTGACCTCAAATGATCCACCTATCTTGGCCTCCCAAAGTGGGGGGATTACAGGTGTGAGCCATCATGCCCAGCCTATGATGACACCTTAAAATGAAAGTCCTATTTTCATGGTAGGTACTAGACCCTATACCTTCCCTACCATGCACAGTGATACCAGACAGTAGCGTCAAACTCTCAGCCCATTATTTGCAAAACCACATTTTATTACTTAAAAAGGGAAAGAGGGTGGGTGTCCTCAGTCCTCCCTCCATACTCTGACCAAGGTCTGCTGGCCGCCTGGGCCCAGCCTCTGAAGAGGGCCCCGACCAGTGTCTCTGAAGCACTTGCTCTTCCTTCGCCCTTATTTTGAAATTACCAAGTGTCAGGGACACCCTCATCTCAAGATGCGGGAGGGGCCTGGAGTTCATTTCGTCACAAGCAAAGGTGCACAGCCTCCTCCACCACTGTCTGCAACTCTTCACTCTCAGGCAAGCCCCATCAACAAACGCTCTGTCTCTCACACACAGGTGGTCCGCTCCTACACACGCATCGTCTCTCTGTTTCTCTCACACCCGTGCTCACGCACGTCCATTTTGGTGGCTTCCTGGAGCTTCCATAGCCGTCATCTGAAGGACAGCAAAGACAGCAACCCAACCCGACATGCCTTCCTCCCTGACTGCACAGCAGAGGCCCTGGCCGGGGCTGAGCAAGACGCACTCCTGGGAGCCACTCGGCCTCTGCAGTCAGGACCTAAACCCTAAGCTGAGCAGCAGGAGGTGGCCCTGACTGCGGCCCGGAGACAGAGGCTCCTGACGGTTGTGGGGATGAAGGTGGAGCATGATGGGCTCCTGATGGTCGTGGGGATCTAAGACAGAGCATGATGGAGAAGGGTGGGACACTTAAGGGACCCTGTGGGGCAGGCTGTCCTTCCTATTAGCGTCATCCTCTCAGTGTAAAGCAGGCATTGAACGAGGCCACCATGAAGGGTGCCTTGTGGATCCATGCAGCTCTGGCCTTAGTAGGTGACTCTGGCTATTTATCAAATGGTATTTTGTTCACATCATTATTTAAAGGCAACATGTGTGTACATGCAAGTGTACATGCACACACCCTTCTACTGCGCCTAACCCAGAGGAGGGACTCAACAACTCTTACTTGGTTGACATCACATGAAATAACTGAGGCTGATTCTAGAATAAAATAGACTTTCTGCTGAGAAACACCATTGATTCCCCCTTCCTTTGGCAATGGGGATGAGTCACCGACGGCCACACCATGTTCTTCTGAAGTCACTGCCCTGCATCTGTGCGTTACACGAAATCAATGGCTCTCCTGCATGGCCAGGTTGTTCAATTAAATCCACATCTCTCTCTGAAGTATGGCAGCTCTCGGCCAAAGCAATACTGATATTCAACAGCCTCATCTTGGATTGGGAAAAACAGGTCTTGGAGCCCAGCAGCACGGTGTGCATGCTCCCCTCCGGGTGCCCGCTGGAGGCCTCTGAAAGTCATTCAGCCAGGAGAGCACGGGGCCTAAGAAGTCCAACCTGTCACTCTTGCCACTTGATAGATGAAAACAAGGGGTAAATTTAGGATGCACTGGTATCTCTCAACAGCCCCAGGAAGGACGTTAAGTCCACACTCTAGAGGGGCTTAGGGGGTGTTGAGGATTAGGGTGTGACGGGAGAGAGAATGCCCAGTCTGGGTCGCATTCCGCTGCCACAGATCACGAGTGCATGAAATTCTCTCTACGCGAATGTATTCCGGTTTTCAAGGCTTCATTTCCTGGGAGCCTTGAGAAAATGAATCTTGCCAATTTCGACATAACTTTTTCCTTTTTCACTTAAAATCTGCTCTCTTCAGGATGTGGACAGAAATGATGCCGAATTCTGCCCATTTTCACCCTTTCTTCCTGGCAACAGCCCGGGCTCCAGGCACTCCTGTGGACTGTTCTGGCATCAGAGGAACAGTACTTGATCTGTGGTCGGGCAGGGACCCCTTCCCACCTCAGGGACCCCACCTCCAGCCCCTCCCCTGCAGCATCAGCTGTGTGTCCTCTTCCTCCAGACCCAGGGCTCTGACTCCCAGACCCAGGATCTGAACACGGTGGCAGAAACCATGTCCAGGGCCTGCTTGTGTGACATTCATGTCGTTAGGGCTTTGGGACTATTTAGTGCTTAACGGATTCCAATTCCTTTCATCCCAGAGAACAGGCACTTTTCAGGATAACATGAATTGAATTCATTTTGTCTGAGAATGCCTCCCCCTAGAACCCACAGAGAAGACCCCACAGGGTGCAAAACCAGGAGTGGGTGCTTCTGCGGACAGCGTGTCAGCTACATGGTGACCGCACCACAGGAGGGGGCCACAGGCTGCTCTCCACCACTCCTTCGCTCTGTCCCTGGGTCAGCTGGGGCCCTTGAAGCGGGTCTCACAGGGGTATTGGTAAGGGAGTAAGGAGGCTCCCAGAATCCGCCAGCCTGGTGCCCCACAGAGACCAGCAGATCTGGGACCTCGGCCACCCTAGGCCTGAATGGGCAGGAGGAGGGAGCAAGTTCTATCCCAGAGAGGCCACCAGGAGGAAGGAGCTGGGAGGAAGCACCTGTTCTCACTCTGCCCAACTTCACCTCCCACACGTTGACTGACAGAGAACAAGGGAGCCCCTGAGAGCTTGCTTGCCGACCTGGAGCTACTGTCCTATAATTCCTGTGATCACTCCCACAGCTACATTGCTCCCCACAAGAAAGAGCTCGTCCCATAACAAATGACAGACGCAAAACCTTGATGAAGGGAGCTGCGGATGGGTTGGAGCACTCTCTACTGGGCGACAGCTGCTTTCCCCTTGGACTCACCACCAGATCCCCCAACCTGAACAGAAGCCCCAGCTTTTGACCTCTAGTCACCTGCCCTGATCCACACAGCACCCAGGCTGGATGTGGAGCTCCCACCGTTTGCTGTAACGGAATCCTCCTCATTCTCCCCTCCCTGCGCACACATGTGCACATGTATGTGTGTGAATTCCCTGGACACCCACACAGTTATGTGTTTATAGGTACCCCCAAAACTATACAACTGTGCGCACACACACACACATGCATACATATGTGAACATACACATGCTTGCACACATACACATGCACACAAATAGTCATGCCTATACATTTCCATGCACATAAGCACATACATAGGCACACACTCATGCACACATGCACATACACACATATATACACACATGTATTTGTACACATACAACCTACACTGGCAGTGTTATAGGGAAATACACAGGCTCTGGAGCCACAGGAGCCAAGGGTGATCAGGCAAGTGAGCTCAGGCCAAGTTTAAACCCTGACAGTCCTCAGTTTCAGGAATATAAGGAGATGACACCAGCACCAGCTTGCAGAAAGGGAATTAAAAGAGGAATGTTTGGGAGAACCTGGGGCAGGTGCACAAGAATTGTATTTTTATATGCATATGTTCGTGTCTGTACGCACACAAAGTCTTGAAAAATGAAAAGCCCAAGGGGAGCTCTTGGATGGCCGTCCAAAGGCCACCGTGCCTCAGTGCAATTCACCTCACTGCAGCCACCGTAAGCGCTTCCAGTCTGAGGTCTGGACGCAGACAACATTGATTTTCTGATGGATGGGCAAAGACAACACATTTGATCAATAACAATGGAGCTCCATGGCCAAGAGGGAAAACACAACAATTAGCCCAGTGCCGCCGTCTGAGAAGGGCTGGGAAGTGAATGTTAAGACTGTCATTGGCATGGACCACAGGCAGCAGAGGAGAAAGAGCCTATTCTTCCCAGGCAATTCAGACACCCATCTGTGCTCCAGCAGCCACCTGAGCCCCTGGAGCCCATCTGCAGGCCATAAAGAGGATGGCCTTGGGGACTGAACAGGAGGGTGTGCAACTGACTCAGAGAATCCAAGATGCAACATGAGGGCTGTGGTTCTTGACAAGATTCCAAAGCACACAGGTGGAGACCGCCATTGTCCTTGGAGCAGCCAGCCCCAGGGGCAGGAGTGGCCCTGTGGGGCCGAGACAGCTGCTGCTGTCTCAAGGACTGGCCCAAGGAGATTGGCCAATGTTCCCTAGGCAGCAACGACAGAGGGCACTGACTCCCGGCCAGCTCTCCTGCTGATCCCCAGGAGGTTAGGATGGCCACTTCTGCAGGCTTTTGTTTACAGTTTTGGCTGAATATATTTTAATCACTTTTATTGAGGCAAGATCTACATACAATTAAATTCACCAAGTTTGTGCAACTTGATGAGTTTGGACAAATGTACACAGTAGTTTAGCCACCACCACAATCAAGATATAGAACAACTCCATCTTTTTTTCTGTTTTGTTTTTTGAGACAGAGTCTCACTCTGTTGCCCAGGCTAGAGTGCAGTGATGCAATATCAGTTCACTGCAACCTCCACCTCCTGGGTTCAAGCAATTCTCCTGCCTCAGCCTCCCAAGTAGCTGGGATTACAAGCATGTGCCACCATGCCTAATTTTTGTATTTTTAGTAGCGATGAGGTTTCACTATGTTGGCCAGGCTGGTCTTGAACTCCTGACATCAAGTGATCCACTCACCTTGGCCTCCCAAAATGCTGGGATTACAGGTGTGAGCCACTGTGCCCAGCCAAAACAGCTCCATCTCTACAGAGCATTCTTCCTATCCCTGTCCATCAACCGCTCCCCTGACCCCACTCCTAGGTAACCATTGCTCTGTCTTCTGTTGCTAGAATTTTGGCTTTTCCAGAAGTTCATGTAACTGGAATAATTCAGTAAATAGTCTTCGTGCCTATGGTTTTTTTCACTCAGCCTCCTAACATTACTGAGATCCATTCCTGTTGTAGCCGCAGTTGTTCTCTTTGTTGCTGAATGGTATTACCATTGTCTAGCTAGGCCACCGTTTGTGATTAAAATGCAATTATTAGAATACATGCAATTACTCCAGCACCATTCACTGGAAATGCCATTCTTTCCCCTTTTAATTTCCTTCTCAGCTTTGTTGAAAATCAGTTAACCACGGGTGTGTGGGTCCATTTCTGGACGCTACATTTGTCCTTTTGATGTCCGTGTCCATCTGTGTACCGGAACCACAATCTTTTCTTTGTACTTTTAGTCAGTAACTATAAAAGCAGTTGGATGATTTCATTTTGTTTGGCTTTTTCAAAAACTTTTAAATAAATTCTTCGTTTCTTTATAAACTTAGGAAATGAAACTTGTAGAGATTGTAATTGGGCTTCTATGAATCGACAGATCAATTTGAGAAGAATTGGCATGTTGACAATATTGAGCTTTCTGTTACACGAGCACGTTATCTTTCTCCATTTATTTAGGTCTTCCTTAATTTCTCACAGGAGTATTTTGCAGTTCTTGTCCTACAAATCTTGCATATACAGCATGTTGTTGGATACACTCTTACGTATTTCATACGGGGGGATATGTGGCTATATATGTGGATGTTTAATGTAAACATCTTTTTATTCACTTTTGTTTTTCACTTTTTGGATTCTCTAGTAAATAGCATATCTAAAAGCCTAATTTTATTTATAAAACATAAAAAGTATAATTCATTGTTTTGTACATGAGTCTAGTATCCTGTGACCTTATTAAACTTACTCATTAATTTTAGTAGCTTTTTGGTAGATGCATTAGGATATTAAATAAAAACAATCAAATACTCTGTGATAAAAGAGAGTTTTAGTCCTTGGTTTCCAATCTATATGACTCTTATCTTTTAATTTCTTTATCTTGTCTTATTGCACTGGTGATTTGGAGGGGGATTAAGTATGACATTAGTTCTAAGTTTTTATACATACTGTTAATTGGGTCAAGGAAGTTTGCTTCTATTTCTAATTTTCTGAGAATATTTTTATAAATGGATATTGAATTTTGTCAAAGGTTTTTCTGTATCTATTGAGATGATTATATGGTTTTCGTTTCTATTGTGTTATTACAGTGAATTGCCTTGATTGATGTTTCAATATTAAACCATCCTTACATTCATAGAATAAAATTCACTTGATCAGGCTAAAATAATCTTTTGACATAGTACTTGATTCAACTTGCTATTATTTGGTTGAGAACTTTTGCGAATATCTTCATGAGAAATATTGTTTGTGTTTTCATTTATAATATATTCTGATTTGGGTGTCAGGGTAACGTCAGCCTCATAAATTGAGTTGGGATGTATTCCTTCTTCTATTTTTTTCTTATTTCTCTTGTGAATTTTTCTTTGACTTGCACACACACAAAAAATGTTTAATTTTTAAAATTTTGAAAATCGTATTGATTTCTTATATCACTTGCTTGTGTTCAGAAAATATGCTCTTTACTTTTTCAACCCTCTCAGATTTGTTGAGGCCTTAGGATCCAGCATGTGGCGCAGCTTCAGTGCTGCGTTGGAGCCGGCTCACCTAGGTTGGTGGGTGCCAACTGTGCCCACTGCTCCCCAACTCCTCACCGAGCGACTCTGCACTGGTCACTTGAAATTGGCCATCATGGAAATATATGCAACACCAAGATGGACAAGCGCTCTGCATCGGCACCTCGGACGGCAGGTTATTTAAAGAGCTGGTTGTTAAGTGGTTCTCAGCACACCATGATTTATCTGTTCGAATGTTTCACATTCCTTGATTAGTTCTGTATCTATGTGTACAT
Source organism: Macaca fascicularis (assembly GCF_037993035.2). Taxonomy (NCBI): domain Eukaryota; kingdom Metazoa; phylum Chordata; class Mammalia; order Primates; family Cercopithecidae; genus Macaca; species Macaca fascicularis. The sequence continues at coordinate 139,629,037 of NC_088383.1, read as the reverse complement.
ACGTTAAGATAAGCCTGAGTCTATGAGATGTTCCCAGCGCTCCTCCATCACCACAGGGCTCTCCCAGGCTTTCCTCCTGACTTATTTGTAAACTTAGCTCCCATTATCTACAATTTATTTACTTATTTATTCAACCCTAGTATGCATGTGGGCTGCTTTAGAACTGCTAAACTGTGTCCATGTGAGAAACAAGTTTACCAACAGTGCTTATGCACAGTTATGGGCTTGGGTGTTTTTTGTTGTTGTTTGTTTGTTTGTTTTCTTTAGCCTTCTAGTATTCAGTTAAAACACAGTTTTCCAAATTAGGGAGGTTATTTTCCCCTCGCCGTGCTCAGTGTGGACGTGTCACACATTTGTGATAATGTAACCAAGCAGCTTAACTTCAAAATGCATTTTAAACATTTTTGTTCCTTTCTCTCGAGTTTCAGGATATAACCTTGAGGCAAACTGCAGAAGCCTTTTTTTCTTAGGCTTAAAATAGAGTCGGCATCCCTCCCTTTCTCGCCGTATATACTCCCTTCACATCTATCTAATGGTATGTTAGTATCAACTGTGTGTCTTCTTAGACGTTCCGGGGGCTAATCTTGAGACAGACCAAGCCTGGAGCTGCAAGTTTCAGAGATGCCTTCAAGGCGGCTGGTGAACAGCCCGGCCATTGCTGAGATGACGCCAGCCTGCACTCCTGGTGGACTGGGACCCACGATAGCCACCAAAATGAGGCACACTGACATTGTACTCAGCCCAATTCCTCATGCCTTCCTTATCAAGTTTTTCCTTTTTTAAAACCCCTGCCTTTCCCCTAAAAATCGAAGCAGTTACTTTGGATGGGAATCCGGCTGCTTCTTCTGTGCTAGTTTTAGTTAATAAATTTGCTTTCTTTCCACCAGACCTCGCTCTTGTTACTTGGACTCAGCATGTGGCAGCCATCCAGACCTGCTTTGTTAGGTTACAATAACGTTAGATATATTTGCCACAGTCTGCATTCCATCCTGGGATCAATATCCAGGTTAGTTTTTCTAAATTTGCCTACAGCAAAGTTCACTCTTTGTGTATACGATGATATGGGTTTTGAAATGCACATAGGATACTTACCATTTTCGATGTTCTTCATTCTTTTTGGAGGATCCAGTTTTCTATCTAGTGACATTTCCCTTCAGACTGAATAAGTTGTGTCAGCATTTCTTACAGCAAAGTCTCCTGGAAGCAAATTCTTTTAATTGTCCTTTATCAAAAATGGTTTTATTTTAATACTTGAAGAATGCTTTTACTAAATACAGAATTCTGAATATTGTTTATACCTAGAACACTAAATAGAGTTTTTTATTTGTTTATTTATTTATTTGCTTTCAGCACTTTATAGATGCTCTATTTTCTTCTCTCCCTAAGTGGTTTCTGACAAGGCACCAACCCTTAATTGCATCATAGTTGTGACTGAGGTGTCGTTTTTCTCTTGCTACTTTCAAGATGTGCCTGTTTTATTTGCCTTTCAACAGTTTGATAGGGATGTGCGTGGGTGTCTTTGTGGTGTTCTTTCCTGATGTGCAGTTAGCATCTTCCTGTTTTATATCAGGTATAGAATATTTTTGAACACTCTATCTTCAAACGTTTCTTTTCTCCGCTTCTAGAAATCCAATTATATGCATTTGAGCCTGTTGATATAATCTAGCAAACCACTCAGGTCTTATCTAAAATACTAAAAGAAGAAAAAATGTTTTATTTGCTTTTTTCCCTTGGATAATTCTATTAATACCTTCAAATTCAATTACTCCTTTATCTGTCATATTCATTTGGTTTTACACCCATCTCCTGAATATTTTCTCTCAAAAATTAAATTTTTCAGTACTGGAATTTTCATGTTTATTGTATCTATTTCTTTAATGAGACTTTCTATTTCTCTGTAGATCTTCTTCAATTAGAAATATGACTAATTTGAGAGATAAAAACATCAGTGGGGGCAGGTGTTTCAGGGAGAGGGCACAGTTTTGTATCTTACTTCAGGAACCGTATTCAATTATCACTGTGAAGGGCAGAGAAAAATCTCCTACTACTTCCCACAGGAGAAGGGGAAAATATCCATGAGCTATGCACAGAGCCCCTGCTCCCCTAGCAAGTCCAGCCCACAAGGGAAGCAATTTCACTATAACCTGAATGTGGTTCCCCAGAGCCTAATCCTAACTGAACCGGGGAGGAGAAATATCCCTGAGTCTCACTAAAGGACTGAGATCTAATCATAGGACTACAGGATAGCTCTCCCCTACACCTTACCGCCACATCAGCAGGGTGACTGTAATGACGGGACCACAGCTAAAGGAAGTGCAAGACCCATGCCCTATTGAAAGAGTTTCCAGGGAAGCCCAAAGACAATAGGAGAGACAAGAGTAAGGCCACTGGAGGAAACAACAGCCTCTGACATCTACAGCTACAGCAAACAATAACCACAGCCTCACTGCCAACTACATACAAAGGCTCACACTGAAGTCCGATCTCCCTCGTAGGAAGAGTGGACAGCATGCAGGAACAGATGAGTAACAGATGGGTAATGTAAGCAGAGAGACAGAAACTCTAAGGAGGAATCCAAAGGAAATGCTGGAAATAGAGAAAACACTGTAACAGAAATGAAGATGCCTGTGATGGCCCATCAGCAGACTGGACATAGCTGAGGAAAGAATCAGTGAGTTTGAAGATAGATCAACGGAAACTTACAGAACTGAAATGCAAAAAGAAAAAAGAAGGAAAAAGAGGAGAGAGAATTCGTAATAACTGTAAGATAATTACAAAATGTATAACATTTGTATAATAAGAACACTAGGAGAACAAAGAGAGAAAAGAACAAAAGAAATATTTTAAGTAATAATAACTGATAATTTATCAACAGGTAAATTTATTAATCTACAGAACCAAGAAGCTCAGAAACACCAACCAGAATAAATAGCAAAATATGTATATCTTGGTATATCATATTCAAACTTCAGAAAATCAGAGATGAAGAACAAAATCTTGAAAGACATCAGAGGGGAAAAACAATCTTACCTGTAGAGGAGCATCGGACTTCTCTTCAGAAACCACGTGAACAAGAAGAGTGTGGAATGAAATGTTTAAACTGCTGACAAAAATCACCAACACAGAATTCTGAAACCAGCGACTTTATTTCTTCAAACTTGAAGGAGACACAAAGACTTTCTCAGGCAAACAAAAATTCAGGGAATTTGTTGCCAGTAGACCTACTTCGCGGGAAATATTAAAAGAAGTTCTTCAAAGAGTAGGAAAATAACACAGGCCAGAAACTCAGATCTACACAAAGAAATTTAGAGCATTGGCTGACACAGTGGCTCACGCCTGTAATCCCAGCATTTTGGGAGGCCAAGGTGGGCAGATCACCTGAGGTCAGGAGTTTGAGACCAGCCTGACCAACATGGAGAAACCTAGTCTCTACTAAAAATACAAAATTAGCCAGGCGTGGTGACACATACCTGTAATCCCAGCTACTCGGGAGGCTGAGGCAGGAGAATTGCTTGAACTCAGGAGGATGAGGTTGCAGTGAGCCGAGATTGCGCCATTGCACTCCAGCCTGGGCAACAAGAGTGAAACTCTGTCTCAAAAAAAAAAAAAAAGGAAGTCAAAGTGTTAGAGAAGAAATAAAATGCAGGCAAAAATAAAATACATCTTGTTTTCCTTTAGGATAATTATAACAACCTCTTTAAAATACAGTTTTAACATTTTTGTCATCTGAGTTCTTGCTAAATTATTTATCTTTTCTTCCCTCTTCAGAATGTATTTTATTTTCTTGTTTTTTCATATGTCATTTAACTTTAGACTATATTTTAGGAATTGTGAGCATTGAAGGGTTGGGATTCCAGATTCTGTTATTTTCTCAGAAAACCTGTGTTCTCTTTGTCTTGGCAAGTAATTTTCTCGGCTGAGTTTGAGCTTCAAACTCTCTATCTTGGGACAGCTTCATTCAGATAGTTTGCTTTTAGTTGAGCTGCATGAGTCTGCTCTGCACATGTGTGTTTCAGGCTGCTATGGTTTGGATTTGTGTCCTTGCCCAAATCTCATTTCGAACTGTAATCACAATATCGGAAGAGGGGCCTGGTAGGAGGTGATTGGATCAAGGGGATGGATTTCCCCTCACTGTTCTCAAGACAGTGAGTTCTCCTTAAGTGAATTCTCACAAGATATGGTTGTTTCAAAGTGTATAGCACTTCTCCTTTCTCTCTCTTCCTCCTGCTCCAGCCACGTGAAGACATGCCCGCTTCCCCTTCACCCTCTGCCATGACTGTAAGTTTCCTGAGGCCTCCACAGCCATGCTTCCTGCACAACCTGCAGAACTGTCAGCTAATTAAACCTCTTTTCTTTATAAATTATCCAGTCTCAGGTAGTTCTTTATAGCAATGGAAGAACAGACGAACACACAGATCAATCAGAGATGTCGGTAGAGAGGGTCGAGTATCCCTTCTCTGCCTCTTCAACAATTTCTCTGCTCTCTGCAGTGTCTACAGTGTCTCAGATTGACTTTCTGGTTTTCCTAGGAAAAACCTATAGGTTTTTCAATGTGAGACTCTGCTGCCACTGTGCACGCTAGGCAGACTGCATTTAGCATAGGCTAAGCCTCATAGATTCATAATCCATGTTTCCACCCCTTAAGTAAGGAGTCCTCCCCTACTACTTTTAGTAAAGCTTAGCTACTTCTGCTTACTTTCTAGCACAGAACATTTGAGTAGAAATGTTTCTTTGTATTGCATTCTGGGTTTATAGTTGTTTCCTGAAGAAAGATATTATCTGCTAGAGCTTTAGTCCCTCATACTCAAAAGCAAAAGATCACTTTCATTTTTGAAAGATGTATTCATTCGTTATAAAATTCTCATTTGAGAATACTTTACTTTTAGTACTTTAAAGATGTCATTCCATTTTCTTCTGGCTTGCACTTTTTTCTGATGCAAAGTATGCAGCCATTCTTATCTTTATGACTAATATAGTTTGGAATTTTCTCTCCACCGAATCTAATGTTGAACTTTGATCCCCAGCGCTGGAGGAAGTGTAAGTGTAAGGTGTTTGGGTCATGGGAGCAGTTGCCTCATCCATGACTCGGTGCTGTCTCCGTGGTAATAAAGGAGTTCCCATTCTATGGGTCAACCTCGAGATCTGATTTGCTAAAAAGAGTTGGCACCTTCCTCTTTTCTCTTTTTCTTCTTCTCACCATGTGATGCCTGCTCCCCTACACTTTCCACCATGAGTGGAAGCTTCCTAAGGCCTCACCACAAGCAGATGCCAGCACCATGCTTCTTGTACAATCTGCAGAACCATGAGCCAAGTTAATCTCTTCTCATTATAAATTATAAAACCGCAGGTATCCCTTTGTAGCAAGACAAAGGGATTAAGACAATGACTTGTAAATAATTATGTAATATGTTTCTGTGTTCCTCTTATGTAAACTGCTTTTAAGATTTTCCTTTTGTAGCAATTTGATTAATATGTGACCCAGTGTTGTTTCCCTCATATTTCTTCTCTGGAAGTTTGTTCATCTTCTTGAATCTATCAGTTTATAGTTTTTAACAAATTTCAAAAATTTTTAATATTCTTCAACTAATTTTTCTACACCCCCATCTCTGTTCTCTGTGTGTAGGACAATTACATTTGTTTTGGACCACTTGATATTCTCTCACAAGTCCTGACACTCTGTTCATTTTTTCCATCTTTCCTGTGCGCTTTATTTTGTTTAGGTTTTATTGTTATATCTTCAAGTTTACTTATCTGTGTGTGTGTGTGTGTGTGTGTGTGTGTGTGTGTTCACAGTGCAATCTGCTAACTTTCTCTTTCACATTGTGTATTTTTGTTCTCCAGAAGCTCAATTTGGATTTTTTTCTTCATATTACATTTCTTTTGCCATCATGCTCATGTTTTCCTATACATCTTGAACAAATGTGTGTGTGTTCTGTCTTAATGCTTTTATCTGCAAATTCCACAATCTCTGTTATTACTGGGTATGTTTCTATTAACTGAGTTTTCTCCTGGTTATGGGTTTTATTATTATGCTTATTTAGTATAAATGTTCTTCGTTGGATGCCAGGCATTATAAACGTTAATGCTATTGGGTGCTGTATCGCTTCAGGGAATGTAGAACCTTGGTCTAGCGCTCTGTGATATCGCCTACAATCAGCTTATTCTTTTGAAGTCCACTTGTCAGTGTTTTTTTTGGCAGACAATCCATGGCAGCCTCTCATCTAGGGCTAGCTTACTCTAACTTCCAAAGCAGCATCCTTCCACAATCTCTGCCCAACACCCACGCATTACTCTAACTTTGCTGGTGGCCATATAAAATTTACTGTACGTGTGTGAACTCTAGGAATCTTTTGTACTTCTGTTTTCTAGTGGTTCCTTTCCCAGCCCTGTGGAGATTTAGCCACACACAGTCACAGATTAATATTGAGGCAAAGATTTGAGAGGACCCCCTGTAGATCTCTGGAATTCTCCCTGCAGCTCCCTTATCTCTGGTAGTCTGCATTGCAAATTCTGACTGCCTTGGCCTCTTAAAGCTACAGTCTCTGTCTGCTCAAATCAGCAAAATTGCTGGGCTCGGTTTGATATTCCCTTTTCTGTGCTGCGGCCTGGAAATTTCTTCCAAGCAGTAAGCTGTATAATTGTATGGCTGGCTTAGTTTGTTTCTGGTCTTTCAGGTATTATTTTGTTCCTGTGCTGACTATTGTTTAAGGTTGGAAATGGTTGTTTCATGTATCTTATTTCATTTTCTAGTTATTCAAGCCAGCAGGTTGCTGGGTGGAAGCAGCATTTCTCAGCAGGTTGTTTTTCACAGTGGAATAGATTAGCAATTCTCCAAATGCTTTCTGTATTGCAACATGGTAAATACCATGATGATGACGTTGGGTGCTAGGTTTCTCACTATTGGCAAAGGGAGAGAGAAATATGAAATGTAGCAAGGCTGGGAAGAATTCCATTATGCTGGATGGGAATCAGAGTTATAAGCATGAACTCATGGTTTATAGACACAGACACAAATATAAGTAGAAAGATAGGCAGGTATGCATGTTTCTTATTTTGTTTGCTTAGAGACATGAAATTAATGACACCATTAGCAATGAGCCCACTGGGTTCTAAACACTGTTTCTCACTAAAATAATAAGTCACTTAGATAAGTGACTAATTCTTAGGCTGAGTCAGGAAAATAAGTTAAGCCTGCAACATATTTTTGTGCAAGAAAATAAGGATATGATCAAAAAGTGTTGGGAGCATGTCCAAGCACAGAGAAACCAGGATAAAAGGCTTTTAACTGACCACACATGAGACAATTTGAGCATCACAATTAATAAGGATACTAAAGGATTTTAACCCATTTGATAAAAAAATAAATTAAAGCAGATAAATAATCGGTTAACATTATGTCAGTACTTTATAGATTAATAAAATAAGGAGATACTAATAAAGTAAATGTGGCAAAATATTTTTAAAAGATGAATCTGAGCAAAGAGTAGATGACAGTTCTTTGTGCTATTCTTGCAAACTTTCATAAATTTGAAATCATTTCAAAATAGGAAATTAAGAACATTTAGATCATTAACACGAAGTCCTAGTAACGAAGACTTTTAAAGGGAGGAAGTCACATTCTTGACTTCCAGTAATTATGCTACAGTTTTGCAGCTGGGCTTAAAACTCCCTGTGCCTTCCATTCATCATGGAACAGATGTCAGCTCTCTCCTTAACAGGCAGTCCCTGGTCCTAACAGTGCTAGTAATGAATGGGGGCCTGGGTGTGTATGATCTGACCTTTCGAAAGAGGGATTTGACTCAGAGTTCACATAGTAAGAGCCTTCTGCACAGCATTGAAATGTGCAAGTCATATTAAACTGATATATCCGTAGAAATCCACCATGATCTCTAAAATTTTTATGAGAGGTTATGCAGCATGTTTCTGTGACAAACGAATTTTTAAAATCTTAAATGGCATAACTGGTTCTTTGTAAGGGCATCTTACTATTGAATTTCTAGGTTTTCTCCTTGAAAATCTTTCCACTTTTCTTTTCCTAGGCTTGCGAGTATTTATGAGGTTTTATAAACTAACCAGTATATCAGTCACAACACTTCTACTGCACTTTCCCTCATTCCAAGTCTTATTTATATATAGGATGATTTTTATCCATTGCCAAAGGACTTGTAAATACAGCTTTTCGATATTTCCCAACTCCAGTCGAACTTGTTGTATGTGAAGGAAACCACAGTCCACGGAAAGGATGATATCTACTTTGATTATGGATCTTCTGTGAAAACTCAGCATTTCATTTATAAAGAGTCAGGCAAGTCAGATTCAAGTGTTCACATTTGCAAGTAAAACACAGCACTTTGGGTACCATTCACCTGTCTCCAGGAAAATACCACCTGCCTGGCTTTGGGGCATGGGAGAGGGCTGGGAAATTAGAGAACCCGGCAGCTTTTGAAACACCAGCCTGGACTTGGGAGAAGCAGATAATTTCCTGGCTGTCTGGAGGAAACCTGATCCTTCCAGAAAGTCCATGAATGGAATGAGGGCAGAACCAGATGGAGCCTGGTTATGTGGCTGACGCCTGGTGAACGCTCAGAGCCCCGGCTTCATAACTGAAGCAGCCGGAGTGGAATAAGGTTGAGATAGGGAGAGATCCAAGGGGAGTGGGAGTGATGCCTTGGGAGTGGCAAGTCTTCATTCCATGGAACTCACTGGTTGCATTGTAGACTATTTAACGTCCTTAACCTCTGGTCTCTAAATGCCAGTAGAGTCCTGGGGCTGTGACAACAAGAACACCCTTACTCATCTCCCATACTCTCCTGGGAGTGTTACTGCAGCAATGAAGAGCGGTCACTTGAGCAATTTGGAGCTATAGTGACCTGACCCATCTACATCTAAAGCAGAGGCTTTCCTCCCTTCTGATGCTAATTGCACACATGGTCACTCTAGGGTTGCTTCAATCAGTTGCTTGTTATGGTCCATTAGGAGAGGAGGTAAGATTTCTTAAGGACTTTGTAATTAGCATTATATTGAAAAACACTGAATAGATTTTCCCTGGGGTGTCCAGACTCTACATGGACCGAGAATATAGGCAGGTGATCAGTGGGGTTTAGGGGTATGGCCCTTCACCAGGACATAAAGCCCATTCTCGGCCCATCTTGTGAGCTGTGCCAAGTCAGAGATAAGCAGCTCCACACACAGTTGTGTCTTTCCACAAAGTCAGACTTTTACTGACACTATTTCAACCACAAAAGGCATTAGCCATAAGGAGTTCCCTAGGAGGTAATTCTCAGTATTTCCTGTTCACTAAGTAGTTAGAACCACAGGCACACAGGCTCAAACCAACGCATGAGTCATTCAACACTACAAACCATACATGATAGTCAACTTCATCAATATATAAATATTCTAGATTAAACATTCCACAAACAAAGTAAAATTAACATCAAGAGGAAAAAGATAGGAAAAAAGGTTAACAAACCAGTCCAGGGAGAGTGACAAAGAGGAAAACAGCCTTCTGGTCTGGGCCAGGAGGTCCATCAGTCTTGCAAGGAAGAGTCTTTGATACGACAGAGCCTTCGGCAGCAGATGCCAGCATTGATCGCGAGTGACAGCAAGACGGTGTCAGGTAAGACAGCTGCTTCGAGCTGCCGAAACCTTGCTCTTTTATGGTTACAGAGTCTTCTGGTGGGGACTGATGGTGGAAGAGTGTGCTGCTTTTTCATATCCTTATCTGGCTGGGTACAGTCTTTATTTTTTATTGGTTTATTAAGCAAAACATCTTGTCCTTGTTGGCAAAATGCCCTATGAAATGTACAATGGAATCTGTTTCTAAGATGGAGTTACTTATGTCAAGGGTGCCCAGGAACACCCAGACCTATGATAAAGGCCCCATTGGCTCTGAGCACTAGGCAAGGAGTGGCCCCTGGAGAGACAAAAGCAGCTCTGCTGCAGGAAGACCTTAAGCTACAAGAGGATCAAGAAGAAAAAGACGGAAGAACTAGGAGTGAACAGAGCAGTAGGTGCACACAAAGCTGAGACTGTGGGAAATCAGAAACCTTATCAGGACATTGAGGGAAGAGGTAAAAAGCTATAATCTCACAAAAGGATTCCCTAGAAAAATCCCAAATCCCCCACATTACCACACATTCCAGGGAATTTAGGGCAACTGCATTTAAAATTCATCGAGTGATAAAGGATCTCACATGGACACATTCCGATCTAGAAGGAAGGTTAGACAACATGTGTCTCTTACCATGGCATAAATTGGAAATAAAATCCTAAGCCCCACAATGAACCAAACAAATCCCCTCTTGGCCAAGGGAACCCCATAGAAACTTGAAAAGCTGAATTCCTGGCCATGCCTTGACAGGAAGGGAGGTCATTCTACCTTCTCCCTTTTAGGGTTTATGCACAGTTGATCAGCGTGAATATTAAGATGGAGATCATAAGACTGATAAACTGACTCTGTGTGACAATAAAATGCCTAACTCCAACTGGACGTTGGCATAGCATCACATGACGGGTAGCAGATCACAAGCCCTGAAGGAAATCTAAATATTTTACCCCAAAATATATGTTGTGACATATTTCAAAATGGCCCTACAAAGCTGTCTCTTGTGGGGGAAATTTGCATCTATAGAGAATCTCCTTCCCTTTTTTCCCAGATCTAGGAGAGACTGAGAGATTTCACTAAGAGTCTGACACCTTTTAAGATCCAAAAAGAGACATTTACCATCCATTCTCTCTGAAGCCTGCCACCTGGGAGCTTTATTTACATAGTAAGAACCTTGGCATCCACAACTCCCCTGTCTTAACTCAAGGATTTTTTTCTACTGACTTCAGCTCTTTCAACAAAGCTTAACTCTTTCAGTCAGTTGTCAATCAGAAAATCTTTGAACCCACCTATGACCTGTAAGCCCCGCTCCTCACCCCTGCCTGGGAGATGTCCCACCTTTCTGGGCTGAACCAATGTACACCTTCCTTGTATTCATTTATGCCTTCACCTGTAACTTCTGTCTCCCTGAAATATATTTTTAAACCACCTCGGGCACACATTTTCAGGCCCATTTAAGACTGTACCCCAGGCCATGGTGACTCATACTGGCTCAGGAAAAAAAAAAAACCTCTTTAAATATATGATGGTGTTTGGCTTTTTCATCAACCATGAGGACATTTCTGAGAGGCTGAAAGCAGACGCAGAGTTAAAGAGGCTGCTGTGTTTCTTAAGAGAAGACAAGGGTCTGTGCTGAAAGCTCCAGAGCATTCTGACAAGGGACAGAATGTGTTGTGCCCTGAGGTGCACCCGGGAACAGAGAAGCTTCACAATGCAGCAGGCTCCAGACCAGCTCAGCTCCCACCTCTGATCTCTGCCTAGGGATCAAGGGGCAGAATGGCTCAGCGTGAGAAAGTGATGTCCAGGGAAACAGAACACCAGGTCTTGCTTAGCTATGCTGTGGGGAGGTCCAGATAAAACCAGCAGGTTCCCAATCTCCTCTGGGGAAGGCCAGTGCAGCAGCCATAACTTAGGACCTTCCTGAATGTGCTGATACACATCATTGCTCACACAACACAACGAACTTCGATGGCTTGTCATTAGCCAACATGTCCCCACATTTGACACTCTTGCCATGGCTGGCAGCAATGTCACAGTCTCACTTTTGGAAGAGGAAGCCTCCTGGGCACCTCCCCAAGATCTTGACTGAAACTGTTAGTCGTTGCAAGAAAACCAGAGGCTAACATGCCACCATGTCAGGGAATGCTAGATTTTCTCATCAGGCTCAAGAGAACACCATGGACCAGAAGCGCACATTCCGAGCAAGGCCATGCCAGGCTTGGATCTCACAGCTCCCCTGAGAACTGGGGACACTCCACGGTAAACATCACATCAAGCAACATCCCTGTCTAGGGATATTATTCCATCCATCACATTATGCCAACTGAAAGGTGTGTGTGTGAGTGTGCAGGTCTGTGAACACATATTCATAGCTATAAATATGCAAACATATTCACGTGTGTAGAATGTGCACAACACATACATATGTATATATTTGTATATGTTAACATACACAAAAGTACATGTGCATTTCTATGTGTATGTGTGTATGCTATATGTACTAACACAGTTATATAAAATCTGACCTCCTTATGCCCATTTTAAATTATTGACTATGGCTCCCCTTCCCAAATTTACTGTGAGGCAGGAACAAACTCCCTTTACCTGTTCGGCAGAATTGGCAGATGACCCTACTGAAAGGGGATTAGAGTTGTACCTCTGAGCTCAAAATCTTACAGTGTTGGTTGACAGCTTTTTTCCTCCCTCCAGATTTATGGTGTTTTAATGAGCAAACCAGTGGCAGAGAATGTCATTATCCTCTCCTTTCACAGCCAAAGGAAGGATGGGCCACAGCATAAGTTCATACAAACAAACTAATGGAAGCAATTTGCACTATTGCCCAAATGGTTGGCTTTTTAAATCCCTCTGTTTCAGTCTCAATTGATTCAGAGAATATCCACATTTGGCATTATTTTTCCCTAGATAATAAATGAACTTGCCCTGCCCTCGACCCTGCCAGTAGCCGGAAGGGAAATATTGGAGAAGCAGTTGACAGGAGGGGACCACGGTCATGATTCAGCTACACACTCCTCTGTGTGCCTCTCAGCCTCCTGCTGCAATAACTCTGTTTCATAAATATTTAATATTTTAGCTATGTTATCTTAAACCAAAAGTTGACCCTTTTTCAAAGTAATCATATAAGTGATCAGTATTTGCACTGCCTGAGGAAACAGGAAATTTGCATCCAGCTTCTCTGAGCCAAAATTAAACATTTATACATTTTATTCACATTGCTTGTCATTAGGCCCAACTTACTAGGGCTCTCTGCATTTGGTTCCACACTAGAAAAATACTTTCTCTTTGAAATAAAATTGCCCACGAAAATTACACTTGTTCTAGGAATGGTAATGTGCCCCTCTAAACTTCTCTAAAAGGTCTTCTCAAGGAAGTAAATATTCGTTGGGAAAATATGCTCGACCTTTCTCGGAGAATTCTACATCTAAGAGGGCTCACGTGTCACTAATCATACCCCAGAACTGTTTGCTTGCTTTTGCTTTTTTTATTTTTTGAAATGATTCAATTTTTAATACCAACTTTGCATCTAGACTATTATTTTCCTTTTTCTACTAACGACCAAGAGGGGAAAGCAGACAGAGGGGCAGAAGGAGAAGGAAAATAATAGAGAAGTTGGCAGAAGGAAATGAAGACTGAGAAAAGTTGTAAGATTTCTAACACCATGAGAGTGAATTTGAGTCATCTTCAAAAGCTGAAGTTGAGTTACTTGGGTCTTTTTCAGCCTAAGATTTAAGTAAAATGTTTAACAGGATGATGTGACCAGCACCCATGAATTTAGAATAGTCTTTTCTTTGGCATTCCTTTTCACATTTGGAATTTCACAGCTTCCAAGACAATGGGCTTGATTTGCCCCATTTTATGTGGCCCCCCAACCTCTCAGTAACTTTCTTGGGGTCCTGATTAATGAGTCTCTGCAGGAATTCCTTGTGAAATTACATGATTGGCCATTCACTTGCCTATATTTTATTTTTAATCATTTTTTTTTAACTTTTACTTGGCTTTCGATTTTTTTAAATTTTTATAGATACAAAACAGTTGTATATATTTTGGTGATCTATATGGTAATAGATACAAGTATATAATGTATGATAATTAAACTAGGGTGATTGGAATATTTATCACCTCAAACATTTACCAGTTCTTTGTGTTAGAAGCATTCCAATTCCACTCTTTTATTTTAAAATATATGATCAATTATTATTAACTAGAGTTGCCCTGTTGTGCTGCCATACACTATCAGGGGTAGCCAAGGGAGAAAATACAATCATGGGTTCTTACTTTCAGTTTATGGTTGGGCAAGTAAAGCCTCTTTCTCATCCCTCTTTTCTGCATATCACTAGAGACAGAAACTAAAAACATGGCTGCAGGCTGCTAAAAGCCCACAACAAAACAAAACAGAAAAACAACAACAACAAAACAAGGCAGTTCAACAAGCTCGCACTTGGTCTTCTTCTTTCTGTTTAACTGTATTTTTTTACCCATTAACACTCTGTTCTTCATCCCTCCCTCCACACGACTGTTCCCAGCCTCTGGTAACCATCATTCTACTCTCTATCTCCAGGAGTTCCATTTTTATGTTTTAGCTCCCACATATGAGTGAGAACATGTGATACTTGTCTTTCTGTGCCTGGCTTATTTTACTTAACATAATGTCATGCAGTTCCATCCATGTCATTGCATATGACAAGATTTCATTCTTCTTGTGGCTGAATCATATTCCACGGTGTCTGTGTACCACATTTTCTTTATCCATTCATCTGTTGATAGACAATTCAGTAAAGTTGTAGAATACAAAATCGATGTACAAAAAAGTAGCATTTCTATATACTAAAAATGAACAATCTGAAAAAGAAACCAAGAAACCAATCTCATTTACAATTGCTATAAATAAAATAAAATACTTAGAAATGAACTTAATCAAATTGAAAAATCTCTGCAATGAAAACTATAAAAATAGATGAAAAAAACTGAAGAGGACACAAAAAAGATGGCAAGATATTCCATGTTTATGAATTGGAAAAATCAATATTGTTAAATGTCTATACCAACCAAAGCAACCTACTAATTTAATGCCCTATCAAAATATCAATTACATTCTTCACAGAAATAGAAAAAATAATCCTAAAAGGAATGTGAAACCACAAAAGAACGGCAATAACCAAAACCATCCTAAACACAAAGAACAAAGCTGGAGGCATCACATTATCTGACTTCAAATTATACTACAAAGCTACAGTAATCATTGTTTTAAAAAATTTACATAGATGTACAAAACCAACTAATGTCAATTTAATGAATTATTATAAAGTGAACAACGCATAAGCATTGTCATGCAACAGAACATTGTCAGCATTACAAACATTTCCTAAGTGACCTTTTTCAGTCATAACTCCTTCCTCCTCCCTTAATAGTAATCTCAATTTTAATTTTTATGGTCATCGCATCCTTGCTTTTTCTTTATGAGCACTACCATTTTTACCATTAAACACTGTGGTTTAGTTTTGCATGCCTGTTTTACTTTATATAAACATAACCATCCCTTATGTAACCTTTTCTTTCACACAGTATGACATGTGTGAGATTCATTCACATTGATGCGTATGGCTGTGGTTTCTTCATTTACTCATTACTTCTAAATCTGAGTTGTTTTCATTAGCTATTGCAAGTGATGAAGTGCATGGTATTCTTAAATATACTTTCAAGTGCATAAACTGTCATGGGGTAGACGCTTAAGGTTGGAACTGCTGGGTCTTGGAGCATGCGTATGTTCAACTCACACAGACATGCTGAACAGTTTTCCAGAGCGGTGTTCCAATTTACATCCATATCCAAGCATGTATTAGAGTTCCTATTGCTTCATACCCTTGCCAATGCTAAGTACATTCTTCCATCTCTTAAATGTTAGCCATTGTATATTAGTATCCCATTGTGGTTTTATTTAGTATTTTCCTGATTTCTAATGAAGTTGAGCAGGTTTGTCTGCCACTTTATCCTCTGTTTTTACTTTTTTCCCATATGGCATAATTTTTAAAGACTATTTCTGCCTCAATTTGTAGTGGGTGCCAACAATGTAACACAACTTTGCTGTAAATCAAGTGATGACACAGTGCAAATCTTTAATTTTGGACTCAATTCTATAACATTTGTTTAAATGTCCGTCTCTGTGCCAATACAACCTTTTCTCAATTACTGCAGTCTAGCTATCTAGAAAAGCAAGTGCTTTCGCTTTGTTCCTTGCCTCAGGGAGTGCCTTGCCTACTTTTGACTTCCTTGACATACGGAATAGAGCAGAGGAATAAAAGCTTCAAGAATTTGTCTAAGAGCAAGCAGGTGATATGCACACCCTTTTCCCGGAGCCTGGCTAATCAGCTCTTATCTCATTTAGACCATCCATTTGCACAGTCCACAGTAGGTGATGGTGTTCCTCCACAAAGACGATATTCTCAAGTCTCAGGTACATGTTTACCACTTTTCTATTCTTCACTCTTTCCTGCGTCTTCCACTTTTGGGGTCATTTTTTTTACTATCCTTCAGTATTTCTTTCAGTGCACATTTGCTGGTGACATATTTTGTGGCTGTGTTTTCCTGAAATCTATTTAATCTTCATCCTTGAAGGACAGTTCTGCTGGGGCAGTAGTTACTTTCACTCCATTGTTTTCTGCTTTTTTTGCTTATTTGTCAGCTGGATGAGGAGCCAGCTGTCATTCATTGATGTTTCTTCTGGCTGCCTTCAAGAGATTCTCTCCATCCCTTGTTTCAGGTTTCTCAATGACATGTGGAGGTGTATCTTTCCTTTATGCTGTTTGAGGTTTGCCAATTGATGTTAGTTACCAGTTCCAGAAAATTCTCAGTCACTGTTCTTTCAACTTTCACTTCTGCCCATCATGCCCCATCCCTCCTTCTGGGTCTGCAACTCAGTGTATATTAAATTGACTTTCTATGTCCTCTATTTCTCTTACCTTCTTCTATATATGCAGAATTCTTGTGACTTGCTGTGATTCATTCCAGAGAGATTTTTTTCCTAATAACTTCCAGTTTACAAATTACTTCTTAAGCTGTGTCTAGTAAGCTGTGAAGCTAGTTCATTGTATTTTTAATTTCGGTTTTTATATTTTTATTTCTAGAAGTTCCCATTTGTTCTTTTTTAAGTACGTTGTCACTTTTTATAGTCTTCAGCTCTCTACTACATTTTTTATTTTTCTTTTATCTCCTTGAGCAAACAAGCACAGCAATTTTGAAATTGGTGACTGATAAATCTAGTTAAAATTGAAGATTCCTTAGGATTGTCTATGTGGAGAATCATGTCATTTGCAAATAAAGAGTGTTTTACTTCCAACTTTTTTTTTTTTTTTTTTTTTTTTTGAGGCAGAGTTTTACTCTTGTTGCCCAGGCTGGAGTGCAGCTGCATGGTGGTCTCAGCTCACTGCCACCTCTGCCTCCCAGGTTCAAGCGATTCTCCTGCCTTAGCCTCCTGAGTAGCTGAGATTACAGGCCCCCACCACCACGTCCAGCTAATTTTGTATTTCTAGTAGAGATGAGGTTTCACCATTTTGGCCAGGCTGGCCTTGAACTCCTGACCTAAGGTGATTCACCTGCATTGGCATCCCAAAGTGCTGGTATTACAGTCATGAGCCACCGCTCCCGGCCTTACTCCTTACTTCCCACTTTCTATCTTTATTAGTTTTGTTTGTTTGTTTGTTGCCTTATTGCCCTCACCAGAACTAACAGAAAAATGTTCAATAGACATGCTAAGAGCCAACATCCTGGGTTCTAATCTTAAGGGAAAAACATTTAATTTTTCACCATGGAGCTGCCTTTGCTCTCACTCATATGAACACTGTCTTGGCCTCCTTCTTATCCTGTCCCTGCTTGTCATCCTTGACCTGCACATTTGGAGGCAGCCTCTATCCAGTTTCCATTTTCATGTCCTGGGTAAATAAGGCCCCACACCCTGAACCACTTGACCACTTTGCTTCTGCTTTAAGCCTGCTAGACCTGATAATGCAACCTTGGAGTCCCTGTGCTTATTCCTCTTCAAATTAACCAGTCCAACCCTGTCCCAGGAAACCCAAACACGTGATGTTCTAGACCCCAATAAAGGCTTCAGCTCACATGTTATCCCTTTCTCTGTCTTGCCCCCACTGATTGATTCTGTATGTCTTGACAGCTCCCTGTGTTCCATGGGCCCTTCGAGGCATGCTGCCCGCTTTTCCCTGGGACCTGTGAGTAGGAGAAATATTTTCGTGGTTCCAGTCTAAGTGGCCCTCACTGTGCTGTACCCGACTACACCAAACCTAACCTAAATACCTCAGTCAACACATCACAGCCTAAGTGCGGTGTTACAAGTTCTTTATGTAGATGCCTTTTATCAAGTTGAGGAAGTGTTTTTCTGTTCTAAATGTGCTGAGAATTTTCATCATTAATGAGTGTTGAATGTTGTCAAATGCATTCTTTGCACCTACTGAGATCTTGCATGAATTTTCTCCTCTTTTCAAGTGGTGAATGACATTGATTAGTTTACAAATGATCACCAGCTTTGCATTTCTGGGAACCACTTCACCTCTCCACAATATGTGTATGTAGGTACATATGTATGGTGTATGCATGTAGCATGTATAATGGGTGTATGTAGTGTGTGTATATGTATGATGTATGTATTTGTGTATATGTACATATATGTGTATGATGCTGAATTTTGTTTGCTAATCCATTATTAAGAATGTTATCTCTAGATTTACAAGGATATTGGTCATTTTCTCTTATTTTAATGATTTCACATGGTTTTGACTTTAGAGCTATGCTAGACTCTTAAAATGCCTTTATAATTGTTCCCTCATTTACTATGTTCTGACAGTGTGTGTAAGATTGTTATTTTTTCTTCCTTAAATATTTAATAGAGTTTGTGTTGGTGTCCTTGTCCTTGCACCTGAACAGCGACTGTATGACAATATAACTTGGCTTCAAGTCATGAGAACTCAATCAGTCCATGTCCAGTGGAGTGTTAGTGCTTCCAGGATCATTGACTAAGCCCATGCCAGGCCATTGTCACTGTTGGAGACACGCAGGAGCAGGCAGGGACCATGCTGCATGGGGATCTGCAAGAGTGAAGCACAGGCTGCAGGGGAACAGCCAGGGTGTCCACTTGCGCCTTCCTGGGGAGCTCAGGAGACCCTCCTGGGAGAAGTGATATTTGAAAATACTGGGGGGTGCCCAAGATGGCCAAATAGGAATAGCTACAGCCTCTAGCTCCCAGCGTAAGCGATGCAGAAGATGAGTGATTTCTGCATTTTCAACTGAGGTACCAGGTTCATCTCACTGGGGAGTGTCAGACAGTCAGTGCTGGTCAGTGGGTGCAGCCCGACCAGAGAGAGCTGAAGCAGGGCGAGGCATCGCCTCACCTGGGAAGTGCAAGGGAGAAGGGAATTCCTTTTCCTAGCCAAGGGAAACTGAGACACACAACACCTGGAAAATCGGGTAACTCCCACCCTAATACTGCACTTTACCAAGGGTCTTAGCAAATGGCACACCAGGAGAGTATATTCCACACCTGGCCTGGAGGGTCCCACGCCCACAGAGCCTCCCTTATTGCTAGCACAGCAGTCTGAGATCTAACTGCAAGGCGGCAGCAAGGCTGGGGGAGGGGCGCCTGCCATTGCTGAGGCTTAAGTAGGTAAACAAAGCCACCTGGAAGCTCGAATTGGGTGGAGTCTACCGCAGCTCAAGGAGGCCTGTTTGCCTCTGTAGACTCCACCTCTGGGGACAGGGCATAGCTAAACAAAAAGCAGCAGAAACCTCTGCAGATGTAAATGTCCCTGTCTGACAGCTTTGAAGAGAGCAGTGGTTCTCCCAGCACAGAGGTGGAGATCTGAGAACAGACAGACTGCCTGCTCAAATGGGTCCCTGACCCCCGAGTAGCCTAACTGGGAGACATCCCCTACTAGATGCAGACCGACACCTCACAGCTCACATGGCTGGGTACACATCTGAGACGAAGCTTCCAGAGCAACAATCAGACAGCAACACTCGCTGTTCAGCAATATTCTATCTTCTGTAGTCTCTGCTGCTGATACCAAGGCAAACAGCGTCTGGAGTGGACCTCAAGCAAACTCCAACAGACCCACAGCTGAGGGTCCTGACTGTTAGAAGAATAACTAACAAACAGAAAGGATACCCACACCAAAACCCCATTAGTACGTCACCATCATCAAAGACCAGAGGCAGATAAAACCATAAAGATGGGGAAAAAGCAGTGCAGAAAAGCTGGAAATTCAAAAAATCAGAGCACATCTCCCCCATCCAAAGGAACACAGCTCATCACCAGCAACGGAACAAAGCTGGATAGAGAATGACTTTGACGAGTTCAGAGAAGAAGGCTTCAGTCGATCAAACTTCTCAGAACTAAAGGAGGAACTACGTACCCAGCGCAAAGAAACTAAAAACCTTGAAAAAAGAATGGATGAATGGATAACTAGAATAATCAATGCAGAGAAGACCATAAAAGAACTGACAGAGATGAAAACTATGACACTAGAACTACGTGAATAATGCACAAGCTTCAGTAACCGACTCCATCAACTGGAAGAAAAAGTATCAGTGATTAAAGATCAAATGAATGAAATGAAGCAAGAAGAGAAGTGTAGAGAAAAAAAGAGTAAAAAGAAATGAACAAAGCCTCCAAGAAATATGGGATTATGTGAAAAGACCAAATCTATGTCTGATTGGTGTGCCTGAAAGTGATGGGGAAAATGGAACCAAGTTGGAAAACACTCTGCAGGATATTATCCGGGAGAACTTCCCCAACCTAGTAAGGCAGGCCAACATTCAAATTCAGGAAATACAGAGAACGCCACAAATATACTCCTCAAGAAGAGCAACTCCAAGACACATAATTGTCAGATTCACCAAAGTTGAAATGAAGGAAAAAAATGTTAAGTGCAGCCAGAGAGAAAGGTCGGGTTACCCACAAAGGGAAGCCCATCAGACTAACAGCAGATCTCTCGGCAGAAACTCTACAAGCCAGAAGAGAATAGGGGCCAATATTCAACATTCTTAAGGAAAATAATTTTTAACCCAGAATTTCATATCCAGCCAAACGAAGTTTCATAAGTGAAGGAGAAACAAAATCCTTTCCAGACAAGCAAATGCTTAGAGATTTTGTCACCAGCAGGCCTGCCCTACAAGAGATCCTGAAGGAAGCACTAAACGTGGAAAGGAACAACCAGTACCAGCCATTACAAAAACATGCCAAAATGTAAAGACCATCAATGCTAGGAAGAAACTGCATCAACTAACGAGCAAAATAACTAGCTAATATCATAATGACAGGATCAAGTTCACACATAACAACATTAACCTTAAATGTAAATGGACTAAATGGTCCAATTAAAAGACACAGACTGGCAAATTGGATAAAGAGTCAAGACTCATCAGTTTGCTGTATCCAGGCTCAAAATAAAGGGATGGAAGAAGATCTACCAAGCAAATGGAAAACAAAAAAAAGCAGGGGTTGCAATCCTAGTCTCTGATAAAACAGAATTTAAACCATCAAAGGTCAAAAGAGACAAAGAAGGCCATTACATAATGGTAAAGAGACCAATTCATCAGGAAAAGCTAACTATCCTAAATATATATGCACCCAATACAGGAGCACCCAGATTCATAAAGCAAGTCCTTAGAGACTTACGAAGAAACTTTGACTCCCATACAATAATGATGGGAGACTTTAACACCCCACGGTCAACATTAGACAGATCAACGAGACAGAAAGTTAACAAGGATATCCAGGATTGAACTCAACTCTGCACCAAGTGGACCTAATAGACATCTACAGAACTCTCCACCCCAAATCAACAGAATATACATTCTTCTCAGCATCACATTGCACTTATTCCAAAATTGACCACATACTTGGAAGTAAAGCACTCCTCAGCAAATGTAAAAGAACATAAATTATAACAAACTGTCTCTCAGACCACAGTGCAATCAAAGTAGAACTCAAGACTAAGAAACTCAATCAAAAACCCTCAACTACATGGAAACTGAACAACCTGCTTCTGAATGACTACCGGCTACATAACGAAATGAAGGCAGAAATAAAGATGTTCTTTGAAACCAATAAGAACAAAGATACAACATACCAGAATCTCTGGGACACATTTAAAGTAGTGTGTAGAGGGAAATTTATAGCACTAATTGCCCATAAGAGAAAGCAGGAAAGATCTAAAATTGACACCCTAACATCACCATTGAAAGAACTAGAGAAGCAAGAGCAAACACATTCAAAAGCTAGCAGAAGGCAAGAAATAACTAAGATCAGAACAGAACTAAAGGAGATAGAGACACAAAAAAAACCCTCCAAAAAATCAATGAATCCAGGAGCTGGTTTTTTTTAAAAGATCAACAAAATTGATAGACCACTAGCAAGACTAATAAAGAAGAAAAGACAGAAGAATCAAACAGATGCAATAAAAAATGATAAAGGGGATATCACCACTAACCCCACAGAAATATAAACTACCATCAGAGAATACTATAAACACCTCTACGCAAATAAAGGAGAAAACCTAGAAGAAATGGATAATTTCCTGGACACTTACACTCCCCCAAGACTAAACTAGGAAGAAGTTGAATCCCTGAATGGACCAATAGCAGGCTCTGAAATTGAGGCAATAATTAATAGCCTACCAACCAAAAAAAGTCCAGGACCAGACGGATTCACAGCAGAATTCTACCAGAGGTACAAAGAGGAGCTGGTACCATTCCTTCTGAAACTATTCCAATCAATAGAAAGAGAGGGAATCCTTCCTAACTCATTTTATGAGGCCAACATCATCCTGATACCAAAGCCTGGCAGAGACACAACAAAAAAGAGCATTTTAGACCAATATCCCTAATGAACATCAATGCAAAAATCCTCAATAAAATACTGGCAAACCAAATCCAGCAGCACATCAAAAAGCTTATCCACCATGATCAAGTGGGCTTCATCCCTGGGATGCAAGGCTGGTTCAACCTACACAAATCAATAAACATAATCCAGCATATAAACAGAACCAAAGACAAAAACCACATGATTATCTCAATAGATGCAGAAAAGGCCTTTGACAAAATTCAACAGCACTTCATGTTAAAAACTCTCAATAAATTCGGTATTGATGAAACATATCTCAAAATCATAAGAGCTATTTATGACAAACCCACAGCCAATATCATACTGAATGGGCCAAAACTGGAAGCATTCCCTTTGAAAACTGGCATAAGACAGGGATGCCCTCTCTCACCACTCCTATTCAACATAGTGTTGGAAGTTCTGGCTGGGGCAATCAGGCAAGACAAAGAAATCAAGGGTATTCATTTAGGAAAAGAAGAAGTCAAATTGTCCTTGTTTGCAGATGACATGATTGTATACTTATAAAACCGCATCGTCTCAGCCCAAAATCTCCTTAAGCTGATAAGCAACTTCAGTAAAGTCTCAGGATACAAAATCAGTGTGCAAAAATCACAAGCATTGTTATACACCAGTAACAGACAAACAGAGAACCAAATCATGAATGAACTCCCATTCACAACAGCTTCAAAGAGAATAAAATACCTAGGAATCCAACTTACAAGGGATGTAAAGGACCTCTTCAAGGAGAACTACAAACTACTGCTCAGTGAAATAAAAGAGGGCACAAACAAATGGAAGAACATACCATGCTCATGGATAGGAAGAATCAATATTGTGAAAATGGCCATACTGCCCAAGGTAATTTATAGATTCAATACCATCCTCATTAAGCTACCAATGACTTTCTTCACAGAATTGGAAAAAAATGCTTTAAAGTTCATATGGAACCCAAGACAATCCTAAGCCAAAAGAACAAAGCTGGAGGCATCACGCTACCTGACTTCAAACTATACTACAAGGCTACAGTAACCAAAACAGCAAGGTACTGGTACCAAAACAGCATGGTACTGGTACCAAAACAGAGATATAGACCAATGGAACAGAACAGAGCCCTCAGAAATAGTACCACATATCTACAGCCATCTGATCTTTTTAAACCTGACAAAAATAAGAAATGGGGAAAGGATTCCCTATTTAATAAATAGTGCTAGGAAAATTGGCTAGCTATAAGTAGAAGGCTGAAACTGGATCCTTTCCTTACTCCTTATATGAAAATTAATTCAAGATGAATTAGAGACTTAAGTGTTAGACCTAAAACCATAAAAACCCTAGAAGAAAACCTAGGTAATACCATTCAGGACATAGGCATGGGCAAGGACTTCATGTCTAAAACAACAAAAGCAACAGCAACAACAGCCAAAATTGACAAATGGGATCTAATTAAACTAAAGAGCTTCTGCATAGCAAAAGAAACTACCATCAGAGTGAACAGGCAACCTATATAATGGGAGAACATTTTTGCAATCTACTCATCTGACAAAGGGCTAATATATAGAACCTACAAAGAACTCAAACAAATTTACAAGAAAAAAACAAATAAACCCATCAAAAAGTGGGCAAAGGATATGAACAGACACTTCTCAAAAGAAGACATTCATACAACCAGCAGACACATGAAAAAATGCTCATCGTCACTCGCCATCAGAGAAATGCAAATCAAAACCACAGTGAGATACCATCTCACACCAGTTAGAATGGCAATCATTAAAAAATCAGGAAACAACAGGTGCTGGAGAGAATGTGGAGAAATAGGAACACTTTTACACTGTTGGTGGGAGTGTAAACTAGTTCAGCCATTGTGGAAAACAGTGTGGCAATTCCTCAAGGATCTAGAACTAGAAATACCATTTGACCCAGCCATCCCATTACTGGGTATATACCCAAGGGATTATAAATCATGCTGCTATAAAGACACATGCACACATATGCTTACTGCAGCACTATTCACAATAGCAAAGACTTGGAGTCAACCCAAATGTCCATCAGTGACAGACTGGATTAAGAAAATGTGGCAGGTATACACCATGGAACACTATGCAGTCATAAAAAAGGATGAGTTCGTGTCCTTTGTAGGGACATGGATGCAGCTGGAAACCATCATTCTCAGCAAACTATCACAAGAATAGAAAACCAAACACCGCATGTTCTCACTCATAGGTGGGAACTGAACAATGAGATCACTTGGACACAGGAAGGGTAACATCACACTCCGGGGCCTATTGTGGGGAGGGGGGAGGGAGGAGGGATAGCATTAGGAGAAATACCTAATGTAAATGACGAGTTAATGGGTGCAGCATACCAACATGGCACATGTATACATATGTAACAAACCTGCACGTTGTGCACATGTAATGTACCCTAGAACTTAAAGTATAATAATAATGAAAAAAAAGAAAAAAAAAAAAGAAAATACTACTTTGCTATATGGTGGTCTGAAATGCTTTTGGCACTGTTAAATATTTAATTTCATTTTCTAGATTTTTTAATACTCTTAAAATTCTCTAATTCTCTTTCAATGAATTGTTTCAGATGCAAAAAGTTTATGCTAAATACTAGAGGCAAAAAACAGAGTGGTCTCCTTGAGACCTTCAGAAGGGTCGCTTAGCCAGAATGCAAAGTCTGGGGGTGAAGTGCAAGGGTCAAACTGGGCAGATAGCCAGGTCCCTACCTTGCAGACTCCAGCTGAGGCAGTGCAGCCTGACTGCGAGGGCTCTGGGGAGTCAGCGGGGGAATGTTGGGGCTTCTGGTGCATGCACTGGGCAGAGGGAGGAGCCTGGCCTTGAGATGCAAGTCAGAGAGAATGCTCAGGTCAGCAGAGAGAGAGAAAGCTGGTTCAGGCTGGGACGTGGTGAGTGGGAGGGCCTTGGCACAGCCAAGTGCGTGGTCCTGTGGGCAGGTGGGGAAATGCCTATGCAGGGGAAATACCAGGGACAGGCCTGGAGATGTAAATCCATGCTTCCTCTGTGAATAGAAGTCCCCTGTGGCCATGAGAGTGGATGAACACCCACAGTGAAAAGAGGAGGAGGCTACCCACAGAGCCTATGGAAATCCCAACACTCAAGGCCCAGGAGGAGGAGAAGATGCTCTCGGAGAAACTCAGAAGGACACCCCCCGCCCTCGCAGAGACACAGAAAGAGGTCAGGGTTGGTAATGTCACATACACCCAAACAGGGCCAATGTGACTGAGGAACAGAGTGTCTTCCTTCACTTTTCTTCTGACCAGCACCTCTGATTGCCCCAAACGTACCATTACAACTCCCAGAATGTTCCAGTTACCTATGACTGGGGCCGGAGATGACAGGGAGCTTGCGGCTTCAGCCCTGCAGGGCACATTTGCTTCCAGCTTCCGCTACAGACACACACACAGATGTCCACCGGCAGATGGGTCTCCTGCAGCCCCAGAGGTCATGGGTAGACCCTGGAGATACTTACCACCTTCCAGGTAACCCAAGTGGTCACAGTCACACTCAAAGAGGCACTTTCCACAGGTGAGTTCGTGCCAAAGAGAGGCAGGCAGCCAAGGAGCAGGGGTGGGAACGTGGCAGAGATCTGGAGCTAAGACCACTTTGAAGACAGAGCCCTTCTTTCTTCGTGGAGCTCATCAAGGACAGGAGGTGAATACAAGCACATCTTTTTCTCA
Organism: Macaca fascicularis; assembly: GCF_037993035.2. Lineage (NCBI taxonomy): Eukaryota > Metazoa > Chordata > Mammalia > Primates > Cercopithecidae > Macaca > Macaca fascicularis. The sequence continues at coordinate 139,602,826 of NC_088383.1, read as the reverse complement.
GTAATCAAAGTTTGATTTTAAATTATGTAAGGTGGGTGGTAACTCCCGGAGGTTAAGTGCTTTCTAGTTTGCTTTGCATGTGATAGCTGGTGGCAATGGCAAACAGGGCCTGGGAAGAACAAATGCAGTTAGGAAAGGAGATGGTTTGAAATGCAAATTCCCCATCCACCTCCCAAAAGAATCACTCCCGCACCGTCCACGTAGTCAGTGCAAGACTCAGAGAGAGAGAGAGGCGGGAGCACCGTGTGTAGAAGCCAAGCGTGGAATGTGAAGATGACCCGCGTGGTGCCAAGAAGAGCCACTGAGCATGAAGCCAGCTTTACTCTCCAGATGCTGGATGACTAGAGATGTTGTAAACTCTTCTAAATCTTTAGTTGTCTTATCTCTGTAAAGGGGAGCATAGCATCTCACCTAGTTAGCCTCAGCTTTGTGAAGACGAAATGAGATGATACAATATAACTGGTCCATGAGTTGCACAGTGGAGTGAATGTGCTGGTCGCATGGAGGGATGGGCCACCTCTGCTCTGGGCGGGTGAAGGGGGAGTAAATGTCATCCCACACTTAAGTTCAAAAGACCAAAGGCACAGCAGCTTGATGAACACGTGCAGCTCAGCAGAGGTTTAAGTGGTCGATAGGTCAAGTTGAGTCAACAGCGTGATGTCATCACAAAGAAGTTCATGGGCCTGCAGACCAGCCAGATAGACACAAGAGCACTGGGGATGACAGGCGTAACGGAGTCAGGGCCCCACTTGCTCCACTCCACAGTCCTCTGTGACACTCTAAGCATCGACTGAGAGATTGGGGGAATGGCTTGCGCTGGGTTGGATTCAGATTTGGGCACCAGTGTCTAGGCACCTGGACTACCTTCTGAGAAGAGTGATCAGGAATCGAGGGGTCAGAAAACAAGAGGAGCAGGAAATGGTTGAAGAGGTGTCTAACTGGCACTGTCTCCTGGCACATAACTGCTGAGATGATTGTCAAGAAGCAGCAATGCTGGGCTTGCTTTAAATGGCTCCTGAAAGCAGAAATTCCAAGACAGAGAGGCCGAGTCACCAGGGAGATAGAGTTTCATCTTCTCAACTAGCAGAAGCTTAATAGCAAAAAGTAGCTGAACCTCCACAGGACCCTTGACAGGCAAGTCCGCTCAGGCTCAGCCTGTGTCCAACATGGCAGAGGGATTTCCAATCTCGTTTTAGGGGAGGTCAGACTGAATGATGTCTAGAACCTTCCAACAACCTCCAGGTGCTGGAAGATTTGCAACGGGCCATTCACAGTTTCCCAATTGCTTCCCAAGTTCCTCATAGGGCTCTGTAACAGCTGATACGTAAGCCACGTGGTTACAGACACATGTATCATATTTTTCTGAAGAGTGGCACACAGTACTTTGGAAAATAATCCAATCTCATGTGGACAGTGTCTCAGTGTTTCAGTGGGCGAGCAAAAGACATGAGGATGGGGTCAGGGTGCCTGAGGCAGGAGCTGAGAATGGCCATCCTGTTACTGAGAGAGCTGCTGGCAGAGATAATCCAGGGCAAAAGAACTGACATGAAAAAGCAGCAAACCAGAAACCACAGGCACAGCGGGAACCCTCCCGCCAGGCCACTGCCGCCAACGGGAATGGTAGCCCTGCTCTGCCCTCAACATGGCAAAATAAAATGAGAGTGCAAGCCGACCATTCCCTTATCCTGAAAGATATGGAACTAAATCTGTGCAAGAACCCATCTCAAATTCAACGGCAGGTAAGCAAGGAATGAAGCTCTCCACAGACAGGAACCAACAAAGAAACACCTCCCTAGGTGCATAGTGATTTAGTCACCAAAAGAAAAGTAATAATCTGTGTAGTCAGAAGTGTCCGCCTAAGAACCAGGCTTACAGCAGTATCCAAAGAAAAAGTTTACATTGCAGTTTTGAATTTGTTTCGGGAGGTTTCAAATGGCAGAGCACTCTGCAATGAGGACCTACTGCTCTCAGCTGAAAAACACGATTGCTGAATTACAAAGGCCAATGGAGGGAGAGAGCAGAATTGAACCCTGGCAAAAGTGTCATCAGGGAACTGCAGGACCAACTGAAGGAAACCTCCCCGGACTACAGAGGAAAAGCATCAAGAGAGAAATAAAAGCAAAAAATAAAACAAAATCACAAGATATGTGCTCTTAAAACTAAGTGGTGAAAAGTGCAGGCTGTGGAAATGAAGTCCCTGGGGTTAAAATACAAGCTCTGCCGCTTACTGACTTCGTGAGTTCCGGCGAGTTCACCACCTTCAGAGTCTCTGTGTTCACAATTAAAATACGAGGTTGCTTGTTGAGTTGTTCTGAGGATTGAAAGGGGTAATGGAGTCCACAGCAATTGCCAAGCACATATTCAGCACGTGATAAGCAATAACCTTTTTTAACCTCAAAAAAGAAAAACCTGCCAACGATTACAATGGAAAACGTATAAAAAGCGCATCTGAACACAACATGGCAAAATGTGTAAAGTTGAAGACTTATGAGAAGCTATTATAAATGCGCTCAACATGTAAATCAGTTTAACCAGGAAAGGGTAGGAATCAGCTTGGTTTCAGATGTTTCTTCTTCAGAGGGTGTTGACGATGTCTTCTCCAAATCTCTGTTGGCACCTCCCTTACTGAGATCCACAGGCCACCCTGGTTCCCCCAGTGTTACAGGACGCAAAGGCCAGTGCCTGGTCCTGATGCCGCTGCTGCCTGTGTAAGGCTCCTGCCTCCGTTACAGAGGACATGGAGAAAGGACACGCAGTTTCTGCTAATTCATAGACTATTATTGAGCACAACAGAGCACAAGTGAGCATGGGCCACACCAAAAAGCAAATGGATAATACTGGTCAGGCGCGGTGACTCATGCCTGTAATCCCAACTCGTTGGGAGGCCGGGGCAGGCGGATCACCTGAGGTCGGGAGTTCAAGACCAGCCTGGCCAACATGGAGAAACCCCGTCTCTACTAAAAAATACAAAATTAGCCAGGCATGGTGGCCCATGCCTGTAATCTCAGCTACTCGGGAGGCTGAGGCAGGAGAATTGCTTGAACCTGGGAAGCGGAGGTTGCAGTGAGCTGAGATCGCGTCATTGCACTCCAGCCTGGGCAAAAAGAGCAAAACTCCATCTCAACAACAACAACAACAACAACAACAACAAAGGATCATATTGACTGTTGACGATCAAAAAATAAACAAACATACGATAAATGCTGCCATGCTTTTCCACAGCAACAGGTAGTATCTTAAAAAAATTATTTTTAAACAATAAAAGTAAATAAACTGAGCCTCTAATTTAAGAACCTAAGACAAGAATCATGAAATAAAGAGAAAAGAGAAATCAACACAGTTAAACAGAGGAAGAAATCCATTTGAAGTCGTAGAGCTCATAAATTTTGTTTGTGGGCTTTTAATTATGGCAAAAACTGATAATAAAGATAAGTGAATTAGATAAACATGGGAGTTATAATCAAGCCGAGGAAAAGAGAAAAGGAAAATGTAAAACCTGGGTGTCAAAACAGATGAAATCACAGGCAGGGAGCAACTTTTACAAATTGTCATGAGAAAATACCTTCAGAACTAGGACTAACTCTCTTCCTGTTCACGATTTTAGTAAATACTCTAAACCTCTAAGTTTGAAATCTGCCTGAATGTTAGCAGCTTGAGGCCAGGGATCTGGGGCTGTTTTGTTCAGAAATGACACGGAAGTCTCTGCAGAAGTGCCTGGCACTGAGCAAGTGGTCAATCAATGTCTGTTGAATGAATGAATGAGTGAAGGGAGGCAGAAAGGAAAAAATAAAGGAAATCTGCAAAAAAATTAAAGGTATTTTTAGGAGAGCAAACATTTCCAAACTTATTTAAGACAATGCTAGAAAATATAAATGAACCAGTAGCCATGAAAGAAATAGCCCCAAAGGTGAGACTAAGGTTCCTTCCATCATATAATATATTACACAATAATGAAATATAGAATGAGATAGAGCCATATATATTCACATGAAAAGGTTTCAAATATTTATTATTAAAAGAAAAGGGCAAGTTGAATACTATACATTCAGAATTATTCAATTTTATTAAAAATACAAAGAGGAACATTTTATATTTCTGTATGTACTTATACATGCTTTGAAATACATAGAAAAAAAATCTGTAAGAATCCACAGCTGGTGGCTGTGTTCGCTTCTGCTGATGGAACAGGAAAGGGGGAATGGAATAATCTAGAGAGATTTTTGCTTTATCTGTATATTTAAAATTTCACATAACAAAAGCATATTCATATATGGTTTATAGTTAAAAATTAATTTAAAAGATGAAATGTTTAAAATCACCCAAGAGCTAACCTCATAAAATACGCCAGGTGCAGGCATTTTTACGAGCAGGTTATTTCAAAACCAAAAAGAGATCATTCTTATGCTATTTAAATTATTTCAGCACATAGAAATTTGGAAAGCTTCCCAGTTCACTGCACATAACCCTGACACCAAAAAAAATTTTAGAAGCACAAAAATAAAACTATATAATAACCTTAGCTATAAATAAATATTTTTAAATTCTAAATAAGTACTAGCAAATATAATTTTTCTAATCTCTTAATATATCAAAATAACAGAAAATGACCAAATTATTTTTTCTAGAAACATGAATAAATTTATTAATATCATTCATCATAGTAAGACCAAGAGAAACAAACTGTATCATTATCGTAATAACTGCCTAGAAGCCATTTGGCCAAGTTCAATATTCATTTGTGATTTTTTATAGATTATTTGTAAAATAAGGATAGAAGAATATTGCTCAGAATATTTTAAAATAACATAAAAAAGATTTATTTCAAACTATTAGCCCTTGCTATCTGTATATAGTAGAAAAATACAAACTGTTTTCTCCTGCTATACTCTCAACACTCAATACAAAATACTTCTGCGGCCAGTCGTGTGGGTTTTTTCCCCACACACCAAGCAATTCACCAGTGGATACCAGTTGAGCATCCTAAGATTTAATTCAGTTCTGACATGGATCCGAGTTAGCACAGACCCCACAGGCCAGGGGCTCAGTCCCACAAGACTGCCCCACCCCAGATGCCAATCGCAAGTCCCGACCTCCAGTACTTCTGACTGTCCAGCTACAAATTGAGGATTCTTACTACTCCCTCCCTTGGCTTTGATTATTTGCTAGAAAGTCTATTACTGGCTTATTATAAAAGAATTTACAAAGGATACAGATGAATATTCAGATGGAAGAGATGCACAGGGCAAGGTATGGGAGTGTGATGGGTGCACAGAGCTTCCAGGACTTCTTCCATGCACCACCTCTAGAGACCACCACACTCTTCCATGCACCACCTCTAGAGACCACCACACTCTTCCATGCACCACCTCTTCAACACACCACCACCCTACACCTCTACATGTTCAGCAACTCAGAACTCCTTATGGTTTTTTATGGAGGCTTTGTCATGTAGGCATGATCAGCTATTAACTCGACTTCCAGACCCTCCAGACCTCCATCCTGGAGCTCCAAGCTCCCAATCCTGGCTCGGTCTTTCTGTTGACCTACCCAAAAGCCCACCAAGGGCCACTTCGTTAGAGCAAAAGCTGCTCCTATCACCAAGGTAATTCCAAGAACTTAGGAGCTCTGTGTCAGAAACCAGGATCATAGACCAAATATGAGTGCAAAAGATGCTCCTAGAACCCCTATTGTTCAGGAAATTACAAGGGTGTCAGAAGCTCCATGCCAGGAATTAGTGACAAAGACCAAATATAGATTCCTCTTATAAATGACAGTATCACACACCTAAAACAAAGTTGTTCATCATCACTACTATCTCTGAAATCAGTGCAAACTTTAAAATATAAAGAATTTCTGTTGTGATTTTTATAGACGATATGACTTAATGTCTATTGAAATTGCATTAAATCTGTAGTTAATTGCAACAGATTTAACGCTATAAATTTAATGCAATTTCAATAGAAATCAAAGATAGTTTGACTTGACAAAATGTTTAAATCACTTTGAAAAAGAAAATGTATAGGAATATTAGAGAAGAAGACAAAAAGAAGAGTGCTAAAGGTGCTTGCCCTATAAAATATAAAAAAATGCATCATTAGAATAACATATAAGTGTCTCACAGAAATACAACACACAAGGTATGGGGGAAAGAGTTCAGGGTATTGGAATGAAAAATAAACTAAGAACAAATCCAAGTACATACAACTACTTAGACTATGGAAGTGGGATTTCAAAGAAGTGGGGGGAAGATGACTTATTCAATAAGTGGGTGTTGAGAAAATGGGAAACCATAGGGAAGTGATGTCTAGATCCCTCTTGTATGACCTATATTAAAATGCGTCTTTGGTGGGTCAAAAACTTAAATATGAAGTAAGCCATAACTGTATTAAAAGAAAATGCAGATTAATTTTTTTTTTTTTTTTTTTTTTGTTGAGACAGAGTCTCGCTTTGTCACCCAGGCTGGAGTGCAGTGGCCGGATCTCAGCTCACTGCAAGCTCCGCCTCCCGGGTTTGCGCCATTCTCCTGCCTCAGCCTCCCGAGTAGCTGGGACTACAGGCGCCCGCCACCTCGCCCGGCTAGCTTTTTGTATTTTTTTTTTAGTAGAGACGGGGTTTCACTGTATTAGCCAGGATGGTCTCGATCTCCTAACCTCGTGATCCGCCCGTCTCGGCCTCCCAAAGTGCTGGGATTACAGGCTTGAGCCACCGCGCCCGGCCAAATTAATTTAACACGTAGAGGAAAGGAGAGTCTAAACATAATGGCAGGCAAAAGAAACAACAGTTACACTTGCCTGTATAAAACACAAAACTCTGTATCTGAGAGCATCATAAACAAAATTTGAGTGAACCAACTCTGGGGAAATATTGAAGGCACACCTGACCAAGGTTTAATATTCCTAATACATAAAAACTTATAACAAATCCATCTTAGAAGCTTACTGTGGAATAGAAATACATGCAAAGTCGATTCACAAGAGAAGACTAGCTCATAAACATATGAAAATATTCAGTCTCAAGAGGAATGAAAGAAATGTAAACTGTAACAACAACGTAACAGTCAAGCTGCAAAACAGATTGGTTTCACATTCTTAATGTGCTAATAAAAACAGTAATAGAACCCAAATAACACTCATGTAAAAATAAAATTCAATGTTTATAATGCATTGGATACAATTGGACACCCATTCCTGATTCACAGAAAGGAAAAAAAAAAAAAACTTTTGAAAGCTTGACATATTGAAATAGTTCTACTACATGTAGAATCATAATTTATAATTAAATACTAAAAGCCTCTAGTTAAAATAAGGAAAAACCAATCCATTAACTCCCACCATAACTACTTAAATTGCTTCAGATGTGTAGCCAATGCACTAAATCATGAAACAGAAAAGAAAAAGAGGATAGATTTACCTTGAAGGGAGATTTCTTTAATCAAAGAGAGAGGCAAAAATTGCAGCAAATTGAAGTGATCATGCAAAGTCATAAATAAAATTATAAAACCTAGATAAAATTATTTAAAACAACTGGTGACAGATACCTGGACAGCAGGAAACAGTGGGCAAAAACCAGGGGCTAGTTCATACTGTTTTTAAAAAATGCAATTGATGGGAGTAAGAATTGTGAATTGGTGGCATTTGGGGATCAAGGGAACTGCCCAGCACCCAGGCTGTGGCTGCAGAAGTGACAGGTAGCCCACCCTCTGATGGCACAAAATCAGAAGTCAAAACAGGAAAGTGCTGGAAATCTCAAGGGGAGACTGGGAGTGAGTGCCCTGCAGGAGTAAGAAAAAAATTAAATATGAACCTCTCCAGATCAGGGGCTGGCAGCTAAGCTGTGCCTATGTGGGGAACACTGTAGGGGACTCAGTGGAAAAGCCACAAGATCAAGGAGGGAGTTCTTCTTGGAAATTGGAGCTGCACACGTGAGATCTGTGAGTTTGCTTTATTGTTAACTGAGAACATTCCCGATCCTGCAGCTCAGGTGGCAGAAAGCTAGCACCTCCTGGGCTTGGCACGTCACAGGACAGAGCCGTAGAGGGCAGAGCTGCTGGAAATTCAGAGGGAATCTCCAGAAACAGGAAACCCCCAGAAAAGCTGAGCCCCCAAATTTGAGTATAATCTTAGCCCAAATCTTTGAAGGATTGCTAAATTATTCAAGCAACAGTTAAATCCAAATACATACAGAGCTATGACAAATTGGTTTTAAAAGTAATAATAAAATATAAATATTGACAAATGCAATTTACAAAAGTAGGCTGCATAACTGAAGCTGAAATACTTGAAACCAGAGTAGAGATTTTAGCAGCTGCATAACGCAATAAAAGCAAAGTTTATAATTTGAGGCCAGGCAGATTAATTACAAGGTAGAATAAAAATAAACAAACACTCAGAACACAACAGATTCCAGAATCACTACACTATACCACCTACAGTGTTTAATTTTTAAACCTAAGTTACTAGACATGCAAATAAACAGAAGAGTTTATACCCAGGAAAAAGAGGCAGTCAATAGGCAGTATTGGTGACTTAGATGTTGGTCTTAGCAAACAAATATTTCAAAGCAACTCTTAGAATTAAATAATAAAAATATCTCAACTGAGAAATGAAAAACATAAAAATGAAAAATTCTACAGTAGAAAAATATAATAACTAAAGATTGATGATGACACAGAAGAAAGGGCCAGTTAACTTCTATGTTGATAAAAAGAAATTAATGAGTCTGAAGAACAGCAAGAAACAAGATTAAGAGCCTCAGAGACAATATCAAGCAGTCCATAATACATATTGTTAGAGTCCCACTGGGAAAGGAGATAAAACGGGACAGTAAAAAAAAAATCCAGTGAAGAAATATTATACAAAAACTTTCCAAAGTTGGGGGGAAATGTTAACTTACAGATCCAAAAATGGCGGTGAACTCCTAGTAAGCGAAACACAAAGAAACCACTGCTAGTTACATACCAATAAAACTGCTGAAACTGCAGGGCATAGTGGCTCATGCCTGTAATCCCAGCACTTCGGGAGGCCAAGGTGGTGGATCACTTGAGTTCAGGAGTTTGAAACCAACCTGGCCCACATGGTGAAACCCCATCTCTACTAAAAATACAAAATTAGTCAGGCATGGTGGTGCACGCCTGTAATCCCAGCTACTCGGGAGGCTGAGGCAGGAGAATCACTTGAACCTGGGAGGCAGAGGTTGCAGTGAGCTGAGATCGCATCACTGCACTCCAGCCTAGGAGACAGAACAAGACTCCATCTCAAAAAAGAAAAAACCTGCTGAAACTAAACAGAAAATTTTTTTTCCTAAAGCCAGAAGAAATAATTTGTTACATACAGAAAAGCAATAATATAATTAACAGTCAGCTTCACTAGAAACTGTGGTAGTCTTAGGAAATTTTTTTACGTGCCGATAGAAAAGCAAATGTTTAACAAAACCTCTACATTTAGCAAAACTCTCCATCTTTAGTGGAGATGACATGAAGACACCTTCAGATAAACAAAAGCTGAGACAACTGGTCACCAGTAGACATACACAACAAGAAACGCTAAGGGACTTTCTTCAGACTGAGGGGAGAGAACACCTGCGAGAACCTTAGATGCATGGGAAGCGGCATCATGGGCCTCCACATCTGTGAGCTGGATTTGACCAACTGGAGATAGAAAACTAATGAAAAGAAAACCTGTCTCTCTACTGAATATGTGTGGACTTTTTGTTATTATTTCCTAAACAATACAGCATAACTGCTATTTACATAGCATTTACATGATATTAGGTTTAAGTAATCTAGAGATGATTTAAACTATATGGGAGGAGGTGCATAGCTTACATGCAAGTACTGTGCCATTTTATATTATGGCCTTGAGCATCCACCAATTTTGGTAACCAACAGAGGTTACCAAAGATTTTGGTTCCAAGGGAGGTCCTGGAACCAATTCTTTATGGCTACTAATAGACATCTGTACAGAGCAACAGAAATATGAACTATATGGCTAAATAAAAGCGGTTACACATTTTTTCCTTTCTTCTTTTCTTTGAAACACATATGATTGTTTAACTGAAAAGTATAACATGAGATTGATTTATAATGTATATAAATGTAACATATATGGTAACAACAATAATAAGGATAAGAGAACTGCAAATCTATTTTGCAAGTTTACTTTACCTCGAGTAATTCCATATTAACGCTAAGTAGATTGAGATAAATTAAAGATAAATACTACAATCCCAAGAGCTTGCCACCTATAATTAATTCAGAGATAATATAGCTAGGAAGACAATAGAATTTAAATGAAAAATTCTAAACTTCCTGATTAATACAACGTATGACTAAAACAAGAGACAAATAAATAAAACAAATAGAAAATAAGTGACAAAATGGCAGACCAAAATAGAACTATATCAATGACTACATTAAATATAAATGGATTAAACACTTTTATCAAAAGGCAGGTTTTACCAGTCTCGAGAGAAAAAAAACCAAACAACGAACTGATATTTACAAAAGTTGTCCTTTAAATGCAAAGATACAAAGAAAGTAAAAGAACGGAAAAAGATACACCATGTTATGAGTAAGCATAAACATGCTACAATGACTATGTTAACATGAGACAAAAGAGTCTTCAAGACATGGAGGATTGTTAATAAAAAAGAGATATTTTACAATGATAACAAAGCCAAAGCATCAGGAAGGCATAACAGTCATAACAACAATGCGTCAAAATACATTCACCAAAAACTGAGAGAACTATAGAGAGAAATGAGTTTACGGTGAAAGTTAGAGGATTTAACACACTTTCTTCAATAATTGATAGACCAACTTAAAAATGAGTAAGGATATAGAAGATTTGATATTGACATTATCAACCATCTCAGCATAATAGAAAATTGTAGAGCACTACCTCTAATCACTACAGAACACATTTTTTTTTTCAAGTGTAGGAGGAATGGCTGCCAAAATAAACTATATGCTGAGCCATAAATTCTGTGGTAATCATAGAATATTTTCTACAATATTTCAGTCTTTCAATTTTAAAACATTAAAATACTGTAGAAAATATTCTCTGATTACAACAGAATTAGGTTAGATATCCACAACCATAAAACATCTTTAGAAATCCAAATATCTGTAGATTAAACACTTGAGCTTCAAATAATCCACAGGCAAAAGAAGAAATTAGAAAAAAATTGAGATAATACATTGAACCAAATGAAAAGGCAACATATCAGAATATGAAGAAACAGCTAAGGAAGTGCTTAGACTAAAATCCAGAGCTTTAAAGGTGTCAGTAAAGAAGAAAAATTTTAAATTTAATAATGTAAACTTCTACTTCAAGCAGGTAAAACAAAAGAACAATTAAGCTCAAAGATAGGTAGAAGGAAATAATAAAAAGAAGCAATGGAATCAAAATAGAAAAAGTAAAGGAAAGTTGGTTTCTTTGAAAAGATCTATAAAATTGAGAAACCCGCACAACAAAGAAAAAAAAGGACACAGGTTACGAATATCAGGAATAAAAGAGGAGACACTACTATGGGCTCTACAGATATTAACATGATAATAAGGGAAAGACAAAAACAAATGTTATGTCTATAAATTTGATGCCTAAGGTTGAAAAACACAAATTGTCAAAACTGGCACAAGAACACACAAAAATGAGCAAAAGCGATGGAGGAAAAAACAAAATTGCTAACCTCACTGCAGGAGCTGTTTCACTGGGGTGGGTGAGATTGTGTGACACATTTGTTACAGACAACTCGCATCCCTCCATCTGAGAAGAGCACCCTCCTTCCGCAGGGACTGAGAATAACACCCTCTGATGCAGGATGAGCCTTCATGAAACATAGTCGGCAGCAGTGTAGAGGGCCACCCAGTCTATCCCTGTGGGAGAACAGAACTGTCCCATCCCCTCAACACCATCTGGGGACAGTGGAAGGGGCCCTGACCCTCCTGTGTATGGCCAGGCAGATGGCTGCCATTGTGGCTCTGCAGGAGCTTCCCCATTGCTTCATGGTGCTTTCCTTAGCCTGGTGCATCCTCACTCTGACTCTGTAGTCATGAGGCCGAGGCCTGCTGTGGAGGCTGCAGGGACAGAAGCTGACACATGGTACCATCCCTCAAGAGGTCAAGAGACCACCGGACGGCAGACCCACACATCAAGATAACAGTCCTCTTTGTCCAGCACTGGTGAGTGCCATCTGAGGGCCACCAAGGAGAAAGAGAACAGAGAACATTCTGGAGGAGCCTCCTCCCTCCTCCTCTTCTCCCTGGTCTTCAGGGAAAGATGGTGTTAACTAAATCAACCTTTTAAAACCACCTTTCTTTTGGTTTATTTCTGTTTTTCACCTATAAAAGGCAAGGGTGCACGGGTAGATGTTGAACAAGAGGTTCTTTTGCAGCGTAGTGGGGTAAGGGCGGGGAAGCCAGGGATTGTAAGATGCTAATTTCCAGGATATACATTCTCCCACCACAGCCATTATCAAGTTACAAGGGTAGCTTCAGCAAAGATGGAGCTGGGAAGAGACATGCGTAGTCAGTTGTGGGACGCATCTGAGCCGGCTCCAGCAAAGCACTGCAATTGGGCACACAAAACAAGTCCTTTCATCCCTGGCTGTTCAGTATAAAAACTCCTATAATCCATTTGGAAAGCAACTTGGAGATATGTGTCAAATGCCTTCAAAGTGATCATGACTTTTAACCTAGTAATCTTATTTTTGGTCATCTATGTAACACAAAAATAGAATTATTCATTGCCATCACTTTATAATAACAGAAATTGGAAATCACCTAAATACTTAAAGATAAGTAGACAGTGAGGAAAATCATTGCAATTATTTTTAAAGATGTTTCTGGGTTGTTTATTGAAACTTTGGGAAGGTTTATGCTCTGGTGTCTTCACTGCATGGGGACACCCTGGGGGCTGCGGATGTTGACCCTGCAGAACAGGTTCTACCAGGTGCATGGACTTTCTGCTTTACCTCAGTGTCTAACAAGGGGAGGGGAGAGGAGGTTCCAGAGAGGACCAGGCTGATGGTCCTCAGTGTGGCTCCATGCTGGCTGCAGTGATTAAGAGCCTCTGCCTTGGGAGAACTCTGGTGGCACCTGAGGCAGGGGCTTGCCCCTTAGCTTTGGAGCTCCAGGACTGGCTCCCAGCCAGTGCTGGGCAGACAAATGAATGAATGAATGAACTAATAATGAAGGAATAGATATGGAGGTTCTCTGTCAATAGAGCCAGGCAAGCCAGCCACTGGCCAAGAGGAGTTTCTGAGGAACCCCACCCCACACAGCCCAACTCAGCTTTCCCCACCTGAAGGGGAGGCTTGGGAAAGAGGTAGCTTCATGCCAGGGCTCCCTCTACCCCAGAAGATTCTCAAGCAGCAGCCACTGCCCTGTGTGATCCAGCCATGAGGCCAGAACCACACAGCTCCATGATCTCACGCCTCATGACGAAGACGCTGTCAGGGATATGGGAACTCACGCCTCGTGATGAGGACGCTGTCAGGATGCTGTCATGATGACGATGTGGGCAGGGGGTTCGTGGTACAGTCCCTGATCATCAGGTCACGCTGTTGCCCCTGGAGCTAAGTCCCTGGCAAAGCTGTCTGGCCTCTGGAACGCTGGCCCGGAAGGAAGCCACTGCTAGCAGCTACTCCTCTGGAGGGCATGGAGACTTGGGGATGAAACAGCTGGCGCCTATGAACCTAGGCACACAATGGCATCTGACTGAGGTCTGTCTGCGGGGCAAAGGCAGGGAAAGTCCCTTTCATCTGCAGCTTGGGGCCAGTGCCATCTGTCATACAGTGAGTGCTTTTGTGTTACCTTTTCTTATGTGCTAGTTGACAGTCCTTGGAGCAAGTCAGACATGACTATTTCTCCAAATTCCTCTTGTTGGAAAGAATCAGTTCCAATCGAGCCATCTCCAATCCCACGGGGCACCCTAACCCTAACCCTAAGAGAAGTGCCAGCTGCCTTGCCAGCAATGTGTGTTTATGCAGGAAATGTGATCAAATGGTCAAACGAGGGGGTCTTTAGTGACTTCCCAGCAGCATGGATGCCCTTTCCCCACACCCTGGCCATCAGAGCATGCAGGGAACACCCCTAAGGACAGTTCCGGAAGAACTCAGCCAGCTCCATCTGGATGGAGAGAGAGTGGCAGCTACTGGGAGAAGCCCTTGGGGGAGGGGGTGTCCCATGTGGTCAGCTGAGCTCGCTGTGGGCAGCATGAACAGGTCCTGAGGCACAGGCGAGGTCAGCTGAGCTCACTGTGGGCAGCAGCATGAACAGGTCCTGAGGCACAGGCAAGGTCAGCTGAGCTCACTGTGGGCAGCAGCATGAACAGGTCCTGAGGCACAGGCGAGAACAAGGAGGACACAGGAGCCCCATCCCACAGCACGTGGACTCCATGTGGGTTCTCAGTGGGGACAGGCTGCACGTGGCGCTCAGACCCTGAGTCCCCTCTGGTTTGCCCGGGGTGTGTAACTCTGATTTGGAAATGATCCAGCTCTTCAGGAGCACAGGCTCGGCCATTCCCACCTCGTCCTCTTTCTTCGGTGTCCTGTGTGAAGAGCACATTCTAAAAGCACAGTAATTAAAACCACTGGAATTCATTCATTGAGCTTGTACTTATTTAGTACCTACTAAATGCAAGACACTGTTCTGATTGTGGGGGACAAAGCCAATGAAGCTTATATTACAAAAGAGATGACAGGCAACAAATACCAAAACCAATAAATAGGTAAGACAACTCAGAGTGCGATGAATGCTGTCAGGAAGATGAAGCAAAGGCAGACAGTGACCCGGAGAGCCATGCTGCCTTGGCAAGGGGAGCACAGGAAGGTTTTCTGAAGGGCAGACATTGGAACTGATACCTGAATAATGGGGGGAAAAAAAAACAATGGGCAGCCAATGAAACAGAATGGGAGCTCAAACACATGAGCACACAGAGCACAATAAGGACACGTCGTGACCATTTATAGACAGAAGGTTTACTGGGTCTAGGGAGCCAGGGAAGTTGGCTGGTAATTGGACAATGTTCTGCTTTTTCGAGTAGTGCACAGTCTAATCCACATATGAGTTAAAGATGTAAGCACAAAGAGCCATCACAACAGAGCCCTGGAAGATGCCGTAGAGAAGGTCCGCTCTGAGCAGAGACTCCGGAGAGACAGTGTAACGTGGTGGTTAGGGAGACCATCAGCATCAGGACAATCTGGTGGATTTTCAAATCTCAGAAACAGGATGTGTGGAGGCAAGCAATAACTAAGAATGGTGGACGTCCCTGATGGTGTCAAGGAGCCACCGTGCCAGATGAACCGCCCACCCCACCTTTTTTCTTGTTGCATGAGACCGGCAAGGCCCCCAGCTCCTTAAAGCAAATATGTATATAAAATAAAATTTAAACATTTAAAAACCTCAAAATTAAAAAGTCCTCCAAATTTTTGAAATGGAAATTATCATAAATCCAGCCTCACAGGGCTTGGGGAAGACTTACTGAGCGAGCTAATTCACAAAAACCATTAACGGCATAAATCAGAGGGTTAATAAATTTAATGAATGAAGTGCCCCAAAAATCAATGAGAAAAAAAATGAGATAAAATGAATATGGATAGGCAATTAACAAAGGAAGGAATACAAATGGAAAATAAACCTATGAGAACATGTCACAGCTATGTAATTAAATTAATGGGAAATTTAGCAAGATAACATTCTCATCCTGCCAGCCAAGGCTTTCAACGACTTTAATATCTGTTGTTGGTGAAGCTGCAGGGAAGAAAAAATGGGGGCAGTGGAAGTTCTAGGAGTCACCGGAAACATCAGACCTCCAGCAGTTTGGAGTTGGGGGCTGGACACCGCAGCGGGGAGTGTGGGCGGGTCTTACGAGATAGCCCACAGCACCATCGAGGACAGCCTGGGGGAAGCACCTGAGAGGGGACCCTCGGAGACTCTGTTTTGAGTGTACAACGTGGGCTTGGAAATGCCCCAAGAGCTGGCTCGACGAGACGTAAATGGCTTTATTTGTATTTTTTTAAGCCCCACTGTGTTTTAGATCCAATACTTTAAACAGAAATACTGCCTCTCAGTTCTGAAGTATTATCAAGAGCGTGGTGTCTCTTCAATTTTTATAAAAGCAGCACCTCCAGAAATATCTTCCTATTAGAGGCATCGATTTTTCCAGGTCTCTCATATCTTTGCTAAAGGACTTTGCTCCAGGAGCTGGTATTTCCGCACTGATGTCCTGACACGCAGATCAACAGGTGTCTGGCTGGGTGCTGGTTCTATCAAGAACAATAAACTGCAGGCACATTCCTGCCTAATAGAAATCACCTTCCAGCCCTGCTCCGAGATTGAGATTCCACACACCTGGCAACCGAGCTGTTGCAGGGCAGGAGCTCCCGGCTGCATGCCTGGTGAAAACATATTTGCACACGGTGCGTGGCAGGGCTGCTGCTTGCTCCTTGCCCTTATTGACATCACAGCTGACAAGGGTCCCACTGGACCATGTGCCTCGGCAGCCCTATCACCATGCTCCAGGCTCCTGTCTGCTTCTCTCCTTCCTGCCTGAGGAAGGTATTTATGGCTCCCAAGGGGTCATAAATGTTATGACAGTGAAAACAATCAGACTGAAATCTCTTGTCTGACTCAGCACTGTTGAACATCTATTTAGATCTTGAAATTAAAATCTCATGCCTACAAAGTCCTTGAGAAGATAGCAAAGGACATCTCAGTGCTGCGTTTCATGACAGAAAAGCATTCAATCATGCACACATTATGCCACATAAAAGTAAGCTCCTTTGTTAATTTGAGTCACCAGAATTTATTAATCATCTATTGTGTGTGGGACTTTGTTCTGGGGACCATAATAGCAGCTGAAATAAAAGAGGCACAATAGCCAGGCTCTGCTTCCTGTGGCAATTGCAAGCCAGCGAAACACATGAACAATTAAACTCCATTAAATTCCTACACAGGGTAAGACAACCTCACGGCTAAGTGGAAAATCATGGAAGCCAAGGAAATGGAGCAATTAACTCTCAAACGAAAGGGACGATCTGGGCAGAGAGATCGCAAAGTAACCTTTTCTCTGCAAAGCTGCTCTTCCCAGAGCCCCCTATTCCAAAGACAGGCACGGTGTGCACCTGTCCCAGCTGCCATATCACCAGCATCACTCTGATCTACTCCTGTTCCCTAGAGCCCATGTTTAGTTTATCCCTGGGTCCTCACTCCCCAAGCCGCTTCTCTCTATCCCGGTGCCAAGCATCTGCTCCTGGTTTCCACTGCCTCTCCTGGGGATGGCTTCCCACTCCAGTCTTATTCACCGAACACACCAAAGCTAAAATGAATCTTACAAATATAAGTAGGATCATGTCAGCACCTGGACTAGAACCATGTGAGGGCTCCACATTGCCCTCAAGCTAAAGTCTGGAGTTCTTAACAGGCTTGGGAGGTCTCCTCACGCTTCTCTCCCCACTCATACTGTCTTCGTCATCATCCAGCTCCTCACTGAAACCTGCTCTGGTCTGCACGATGGTCTCCCAGACCCCAGACTGGGCTCTCCCTCACTCCTGCAATGTCCATGCAACCTTCCCGTCTCCCCATGGAGGTCAACTCCTCTGAGACTCCGAGGCTGAACGGCGAGTCTTCCTGCTCCTCCTACCATAGCTCCTGGCACCTTACCCAGACTGTGATTCCCATGCTGAGTGAGGATGGCCTGTGAGCCAACCTAGGAGCTCCACAGGGCAGGGACAACATCTGTCGAGGTCACCTTCTCCTCTCCAGCACCTCGCCCCGTGCCTGCTCTGCAGGATATGGGGAAGCCCTTTCCATGGCGGAGACCTGGGATGTGAAGCATCAAAAACTGATAACAGGAGATAGTGGTAAAAGTGTTTAACATGTGCAGAGGCTCAAAAGCAGAAAATATGTAGGCTTTTTAGAGAATTACAAAAAATAGGCATGTGATGACATAGTAGGTTGGAAAGGCAGATTGAGGCCAGGTCATAGAAGGTCTTGAATGTCAAGCTAAGGAGTGAGGAGAGACTTCTGCTGCCACAGACAAGATTTGCTGTCTAACCCTAAACAATCTAAGGAGAAAATCCGAAGAAACATACCAAGCAACAGTTTTCAGGATGCCAGGCTCGGGGCAATGAAGAACAGCAACACGTGAGAGTCAGGTGTGTTCATGAGGTGAGCCCTGGGAGGCTGCTCTTCACTGCCTTGAGGGAGCCCCAGGCCATAGCACAAGGAAAGGGAGGCCCAGTGGGTCCTGGTGGTTCCCATGAGTTCAGGAGACAGAACTGCAGTCCTGGATATCCAAGGTGACCAGAATCTGAAAAGCAGAGTGCTGACCAAGAGAGAGCCCTAACGTTCTGCAAAAAGAATGCCCTGAGATATTCAGCAAAGTACTGATGAGTATGGGGTGGTGGATGTGGGAGGGACTTACATGAGGTTAGGGAAAAAGCTACCCCAAAAGATTAGAAAACTGTGCTTCACACAGGGCCATAACTTGTCCTTGTTTCCACCAACCAGATTTAGAAACCATAATTCATAGTACATTTGGAAAAATATTCAGGAAGGTCTCGCCTGGATTGTGGGCAATGGTTATTTCTAGAGAGTGTACTGCCGTGAACCCACTTCACAAATCAGAGAAGCAAGACCTGGAAGAATCAAGCTGTTTCCCATTAACTTAACTGTGTCTCAGAACAACATTCAATAACATTTACGGGAATATAAAAATATCCACTACGGTCCAATTATCCCTGATGAGCATTGATGCAAAAATCCTCCCCAAAATACTAGCAAACTGAGTTTAACAACATATTAAAAATATCAGTCATCATGTCCAAGTGGGATTTATCCCTGGGATGCACGGATGGTTCAACATACATTAATTAAACAATGAGATACAGCATATCAACTGAATTAAGGATAAAAACCATATAATGGTTTCAAGTGATGCTGGAAAAGCATTTGATAACATTCAACATCCCTTCATGGTAACACCCTCAAAAAACTGGGTATAGAAGGAACATAACACAATACAATAAAAAACCATATACAACAGATCCACAGCTAGCATTACACTCAATAGGGAAAAACAAAAAGCCTTTCTTCTAAGATCTGGAACACAAGGATGCCCACTGTCACCACTGATAGTCAACATAGTACTGGAAGTCCTACCTAGGGCAATTAGACAGGAATATGAAATAAAAGGCATCTGAATTGAAAAGGAAGAAGTCAAATTATCCTTGTTTGCAGATGATGTAATCTTATATTTGGAAAAACCTAAACCACTCCACCAAAAAAACTATTAGAATTGATAAACTAATTCAGTAAAGTTACAGGATGCAAAATCAACACACAAAAATCAATAGCATTTCTATATGCCAACAGCAAACAATCTGCAAATGAAATAAAGTAATCCCATTTATAACAGCTACAAATAAAATACCTAGGAATAAACTTAACCAAAGAAGTAAAAGATCTCTATAATAACAACTATAAAACATTGAAACAAGAAATTGAAGGTGACATTTAAAAAATGAAAAGATATTCTATGTTTATGGACTGGAAGAATAAATATTAAGATGCCCTTGCTGCCCCAAACAATCTACAGATTCAATGTCTTTCCTATTAAATTACCATTGACATTCTTCACAGAAATAGAAAAAAAAAATTAAAACATATGTGGAACCACAGAATACCCAGAATAGCCAAAGTCATCCTGAGCAAAAAGTACAAAACTGGAGGAATCATACTACCTGACTTTAAATTATACTACAGAGCTATGGTAACCAAAACAGCATGGTACTGGCATAAAAGAGACACATAGACCAATGGAGTGGAATAGATAACCCAGAAATAAGTTTATATATCTACAGTGAACTCATTTTCAACAAAAGTACCAAAAACATACATTAGGGAAAGGATGTCTCTTCAATAAATGATGCTGGGAAAACTGAATATCTATATGCAGAAAAGTGAAACTAAACCCCTATCTGTTCCCATGAATTAAATCAAAATGGATTAAAGACTAAAATCTAAGACCTGAAACTATGAAACTACTAAAAGAAAACATTGAGGAAACTCTCCAGGACATTAGTCTGGGCAAAATTGTCTTGAGGAATATTCTACAAGCACAGGCAACCAAAGCAAAAGTGGACAAATCGGATCACATCAAGTTAAAAGGCTTCTGCACAGCAAAGGAAACAATCAACAAAGTGAAGACATAACTCACACAACAGGAGAAAACTTTGCAAACTATCTGGCAAAGGATTAATAACCCTTGAATACATAAAGAGCTTAAACAACTCAATAGGAAAAATATTGAATAATTCAATTAGATATAAGCAAAAGATATGAATAAACATTTCTCAAAGAAGACATACAAATGCGAAACAGTTATATGAGAAGGTGCTCAACATAATTGATCATCAGAGAAACGCAAATCAAAATTATAGTGAGATATCATCTCATCCCAGTTAAAATGGCTTTTATCCAAAAGACAGGAAATAAGCAATGCTGGCAAGATTGTGGAAAAAAGAGTGAGCTCATATAGTGTTGATGAGAATATAAAGTCATACAGTCACTTTGGAAAACAGTATGGAGGCTCCTCAGAAAACTAAAAATAGAACTACCATACAATCTAGCAATCCCACTGCTAGGTTGATATGGTTTGGCTGTGTCCCCACCAAAAATGTCATCTTGAATTGTAATCCTCACAACCCCATGTATCAAGGGCAGGGTCAGGTGATGGGAACTGGATCATGGAGGGGGAAGTTTCCCTCATGCTGTTCTCGTGACAGTGAGTGCGTTCTCAGGAGATATGATGGTTTTATAAGCGTCTGGCATTTCCCTTGCTTGCACTCACTCCATCCTACTGCCCTGTGAAGAAGGTGCCTGCTTCTCCTTTGCCTTCCACTATGATTGTGACTGTCCTGAGGCCTCCCCAGCCATGTGGAACTGTGAGTCAATTAAACCTCTTTCCTTTACAAATTACCCAGTCTCAGGTATTTCTTCATAGCAGTTTGAGTATGGACTAATACATAGGTATATGCCCAAAAGAAAGGAAGTCAAAGTATATCAAAGAGATATCTTCATTCCAATGTTTATTGCAGCATTATTCACAATAGCCAAGATTTGAAATCAACCTAAATTTCCAACAACAGTTGAATGAATAAAGAAAATATGGTGCATGTTCACAATTGAGTACTATCCATATGGTGCATGTTCACAATTGAGTACTATCCAGCCATAACAAAAGAATGAGGTCCTTTTATTTCCAGTAACATGGTTGAAACTGGAGGACATTATGTTAAGTGAAATAAGCCTGGCACAGAAAGACAAACTTTGCATGTTCTCACTCATTTGTGGGAGCTAAAAATTAAAACAGTTGAATTCATGGAGATAGAGAGAGTAGAATGATAGTTACCAGAGGCTGGGAAAGATAGTGGGGTTAGGGGAGGAGGTGGGGACAGTTAATGGGTACAAAAAATATCGTTAGATAGAATAAATAGGAGCTAGTATTTGACAGTACAGCAGGGTGACTACAGCCAACAGTAATTTAATATACATTTTAAAACAACTACAAGAGTATAATTGGAATGTTTGTGACACAAAGAAATGATAAATGCTTGCAGTGATGGATGTCCTATTTGTCCTGTGCCTTGATTACACATTGCGCGACTGTGTCAAAGTATCTCATGTATCCCACAAACGTGTGTGGGATCAACATTTTAATAGTTATATCCAGCACCTAAGTAAAATGCCTGGCATCTAATCAAACATGAACAAATATGCAAAGACATGGGAAAAAAAACCCACGAGGAGAAAAATAATCAATCAGCCAAAACCAATCCAGAACCAACACAGATGTTTAAATTTAGCAGACAAGGACATTTAAAATGATTACAAATGTATTCCATATGTTCAAAAGTTTCTTAGAAACATGAAAGATATAAACTAAAGAACAAAACAGAAATTCTGAACTCCAATGTTTGAAGTGAAAATTACACTGGATGTGTAGATTACACGCTGCAGAAGAAAGGAAGAGTAAACATGACGTAGCCAAAGAAACTGCTCAAAATAAAGCGCAAAGAGATAAAAAATATTAGAGAAAAATTCAATCAGTTCCTTATGGGACAACCTTAAGAGATTTAACATACCTATATATTGAATCTGTAAAGGAGTGGATGGAGGGAGGAGCAGAGCAAAAAGTAAAGAAATCGTGGCTAAGAAGTTTTTTGTTGGTAACTTAACTGATATTGATAAAATAATAAATCTACATATCTAAGAAGTTTAACGAATCCTGAGCTTAAAATGATGGTAAAACCTGTGATAAACAGAACATCTTAAAAACAAACAGAGAAAAACAAACTCATTATATATATAAAAAAAAAAAAACAAGGATAAGGATGACAGCCTGTTACTCATCAGAAATAATGTTAAAAGACACAAAGCAGCCTCTTTAAAGGACTGAAAGGAAAAATTATAAACCTGGAATTCTATACACAGGCTAAGTCTCCCAAAAACGAAGGCAAAATAAAGACATCTGCAGAAATGCTAATGCTAAAAGAATTTATAATGGTAATAATTTATAACTTATAATGACAATGCCCGCACTATCAGCAATGTGAAGGGAAATCCTCCGTACAGAAAGAAAATGATTCCAGATGGAAGTATAGGTGTGCAGAAAGGAATGATGTGTACAGGAAACAGTACTTACCCTGGCAAATGTATAAGATTTTCCCCTTTTACTTAGATATTTTTCAAAGTTAATTGGCTGTTTAAAGAAAAATTACGATAGCGTGGAGTTGATAACACATGTATAAATAAAATATTTGACAAAAATAGCTTACCAACTGAGAGGAGAAAGATGGTAGGTGCTATTTTAGGGCTCTCCTGTGTGCAGAAGTATGGTGTCTCTTCAAGATAGACAGTGATAAATTAAAGATGAATGCTATAAATCCTATAGTAACCACTAAATTTTCAAAAAGCATTATAACTAATAAGCCAACAGATGAGTAAAATTATAACATATCTACCATTAAAAGAAAGCAAAAAAAAAAAAACATGAAAGGGGAGCAAAGAAAAGATGGGACAAATAGAAAACACAGAGCAAGTTTAATTAAGAACTGAAACCTATAAAATCGATAGTCACATTAAATGTAATCTGACTAGACATTCCAATTAAAATGAAGATATTGTCAGATTGGATGAAAAACAAGACCCACGTATCTGCTTCTTATAAGAAAGCTGCTTTAAATATAAAGACAAAAATGAGTTAAAAGCATACAGAAAATATATATCACACTAACACTGTCAAAAGAAACCTGGACTATTTTATATCAGCCAAAAAAGTTTCAGAGCAAAGATTCTCAATAGGGACTTAGAAGGCCACTTTATAGTGAGAAGGGGATCAACGGATCAAAAAGCTCAAACAAGTGTAAAACCTTTATGAACTGAATAACTGGTAATAACTAAAAACCATTATGAGCTTCACAATACTTTAGGCCACAGTTGATATAAGTGCAGAGAAAAACAGATAAATAAACAATTATGGTCAGAAATTCCACTACTTTTCCCTTCATAACTGATGGAAGAAGTATAAAGAAAATCAGCAATGATATAGTCCACTTTAATAATACTATCAACAAACTTGTCTTACTTTTGTAGAATGCAGAATGCAGACTCTCTTCAAGTGTACACATCAAGTTTACCTGTGTAGACCATATCCTGGAGTATAATAAAAGACTAAACAAATTGGAAAGGTTTCCAAGTCATAAAATTGTGTGCTCTGAAAAAAAAATGGAATTAAATTAGAAATTAATAACATAAAGCTATGTGGAACATGCCCTATATGGAAATAAAATAACACACTTTTAAATAACTCATAGGTCAAAGAAACCAAGAGGTAAATTATAAGGTATTTCAAACTGAATAAAAATGAAAATGCATTATATCAGAACGTGCAGCTAAAGGAGTAATTAGGGTGGAATTTATAGCACCAAATACTTGTAGTAGAAAAGAAGAAAGGTCTTAAATCAGGGACAACAGCTTCCTTTCTAAGAAACTATAAAAATAATGGTAAATTAGACAGGATGCGGTGGCTCACAACTGTCACCCCAGCACTTAGGGAGGCAGAGGCGAATGGATTACTTGAGGTCAGGAGCTCGAGACCAGCCTAGCCAACATGGTGAAACCCCGCTTCTATTAAAAATACAAAAATAAGCTGGGTGTGGTGGCGGGTGCCTATAATCCCAGCTCCTCAGGAGGTTGAGGCAGGAGAATCACTTGAACGCTGGAGGCAGAGGTTGCAGTGAGCCGAGATCGAGCCATGCACTCCAGCCTGGGTGACAGAGCAAGACTCTGTCTCAGAATAAATAAATAAATAATAAAAATAGTGGTAAGTTAAACCCAAAGCAGAAGAAAGAAAAGATAAAAATGGAAGCCAAATAAAAAGAAAACAGAATGAATAAAACTAAAACTAGTTCTTTAAGATTACATAATTGATAAACTGATCAAGAAACAAAGACAGAAGACAAAAATTACCAATATAGGAATGAGAGGTGATGACACTATAAACTCAATCGATAGCTATTAAAGAATAATAAGGAAACATTATGATTGACTTTAAGCCTATACATTCAAAAACATATATTAAATGAAAGATTTCTTGAAAGATACAAACTATCAAAGCTCATTGAAAAATAGGTTAATAGCCTTATACCTATTTAAGAAATAAAATTTGCGTTAAGAACATTATATATGGCCGGGCACAGTGGCTCATGCCTGTAATCCCAGCACTTTGGGAGACCAAGGCAGGCAGATCACGAGGTCAGGAGATCAAGACCATCCTGGCTAGCACATTGAAATGTTGTCTCTACTAAAAATACAAAAAATTAGCTGGATGTGGTGGCGGGTGCCTGTAGTCCCAGCTACATGGGAGGCTGAGGCAGCAGAATGGCACAAACCTGGGAGATGGAGGTTGCAATGAGCTGAGATTGTGCCACTGCACTCCAGCTTGGGCGACAGAGTGAGACTCCATCTCAAAAAAAAAAAAAAAAAAAGAATATTATAAGAATATTATACACACACATAATACACACACCCACTGCTCTGTGACCAGATCCCTTTATTAGTAAATTATAGCAAATATGTTAGAAAGAAATATATCAGTTCACCACAAACATGTTCATAAAATTGAAGTGGAGGTAATACATCCCAATTCATTATTCGAGACCAGAATTACCCCAATTTCAAAATATATCATCAGAAAAGAAGAATAGATAAATATCTCTCATAAACATAGATGAAGAAATCATGAAACACAACTTTAGCAAGTTATCCACCATTATATTATAACAATAATATATCAGGACCAAGTACAGTTTATCCCATAAATATAAGGTTTGTCTAACATTTGAAAATCAATCAATATGTCACCATATTGATGAACTGAAAAATAAAAGCTATATGACCATCTCAGTTTAACAGAAAAGATGTTTTATAAACTCCAACATCTGCTTTCTTAAAAAAAAAATAAAGTCATAGCAAACAAGAAATAAAAGCAAACTTCCTCACCCAGATAAAGGCCATCTATAAGAAAATTACAGCTAACATCATAATGCTGAAACAGTGAATGCTTGTTAGCTAAGATGAGGAATAATACAAGGATGTCCACTGTGACCATGTCTATTCAATAGTATTGGAGTGCTCTCAGGCTGGAACAAAAAATAAAAGGCATAGAGACTGGCAAAGCAGTAAAACTGTATTTGTTCCTAGATGGCATGATCACCGATAACAAAAATTCGGTGCAATCTACAAAAGCTACTAGGGCAAATAAAATAGTTTAGCAAAGTTGTAGGATAATACACCAATATTTAAAGATCAATTTTATTACTATATCCTAGCAAAAATATTCAGAAATTTAAATTTTAAAAATACAATTTATAATAGTATTAAAATATGAAAAAGATAAATCCAACAAAAAAATGTACATAGTGAAAACTCTAAAATACTGCTAAGAGAAATTAAAGACTTAAATAAATGAAAATACCCATATTATTCATAGGTCAGAAGACTCAGTATTGTTAAGATGTCAATTTTCTCCAAATTGATTTGGAGATCCAATGCTATCCCAAACAAAATGTCATAAGGCTTTCTGTTGAAACTGACAAATTGATTTGAAAATTCATATGAAATTGCAAGGACCTAGAATAATGAAAAAGAATGTTGAAAAAGAAGAATAATATTGGGGAAATCACTCTACTTGAAGTCTTATTATAAAGTTACAGAAATCAAAATGTGTATTGTAACTCAAAATGGACAAGTCAAAGGTACAAAGTACAGATTCCAGCAACAGATACATTAGTACAGACACTGATTTTGACAAAGGTACAAAATCATTCAGTGGGTAAAGGATAGCTTTCAACAAATGATGCCGAAAATCATTAACCTTCTAAATGCAAAAAATAAGCTTTGAAAGCTGCCTCACATCATGCAAAAATTTAACTCAAGTGTTCCACAGACATGAATGTAAAACTCAAACTCTAAAGCTTCTAGAAGAAAATACAGGTGAAATAAAATTTTAGGTAAAGACTTCTCAGATAATATACCTAAAGCACAATACATAAAATTTAAAAAATTATAAGTTGGAACTCATCAAAACTATGCATTTCTGTTCTTCCAAAGACAGTTTAAGAGCATGAAAAAGTATCATGACAAATTATTTGCAAATCACACATCTGACAAAGGATGTCTGTCCAGAATCTATTGAGAACGCTCAAAACGCAATAAAAAATAAAAACCCAATTTTTTAAGTGGACGAAATATTAGAGCAGCTGCCTTATCAAAGAAGATATATAGATAGTGAGTAATCACATAAAATATAACATTAGTCATTAGGGAAATGCAAATTAAAACCATGAGGAGAAACCACTACACGCCTATTAGAATGACAAAAATTAGTAAGACTGGTCATACCCAGTATTAATGAGGTTGTGGGCAATTAGAATTTCCCTGCATATGAAACAGTACAAACACTTTAGAATGCAGTTTTCCATACATTTCAGCATGCATTATTTTTTATTTATTTTTTTTTTTTTTTGAGATGGAGTTTCACTCTTCTTGCCCAGACTGGAGTGCAATGGCGAGGTCTTGGCTCACTGCAACCTCCGCCTGCCAGGTTTAGGTAATTCTCCTGTCTCAGCATCCTAAGTAGCTGGAATTACAGGCATGCACCATCACCCCTGGCTAATTTTTGTATTTTTAGTAGAGAGGGGGTTTCACAATGTTGGCCAGGCTGGTCTCGAACTCCTGACCTCAGGCAATCTGCCTGCCTCAGCATGCATTTAACATACGATCTTGCCATTGTACTCCCCAGTGTTTACCCTGGTGTAAATGAGGCACGTGCCCTACGAAGATTTTTACATGAATGTTCACAGCAGCTTTATTTGTAAAAACCGAAAACTTGCGGTGGGGGTATGGTTTCACCCACAGATGAATGGATAAACATACAGTGGTATGTATGCACAATGGAATAGTTCTCAGGGGCAATACAAAGTAATGAATATTGGCGCATGCAACAACATGAATGAATCTGCAATAATTTTGGTGAGTGAAGGCAGGCAGATAAAAATGAGTATGTCTGGCAGGGCACGGTGGCTCATGCCTATAATCCCAGCACTTTGGAGGCCAAGACTGGCAGATCACGAGGTCAAGAGATGGAGATCAGCCTTGCCAACATGGTGAAACCCTGTCTCTACTAAAAATACAAAAATTAGCTGAACGTGGTGGCAAGCACCTCTAATCCCACCTACTTGGGAGATTGAAGCAGGAGAATCACTTGAACCCAGGAGGCAGAGGTTGCAGTGAGCAGAGATCGTACCACTGCACTCCAGCCTGGCGACAGAGCAAGACTCCATCTCAAAAAGAAAAAAAACAAAAGAATATATCCATTACGGTTCCCTTTCTGTAATACTCTAGAGTTTCAGTGACAAAAAGCAGATGAGTATGAGTAGGTGCCTGGAGGAGGGTGTGTACATAGGGTCAGGAGGGCAACGTCATTAAGAGACATGAAGCTTGTGGAATGATGGACAGGTTCATTCTCTTGATTATGTCAATGATGTTATAGATGTATGCATATATCAAAACTTACCAAATTGTACACTTTAAATATGTGCAATTTACTGGAACTAATAAGTATAGTAAGGTCACAAGATACAGGTTCAATATATAGCTGAAAATAACAATTATATTTCTGTATACAAAATATAAACAATCCAAAAATGAAATCAGGAATACAATACCATTCACAACATCATTACAAAAGATAAAATACTTAGGAATAAAATTAACCAAAAAATGCAACACTGTTGCACTGAAATTTTCAAAATATTGCCAAGAGAAATTAATATCTAAATCAATGGAAAGGCCATCCAAGTTCACGGACTGGATGACTAAATGTTGTTAAAATAACATTTCTTTCCAGATTGGCCTCTAGATTCAACACAGTCTCTGTCAAAATTCTAGTGGGCTTTCTTGCAAAAGTTGACAAAGTGATCTTAAAATTATTTTTTCTTTTAACTTTTATTTAAGGTTCAGAGGTACATGTGCAGACTTGTTAGATAGGCAAACTCAAGTCATGGGGGTTTGTTGTACAGATTATTTTGTCACCCAGGTAGTAAACATAGTACCCAATAGTTGTGTGTTCTGATACTCTCCCTCCTCCCAGCCTCCATCTTCAAGTAGGCCCCAGTGTCTATTGTCCTCCTCTTTATGTCCGTGTGTTATTATTTAGCTCCCACTTATAAGTGAGAACAGCAGCATTTGATTTTCTGTTCCTGTTTTAGTTTACTTAGGATAGTGGCCTCCAGCTCCATCCATGTTGCTACAAATTACATGATCATATTCTTTTTTATGACTGCATAGTATTCCATGGTGTGTATGTACTACATTTATTTTTATCCAGTCTACCACTGATGGGCATTTAGGTTGATTCTATTTCTTTGCTATTGTGAATAGTGCTGTGAGGAACATACTCATACATGTGTCTTTATGGTAGAATGATTTACTTTCCTTTGGGTATATACTCAGTCATGGGATTGCTGATCAAGTGATAATTCTTGTTTAATTCTTTGAAGAATCACCACATTGCCTTCCACGATGGCTGAACTAATTTACACTCTCACCAACAGTGTAATAAACATTCCCTTTTCCCCATAACCACATCAGCATCTGTTTTTTTTTTACTTTTTGATAATAACCATTCTGAATGGTGTGAGATGGTATCTCATTGTGGTTTTGATTTGCATTTCTCTAATTATCAGTGATGTTAAGCTTCTTCTAATATGCTGTTGGCTGTGTGCATGTCTTGTTTTGAAAAGTATCTGTTCATGTTCTTTGCCTACTTTTTAATGGGGTTGTTTGTTTCTTGTAAATTTAAGTTCCTTATAGATGCCAGATAATAGACCTTTGTCAGATGCACAGTTTGCAAATATTTATTCCCACTCTGTAGGTTGTCTGTTTACTCTGTTGATAGTTTCTTTTGCTATGCAAAAGCTATTTAGTTTAATCAAAACCCCGTTAGTCAATTTTTGCTTTAGTTGCAATTGCTTGGGGCATGATAAAATCTTTTCCAGTTCCTATGTCCAGAATGGTATTTGCTAGGTTGTCTTCCATGGTTTTTATAATTTTAAGTTTTGCATTTAAGTCTTTAATTTATCTTGAGTTGATTTTGTATATGGTATAAGAAAAAGTTCCAGTTTCAATGTTCTGCATATGGCTAGCCAGTTATCCCAGCACCATTTATTTATTGAATAAGGAGTTCTTTCCCCATTGCTTGTTTTTGCCAGCTTTGTCAAAGATCAGATGCCTATAGGTGTGTGGTATTATTTCTGAGCTCTCTATTCTGTTCCATTGTCTATATATCTGTTATTTTGTGCCAGTACCATGCTGTTTTGGTGATTATAGGCCTGTAGCATAGTTTGAAGTCTAATAAGGTGAAGTCTCCAGCTTTGTTCTTTTTGTTTAGGATTGCTTTGGCTACTCAGGCTCCTTTTTGGTTCCATATGAATTTTAAAATATGGAAGTCCAAAAGATATAGAATAGCCAAAACAGTTTTGAAAAAGCAGAGTGAAGTTAAAAGACTTCTAAGTTTGTTAGAAGTATTATCAAGATAGTATGATCTGGCTTAAGGATAGACATATAGCTCAGTGGAACAGAATTGCTAGTCTGAAAACAAATTCTAATATTTTAGTCACTTGATTTTGGGGAAAGGTGCCAAACAAGCAATAAGCTGGGGACAGTATTTGCAAAACACATATCTAATAGAGGTCTTCTGTCCAAAATATACTAACAACTCTTACAACTTAATAATAAAAAGATAATCCAATGAAAACATCAGCACACAATTTCAACAGACATTTCTGCACAGAAGATGTACAAATAACTAATAGGCACATGAAAAGATGCTTGACACAATTGGTCATTGGAGAAATGCTAAATGCTAATTGAATCCACAAGATACTGCATTCCAAATGGTGGAATAGGAACAGCTCCAGTCTACAGCTCCCAGCGTGAGCGACGCAGAAGATGGGTGATTTCTGCATTTCCAAATGAGGTACCAGGTTCATCTCACTGGTTCTTTTTGGACAGTGGGTGCAGCCCGGGCAGTGTGAGCTGAAGCAGGGCGGGGCATCACCCCACCCGGGGAAGCACAAGGAGTCAGGGAATTCCCTTTCCTAGCCAAGGGAAGCCATGACAGACGGTACCTGGAAACTTGGGACACTCCTGCCCTAATACTGCACTTTTCCAACGTCTTAGCAATTGGCACAACAGGAGATTATATACCGCACCTGGCTCGGCAGGTCTCATGCCGAGAGAGTCTTGCTCACTGCTGGCACAGCAGTCAAAGATCAAACTGTGAGGTGGCAGCGAGACTGGGGGAGGGGCGTCTGCCATTGCTGAGGCTTGACTAGGTAAATAAAGTGGCCTGGAAGCTCAAACTGGGTGGAGCCCACTGCAGCTCAACGAGGCCTGCCTGCCTTTGTAGACTCCACCTCTGGGGTAGGGCACAGCTGAACAAAAGGCAGCAGAAACTTCTGCAGACTTAAACGTCCCTGACTGACAGCTTTGAAGAGAGCAGTGGTTCTCCCAGCACAGAGTTTGAGATCTGAGAACAGACAGACTGCCTTCTCAAGTGGGTCCCTGACCCCTGAGTAGCCTAACTGGGAGACCTCTCCCAGTAGGGGTTGACTTGACACCTCATCCAGCTGGGTGCCCCTCTGAGAAGAAGCTTCCAGAGGAAGGATCAGGCAGCAAGATTTGCTGTTCTGTAATATTTGCTGTTCTGCAGCCTCCACTGGTGATACCCAGGCAAACAGGGTCTGGAGTGGACCTCCAGCAAACTCCAACAGACCTGCAGCTGAGGGTCCTGACTGTTAGAAGGAAAACTAAGAAACAGAAAGGAATAGCATCAACACCAACAAAAAGGACATCCACACTAAAACCCCATCTATAGGTCACCATCATCAAAGACCAAAGGTAGATAAAACCACAAAGATGGGAAGAAACCAGAGCAGAAAAGCTGAAAATTCTAAAAATCAGAGCACCTCTTCTCCTTCAAAGGATCGCAGCTCCTTGCCAGCAACAAAAAAAGGATGGATGGAGAATGACTTTGACGAGTTGACAGAAGTAGACTTCAGGAGATCGGTAATAACAAACTTCTCCAAGCTAAAGGAGGATGTTTGAACCCATCGCAAAGAAGCTAAAAATGTTGAAAAAAGATTAGAAGAATGGCTAACTAGAAAAAACAGTGTAGAGAAGACCTTAAATGACCTGATGGAGCTGAAAACCATGGCATGAGAACTATGTGATGCATAAACAAGCTTCAGTAGCCAGTTCGATCAAGTAGAAGAAACGGTATCAGTGATTGAAGATCAAATGAAGGAAATGAAGTGAAAGAAGTTTAGAGTAAAAAGAAATAAACAAAGCCTCCAAGAAATATGGGACTATGTGAAAAGACCAAATCTACGTTTGATTGGTGTACCTGAAAGTGACAGAGAGAATGGAAACAAGTTGGAAAACACTCTTCAGGATATTATCCAGGAGAACTTCCCCAACCTAGCAAGGCAGGCCAACATTCAAATTCAGGAAATACAGAGAATGCCGCAAAGATACTCCTTGAGAAGAGCAAACCCAAGACACATAGTTGTCAGATTCACAAAGGTTGAAATGAGAGAAAAAAAGTTAAGGGCAGCCAGAGAGAAAGGTCAGGTTACCCACAAAGGGAAGCCCATCAGACTAACAGCGAATCTCTCAGCAGAAACTCTACAAGCCAGAAGAGAGTGGGGGCCAATATTCAACATTCTGAAAGAAAAGAATTTTCAACCCAGAATTTCATATCCAGCCAAACTAAGCTTCGTAAGTGAAGGAGAAATAAAATATTTTACAGACAAGGAAATGCAGAGAGATTTTGTCACCACCAGGCCTGCCTTACAAGAGTTCCTGAAGGAAGCACTAAACATGGAAAGGAACAACCCATACCAGCCGCTGCAAAAATGTGCCAAAGTGTAAAGACCGTTGATGCTAAGAAGAAACTGCATCAACTAATGAGCAAAATAACCAGCTAACATCATAATGACAGGATCAAATTCACACATAACAATATTAACCTTAAATGTAAATGGGCTAAATGTCCCAATTAAAAGATACAGACTAGAAAATTTGATAAAGAGTCAAGCCCCATCAGTGTGCTGTATTCAGGAGACCCATCTCACGTGCAGAGACATACATAGGCTCAAAATAAAGGGATGGAAGAAGATCTACCAAGCAAATGGAAAACAAACAAACAAAAAAAGCAGGGTTTGCAATCCTAGTCTCTGATAAAACAGATTTTAAACCAACAAGATCAAGAGACAAAGAAGCCCATTACATAATGGTAAAGGGATCAATTCAACAAGAAGAGCTAACTATTGTAAATATATATGCACCCAATACAGAAGCACTGAGATTCATAAAGCAAGTCCTTAGAGACCTACAAAGAGACTTAGACTCCCGCACAATAATAATGGGAGACTTTAACACCCCACTGTCAACATTAGACAGATCAACGAGACAGAAAGTTAACAAGGATATCCAGGATTTGAACTCAGCTCTGCACCAAGCCGACCTAATAGACATCTACAGAACTTTCCACTCCAAACCAACAGAATATACATTCTTCTCAGCACCACATCGCACTTATTCCAAAATTGACCACATAGTTGGAAGTAAAGCACTCCTCAGCAAATGTAAAAGAACAGAAATTATAACAATCTGTCTCTCAGATCATAGTGCAATCAAATTAGAACTCAGGATTAAGTAACTCACTCAAAACTGCACAACTACATGGAAACTGAACAACCTGCTCCTGAATGACTACTGGGTAGATAATAAAATAAAGGCAGAAATAAAGATGTTCTTTGAAACCAATGAGAACAAAGTCACAACATACGAGAAACTCTGGGACACATTTAAAGTAATATGTAGAGGGAAATTTATAGCACTAAATGCCCACAAGAGAAAGCAGGAAAGATCTAAAATCGACACCCTAACATCACAATTAAAATAACTAGAGAAGCAAGAGGAAACACATTCAAAAGCTAGCAGAATGCAAGAAATAATTAAGACCAGAGCAGAACTGAAGGAGATAGAGACACAAAAAACCCTTCAAAAAATCAATGAATCCAGGAGCTGTTTTTTTAAAAGATGAACAAAATTGATAGGCCGCTAGTAATACTAATAAAGAAGAAAAGAGAGAAGAATCAAATAGACGCGATAAAAAATGATAAAGGGGATATCACCACCAATCCCACGGAAATGCAAACTACCTTTAGAGAATACTATAAACACCTCTATGCAAATAAGCTAGAAAATCTAGAAGAAATGGATAAATTCCTGGACATATACACCCTCCCAAGCCTAAACCAGGAAGAATTTGAATCGCTGAATAGACCAATAACACACTCTGAAACTGAGGCAATAATTAATAGCCTACCAACCAAAAAAAGTCCAGGACCAGATGGATTCACAGCCAGATTCTACCAGAGATACAAAGAAGAGCTGGTACTATTCCTTCTGAAACTATTCCAATCAATAGAAAAAGAGGGAATCCTTTCTAACTCATTTTATGAGGCCAGCATCACCCTGATACCAAAGCCTGGCAGAGACACAACAAAAAAAGAGAATTTTAGGCCAGGCGCGGTGGCTCAAGCCTGTAATCTCAGCACTTTGGGAGGCCGAGACGGGCGGATCATGAGGTCAGGAGATCGAGACCATCCTGGCTAACACCGTGAAACCCGTCTCTACTAAAAAATACAAAAAAACTAGCCGGGCGAGGTGGCGGGTACCTGTAGTCCCAGCTACTCGGGAGGGTGAGGCAGGAGAATGGCATGAACCCGGGAGGCGGAGCTTGCAGTGAGCTGAGATCTGGCCACTGTACTCCAGCCTGGGCGGCAGAGCGAGACTCCGTCTCAAAAAAAAAAAAAGAGAATTTTAGACCAATATCCCTGATGAACATCGATGCAAAAATCCTCAATAAAATACTGGCAAACCAAATCCAGCAGCACATCAAAAAGCTTATCCACCATGATCAAGTGAGCTTCATCCCTGGGATGCAAGGCTGGTTCGACATATGCAAATCAATAAACATAATCCATCATATAACCAGATCCAAAGACAAAAACCACATAATTATCTCAATAGATGCAGAAAAGGCCTTTGACAAAATTCAATAGCCCTTCATGCTAAAATCTCTCGATAAACTAGGTATTGATGGGACATATCTCAAAATAATAAGAGCTGTTTATGAAAAACCCACAGCCAATATCATACTGAATGGGCAAAAACTGGAAGCATTCCTTTTGAAAACTGGCACAAGACAGGGATGCCCTCTCTCACCACTCCTATTTAACATAGTGTTGGAAGTTCTGGTCAGGGCAATCAGGCAGGAGAAAGAAATAAAGGGTATTCAATTAGGAAAATGGGAAGTCAAATCGTCCCTGTTTGCAGATGACATGATTGTATATTTAGAAAACCCCATCATCTCAGCTCAAAATCTCCTTAAGCTGTTAAGCAACTTCAGCAAAGTCTCAGGATAGAAAATCAATGGGCAAAAAATGACAAGCATTCCTATACATCAATAACAGACAAACAGAGAGCCAAATCATGAGTGCACTTCTATTCACGATTGCTTCAAAGAGAGTAAAATACCTAGGAATCCAACTTGCAAGGGACGTGAAGGACCTCTTCAAGGAGAACTACAAACCACTGCTCAATGAAATAAAAGAGGACACAAACAAGTGGAAGAACATTCCATACTCATGGATAGGAAGAATCAATATTGTGAAAATGGCCATACTGCCTAAGGTAATTTATAGATTCAATGCCATCCCCATCAAGCTACCAGTGACTTTCTCACAGAATTGGAAAAAATCTACTTTAAAGTTCATATGGAACCAAAAAAGAGCCCACATTGCCAAGACAATCCTAAGCCAAAAGACCAAAGCTGGAGGCATCACATTAGCTGACTTCAAACTATACTACAAGGCTACAGTAACCAAAACAGCATGGTACTAGTACCAAAACAGAGATATAGACCAATGGAACAGAACAGAGCCCTCAGAAATAACACCACACATCTACAACCATCTGGTCTTTGACAAGCCCGACAAAAACAAGAAATGGGGAAAGGATTCCCTATTTAATAAATAGTGCTGGGAAAACTGGCTAGCCATATGTAGAAAGCTGAAACTGGATCCCTTCCTTCCACCTTATACAAAAATTAATTCAAGATGGATTAAAGAGTTAAATGTTAGACCTAAAACCATAAAAACCCTAGAAGAAAACCTAGGCAATACCATTCAGGCCATAGACATGGGCAAGGACTTCATGACTAAAACACCAAAAGCAATTGCAACAAAAGCCAAAATAGACAAATGGGATCTAATTAAACTAAAGAGCTTCTGCATGGCAAAAGAAACTAATGTCAGAGTGAACAGGCAACCTACAGAATGGGAGAAAATTGTTGCAATCTTCCCATCTGACAAAGGGCTAATATCCAGAATCTACGAAGAACTTAAATTTACAAGAAAAAATCAAACAACCCCATCAAAATGTGGGTGAAGGATATGAACAGACACTTCTCAAAAGAAGACATTTATGCAGCCAACAGACACATGAAAAAGTGTTCATCATCACTGGTCATCAGAGAAATGCAAATCAAAACCACAGTGAGATACCATCTCACACCAGTTAGAATGACAATCATTAAAAAGTCAGGAAACAACAGGTGCTGGAGAGGATGTGGAGAAATAGGAACACTCTTACACTTTTGGTGGGAGTGTAAACTAGTTCAACCATTGTGGAAGACAGTGTGGTGATTCCTCAAGGATCTAGAACTAGAAATACCATTTGACCCAGCAATCCCATTACTGGGTATATACCCAAGGGATTATAAATCATGCTGCTATAAAGACACATGCATGCGTATGTTTATTGCGGCACTATTCACAGTAGCAAAGACTTGGAACCAACCCAAATGTCCATCAATGATAGACTGGATTAAGAAAATATGGCATATATGCACCATGGAATGCTATGCAGCCATAAAAAATGATGAGTTCATGTCCTTTGTAGGGACATGGATGAAGCTGGAAACCATCATTCTGAGGAAACCATCGCAAGGACAGAAAACCAAACACTGCATGTTCTCACTCATAAGGGGGAAAAGAACAATGAGAACACTTGGACCCAGGGTGGGGAACATCACACACTGGGCCTGTTGTATAGTGGGGGAAGAGGGGAAGGATAGCATTAGGAGATATACCTAATGTAAATGACGAGTTAATGGGTGCAGCACACCAACATGGCACATGTGTATATATATATACACACACACACACACACATATGTATATATACACACACATATATATACACATATATATACACACACACATATATATATGTAACAAACCTGCACGTTGTACACATGTACTCTAGAACTTA
Source organism: Macaca fascicularis (assembly GCF_037993035.2). Taxonomy (NCBI): domain Eukaryota; kingdom Metazoa; phylum Chordata; class Mammalia; order Primates; family Cercopithecidae; genus Macaca; species Macaca fascicularis. Next base: position 139,565,797 of record NC_088383.1, on the reverse strand, counting down.
AGGTATAATAAAAAATAATCCACAAGATACTATGTCTTTATTTCTTTTCTTTTTTTTTTTTTTTTTGAGACAGAGTCTCACTCTCTCACCCAGGCTGGAGTGCAATGGCACAATCTGGGCTCACTGCAACCTCCGCCTTCCGGGTTCAAGTGATTCTCCTGCCTTAGCCTACTGAGTAGCTGGGATTACAGATGCACGCCACCACCCCTGGCTAAGTTTTGTATTTTTAGTATAGATGGGGTTTCACAACGTTGCCCAGGCCGGTCTCGAACTCCTGACCTTGGGATCTGCCCACCTCGGCCTCCCAAAGTGCTGGACTTACAGGCGTGAGCCACCACATCCGGCCACAAATACTATTTCACACCCACTAGAATAGCTATACTTTTACAAAGACAGACGACGACAAACGTCGGAAAGGATGTGGAAAAATTGGAATGCTCATACATTGCTGGTGGGAATGTATGATGGTGATATGGTTTTGCTCTGTGTCCTCTCCCAAATCTCATCTCAAATCATAATCCCCAGGTGTTGAGGGAGGGACCTGGTGGGAGGTGGTTGGATCATGGGGATGGTTTCCCCCATGCTGTTCTGGTGATATTGAGTGAGTTCTCATGAGATCTGATGGTTTGAAAGTGTGGCACTTCCCCTGCCTGCCCTCCTGCCGCCATGTAAGATGCGCCTGGATACCCCTTCACCTTCCACCATGATTGTAAGTTTCCTGAGGTCTCCTAGCCATGTGAAACTGTGAGTTAATTAAACCTCCTTCTTTACAAATTACCCAGTCTCAGGTATGTCTTTCTCACAGTGTGAGAATGAACTAATAAAGTTGGTGTGGCTACTTTGGAAACCAGTTTGTTAGTTTCTTAAAAAGTTAAGCATACATTTACCATATGATATAGTAATTTCAACCTTACGTATCCATACAAGAGAAGTGAAAATATACATCCACACAGAAACTTTTACATGTTTCATTGCTGCACTTTTCATCATACCCCAAAATTGACAACACAAATGTCCGTCAACTGTTAATGAGTAGACAACAGAATACAGTTCTGCAACAAAAGGGAAGGATGTCATATACATGCTAGAACATGGATGAGCCTCAAAACATGGCGTCAAGTAAACAAAGTCAGATATGAGAATCTACAAATTGCATGATTCGATTTAGAAGAAATATCCAAAAGGGGCAAAGCTAGAAAGAAGGAAAGTAGATGACTAGGCAGATAAATGCACACAAGGGATCATGTTGGGTGATAAAATGCTCTAAAGCTGATTTGTGGTGATGGGTGAGTAACTTTGTGAATTTACTAAAAATCATTGACTTATAAACTTGAAGACAGCGACATATATAAAATGCAAAATATACCTCCATCGAGATATTTAAAAACAAACAAAAGAAGTGGTTTAAGAAAAGGTAACAAGTGTCTCTGAAAGTTTTGGAGGATCTGTGAATTGATCCAACCTGTGCTTTAGAAAGAAAACTCCTGTCGTTGTATGAAGGACAGATTGGGTATGAGAGAATGACAGTTTTAAAGCTGTACAACTACTAAATATGACACCTTTCAGTCAAATGCATAATGTGGTATGACATGTGAGGTTACCTAAGGTCCATTTCAGAAACCCATGTAATAGACTCGACGAAACACTCTCCTAGCTTCCTAGCCACCCCCAGCTGCAACAGAGAAATCCACCAAATCACATGGAATTAAAGAAAAGTGAAGGCTGTCAAGCGAGGACTTCCGTCTCACCGCCATCTACTCTGTTGTGACGTCTGACAAAGGCGGATGTGGGTTTCTGAATTCACTCCTCGTGCAGCAAAATTATTTTTCCTATCACAGCATATTTTACTGATGTGACAAGTTGGAAATATGATAGTGATGATGTTCTGTGCCAAAAACCATTCAGCAGGTGCCTGAACTTAGCTCACCGTTTGAAAGCTAGAGCCATCTGTCAACTGTAGGCAAGCGAGTCCTGAGAAAACCTCAATGTGGAGGTTAAGAGTAGGTGATGTACATGCCAATCCCAACTCTGATTTTGACAACTGACTCATTCCAATGCAAATACATTACATGAGTTAAAGGTATGATTTTTTGCAACATCAAAGCTTGTGCGAGCTTGTACAAAGGGACTTTGCCTGCCTAACAATTTCTTGCTTAGCTCTCTAGAAGGGAATTGCCATGTCACTTTCCTTTCTTAAACATTCCCTTATCCTGCCCCTCAGCATATTCCAGGCCTAATGCAGTCCCTCTTCAGACACTTTGCTGAAGTCATTAACATTTAGATTTTGTTCTTCATTTCCTTTGAACAACAGCTGGTTTTAAGCAATAAGCCACAGCCAGACAGAAACACGCCTTTCCCAGTTTTCATTCACACTGCCACCAGCTTTTATTCACACTGCCACCAGCTTTTATTCACACCACTAGGGAGAGATCATTCCCTCACATTTGTCTAAAATGCAACCAGCATCAATGCAGCTCATGTTTAAGGTTAAAATGAGTAAAGCATAATCCCTTCATTTGAGGAACGGGGGTGTAGGCTTCACATTGCAAAAGAGCTGTTCACAAAATAAGAAGCCATCCTTGACAAGTGGGCTGGATGGGTCTGCACTAAAAACCCCTGTACGTGGGGATAGGAAGAGGGGTGGGAGAGGAACACCACCAGAAAGGATGTGAAGATATAGGGGAGCTGACTGTAAATGCCCAGAGGGCTGCCATCTGGAAGAGCAATTAGGCTCTAGACCCTGAGTATCGAGGCTGAAGGATAGAAGCCGTGGGGGAAACGTGCCCGTCAGTCTCAGGAGGTTTTTTCCAGCTCTCCAGCGTCGGTGTGTAAGTCCTTTGGAAGGGCTCACCATTCAGAAGTCACCAATGGAAATTAGAACAGCCCAGCACCGGAAAAGGTTGGATTTAAATAATCTACAATTTCTCTTCCAACACTGAGTCTATGATCAAAGATGATCTTCAATTCCTTTCAAATATTTATATTACATGATTTTATGCTTTTGACAAACCTGAGCATTAAACTAAGGGAAGATTATGTCAAGTGTGGATTAAAGGAGAAATAAAAATATGTAATTCATGTTAGAAAGTGTGATAAAAACTATGAGTTTATATTTTTAAAGAGGCAAACAAGTTATGGGGAAAATTCAAATACATATAATACTTAAGGCCAGATGATGGACTTGTTTTCTATGATTTTATCATTAGACAATAGTCAAAAAGGCATTTGCCTCTAACAACTCATCAGAGATTCTTTACTTATGATCCCTAAAATGTAGGCCACATTTTGTTGGTATATACTTTTGCTAGTTTTCTAAGGTGAAGATCCTTAAATGTCATCAAATTTGCAAAAAAGTCTGTGAATCCCCAAAATGCACAAATCTCTGCATTCGGTTTTTGGTTTTGGGCAATATTGCAGACCAGACGTCTCAGAAACCTTCATTCTGGGAAAAAGAAACACTAGGAATGTTGTGGACTAACACTTAGCACAGGAACTAGTCCACGCTGCGTACAGCACAGAGCTGGAGGGTCAGGAGGGCAGCAGCCCACCACCTCAACAGTGTGGTTTGCAGGGAAATCTGGGCACCCAGACACATCCAGTTGCCCAAGTGGGGCTGCAAGAGGGAGCTGGTGTCAAAGGACATAGAAGGCCAATGGTCTGCCCAGCAGAGGGCATGGGGTTGCTGTTGGACCCTGTGGGCCCGCAGGGCTGGTCATGAGAGACCAGAGCCGAACTTGGATTGAAGGAGAGGGAGGACATGCTTGTGGCTGCCGGATTCCCTGCATCTGCCTCTCAATCTGACCACGACGGCTTTCACTCTGTTTCCGCCTTCTAAAATCACATACGACTTTTTCTTTTGGCCAATTCTCTTCAGGCGTCATACAGGGAAGGGAATTATGGGACTACTTCCCAGTCAACTTAGCTAAGTTAACACAGAACAAAACCACTGCAAGGTATTCTACTACCACAACAAATCCACACGGTGCTGGAAAAATACACAAGACATTGTCTCAAGTATGCAAATGAGCTTTAAAAATTAAGGTAATACTCAGAGGCTGCCAACAAAGCCAATATTTAAAACTAAATGAGCACCAAGTCTGGCGAATACCCAGGGTGGGTGCTGCCCTCCAGGGACTCGCACCCCTGCGGGGAGGCAGGATAGGAAGCCAGAACCCCTGCAGGCCCACATCCTGGCAGAAGATAAAAGTCAATCTCAACTTCTAAGCAAAGAGAGCAAGGGAACTTGAGTCTCCTGGCCCTGGCTCTGGGCTCAACGGGACACAGTCCCCCAAGATGTTGATGTGTTGGCTTTCAGAATTACCATCTCACTGTCTGCGTCTGCGTGGTGCAGCAACACGAGCTGAGGTTCAGATTAAAAGGGTCCCAGATAGGAAGTCTCCCAGGTTCCTGAAAGAAGCAAGTCCAAATCTTTCCCCTGAAAAGGGGAAGTCTCAATCATAAGGAAACAAACACACCAAACAACAAATAAGTAATAAAACAGGGAAATAAAGGAACTTGAGCAACAATTGGGAGAAATAACAAAAAGCAGAATCAGACCCCAAAAGTTCAGATCTTAGAATGTTACACTCGAAATATAAAATAATTATATGTTTTATGAACAAACAAGAGAGACAAAATATTAACAAACAATAAGAGATAAATGATCATGCAGATTTAAAAATAAACAGAAAAACTCTTGAAGAAATTGACAATATGTTAAAGTCAAAATGCATGGGATTGAACAGACAATTAAACTAGGTACAGAGATAATTGGTGAATGGGAAAACAGATCTCAACAAGGTATCCAGAGCATCGCATCAAGAGACAAAGAAATGGAAAATGTGAAGGAGATGGCAGGCGAGATGCAGAAGCCTAGCACACAGCTCATCAGGTGAGAAGTCTAGCACATATTAATGGAAGTTTCAGAAAGGAATGCAAAGACTGGCAGAGAGGCAGTATTGCAGATACAATGTCTGGGAAGCTTCCATGAACATGAAGAACATAAATTCTCAGAATCACAAACACAGTGAATTCCAGAGAGTAAATAAAAAGAAATCTCATTATAGCTTGCCATACAGAAATTATAGAACAGTAAAGTCAAAAAAGTGCCGGGCATGATAGCTCATGCCTGTAATCCCAGCATTTTGGGAGGCCGAGGTGGGCAGATAACTTGAGGCTAGGAGTTCAAGACTAGCTTGGCTAACATGCGAAAACCTCATCTTTACTAAAAATACAAAAAAAAAATAAAAATAAAAAAAACAGTGGGCCATGGTGGAGTGTGCCTGCAGTCCCAGCTACTCAGGAGCTGAGGTGAGAGAAGTGCTTGAACCAGGGAGGCGGAGGTTACAGTGAGCGGAGATTGTGCCACTGTACTCCAGCCTGGGATAGAGTGAGATCCTATCTCAATAATAAGAAGGTCAAAGAAGGTCTTAAAAGCACCCAGGAAGAAAAGAGAAATAATCTAAAGTTGGATGACAATTAGTCTGGCAGCCTTCCTCTCAGCAGCAACAATGGTGGCCAGAAAAGAGTAGATTGGTGATTTCAATATGCCAAGAGAAGTTATTCCTCGGTCTAGAGGTCTAGAGAGTCACACCCAACAAAACCCCTAGAACCAGAGCAGAACAAAGACACCTCCAGCTGACAGATCTTGAACTTACTGGCGATAGAACCCCACAAAGGAGACTTCTTTTGGGAAGAAAGGAAGGTGATTCCAGAAGGAATTTCTGAGATGGAAAATGCATCTGTGAAAAAAGAGAACAGTAACTATGAGTAAATTAAAGCCAGCATTAACTGTGTCCTTTTACCAAAGCAAGACTAATTTGTAAAGGTAAAAATAATAGGATACGGATTTCCGCTTTTGGAAATGGCAGATTAGGAAGTCTGAACCAGGTCTTCATTGAAACAGTGAGAAAGACTGGACAGGATTTATTTTTAAAATGCATTGAAGACACAGCATCCAGCATTGGAGGAAAAGCGTGACTCAGGAAGGTGAGCCCTGGCTTTCGCATCACTGTCTTCCATGGGGCTTGATCTTTATTCCAGAGAACAAGGCCAAGAGGACCGACAGCCCATTTTACACCAAAAATTAAATCACAGCCACCTGGAAAGGGTAGGAAACCACTTTAGCTTGATAAAATTTTTCTACCTTAATAAAATGTGTTTATGATAATAACTGAAGAGTAAGAAATTGAACTATTATTATTCACAGATGATATGATTGTGTATGCACAATAAAATTCAAAGTTACGTTCAAACAAACTGTGAGCGTGAACGGGAGAGGTTTGAAAAGTTGTTGCACACACATTTAATGTGTAAAGACCATCTGCATTTCTACTGAGAGTCAGCGTTTAAAAATACATTTTATAAAGACACTATTTACAATAATGTCAGATATATCTAGTACCTAAGAATGAATCTAATAAACAATATGCAAGACCTTTATGCATTAAAAAATGATTGAGAGAAATTAAGGAAACCCTGAAGTAAAGAGGAATAAATCACGTTCATTTGATTTAAAGGCAATAATATAAAATGTCAATTTTTTGCGAATTGATTCAAAACAGTCCAACTAAATTACAAATTTTCTGTTGAACTTACAAGCTTAGTCTAAAATTTAAATGGAAAGGCAAAGGACCCAGGCTAGGCTGGATGGTCAGGAAGAGGAAGAATAATGGGATAGCTTGCTCCACCTGACATCCACATTGATTATAAAGCTGAAGTAAGTAACACAAACTGGTACTGACATGAGGATACACACACCAACGAAACAAAATAAAAAGTCCAGAAATAAACCCACACACACAACATACACAGACACCTGGCTTATGACACAACGGCACTGCAGAGCAGAGGAAAGGATGGCATTTTCTATAAATAATGCAGGACTGATTGAAATGTAGACCTAACCATGAAAAGCAAAACAGCGTCACTTCTCAAAAATAATGCAAGATGTGGCATTTTCATGGCTTGGAGTGGGGGATGTTTTCTTAAATAGAAAATAAAAATTATGAACTATAATAGGATTGATAAGCTTGACTATTTTTAAATTACGAATTTGTGTTCATTAAAGGTCATCATTAAAGCTGAAAAGGCAAGCTGACTGAGAGAAGATATTTACAACACCATAGCCAACAAATATTTCATGAAAACTTCTACCAAGAGTGCGAAAGTGACGGATAATGCAGCAGAGGAAAAATAATAGGAAAGAAAAGGCAATGAACAAAAGAAGGCATTCAAATCATGAAAAAATATGCAAAAGCTTACTCAGTGACATTCCTAGTCAAGAAATGCAAACAGAAACCATTATCCAATCCCTAAAAGAGCTGACATAAAAGGGGTTCTAGTACCCAGTGTTGATGAGGATCTGGACAAGTGGGAATTCTCGCTTCTACTAGGGGTTCACAATGTTACAAACACTTGAGAAAACTGTTTGCTACCACCTGCTAAAGTTGAACGCATCGTGCCCTACGACCCAAGAATTCCACTTCCTGTAGATACACGTATGCACTGGAACCACAAAATAAAAGGCGTAAGAATGTTGATTGCTGCAGCATTCAACATTATTATTATTGCAACAGCATTCTAAACTAGAAATAAACTCAAATGTTTTGCAATAGAATAATGGATATATGCATGTGGCTGATTTATGTAATGAAATACTACACGGTGTGAAATGAATAAATTACTATGGCTTCACTCCACAAATTCCATCACTTGCCAAACCAGTCCCTGTTGATTATAGATCTAAATATAAATGACAAAACAATAAAACCTTAAGATGAAAATTAGCAGAAAATGGCCAGTCTCAGTGGCTCATGCCCGTAATCCCAGCACTTTGGGAGGCCAAGGCAGGCAGATCACTTGAGGCCAGGAGTTCAACCCGAGCCTGGGCAACTTGGCAAAACCCCATCTCTACTAAAAGTACAAAAATTAGCCAGGTATGGTGGCACATGACTGTAATCCCAGTTACTCCAGAGGCAAAGGCACGAGAGTTGCTTGAACCCAGGAAGTGGAGGTTGCAGTGAGCCGAGATTGTGCCACTGCACTCCAGCCTGAGCAACACAGCGAGACTCTGTCTGGGAAAAAAAAAAAAAAAAAAAGATGTCAGGTGCTCACACCTGTACTTCCTACACTTTGGGAGGTCAAGACAGGCGAATCATGAGGTCGGGAGTTTGAGACCAGCCTAGTCAACATGGTGAAACTCCGTTTCTACTAAAAATACAAAAAAATTAGATGGGTGTGGTGGCAGGCGCCTGTGATCCCAGCTACTCAGGAGGATGAGGCAGGAGAATCTCTTGAACCCAGGAGGTGGAGGTTGCAGTGAGCTGAGATTGCACCACTGCACTCTAGCCCAGGCGACAGTTCAAGACTCCACCTCAAAAAAACAAAACAAAACAAAAACAAAGAAAGAAAGAAGGAAGGAAAGGAAGGAAGGAAAGAAAATTAGCAGAATATCTATGAATTTGAAGTTGGAAAGCATTTTTAAACAAGAAGCAAAAACATAAAAGAAAAGAGATACATTTGATTATGTTAAAATAAAAACACCTGCTGATAAGGTACACCAAAAAGCATGGGGCTATGTAGCAACAATTTTTTTATTAACAAAAATATAGAATATATATAAAAAAGAACTTCTCAAGTCAACAAAAATATATAGTCAACTCAACAGAAAAATAAGAAAAAAATCTTAAACACATCTTCTACAAAAAAAAAAAAAACATAAAACATATGAAAAGATGCTAAGCTTCACTAATAATCATGGAAATGGGGAGCTAGAACCATAATGACTATCTCACACCCACCAGCTCTGGAAATATCGTTAAAAATCTTACAGTAGTAACTTCTGACAGGTAGGAGAAGCAATTGAATTTTGGGTGGGAGTGCAAAACGATGCAGGCACTTTGAAAACAAATAAGCATCTCCTCATTAAATTAAAAGATATGCATACCCTATGCCCTGAAATACACACACATACACACACACACAGATATATATATAAACAAATTATATATATTATATATATACACAAATTATATATATATTATAAATATACAAATATATATATAAAATATTTGCTTATATGCAGCAGGAAACAAGTTTAAGAATATTTGTAGAAGCTATTATAGTAACAAAAACCTGAACATAATTCACTGACAGAGAAATGGGTAAATAATTTCATCCCCATTTAACAGAATGCTATAAAGCAGTAAAAATAAATGAACAATGATTCCTTCCATTCATCACCATGGAAGAATCTCACAAACTTAACATTAAACAAAAAAGCAAACCACAAAATAATGCATATAGTGCAGTGACAATTATATAAAGTCAACAATTTTGCAAACCAAACAAAATGCCATTTAGGAAGTGGTACATGTGTAACAAAAAAAAAAAAAGAAAAGAAAAAGAGTAAGGATTTGTACCCACAAAACTTGACTCTGATGGTCTCAGGAAGGGAGGATGATGCTGAGGGAGGAAGATGCCATGGCAGACTTCAAAGAGTTGCTAATGTTCACTCTCATTAATTGAGTAGTGGGTATGTGTGTGTTTGGTTTATTAGTATTACATTATACCTATAGTATATCTTCCATATGACTTTTTCTAAAAATGCAATATTTCATAAAACATACCCACTGCATATGTGACTTGGCTTCTCCTTTGATCTCTAAATTTTCCCTTCAGTCTTTCCTTGGCCAGCCCTCTTTCTATAGGAGAGCCTGACACCAATGTGTGTGTCCAGCACCTAGCTCTCTTGGATTTGTCCTGTTTCCAGGTTCCATTTGAAATCCAACGGCTAACTTAAAGCCATGGAGCCCTATCGTCCCCTTTCCAGGTTGCGCTAGTTCTTACCTACTGCTGAAACTGATAACAGAAACACCACGAATGTTAAATGATGCTTTGAACAGCATGAAGAACGCTTTTGAGTATGGGTCTCTCTGGGTGTCATTCACTCCCGTGGAACTCTTTCATTGCTGATAGCAATGTGAGACCCCTAGGGTGATCTCAGAGTTGAGTTTTGATGATATATTTTGAATTTCACTTGACCCTCCCTTCCATACCAGTCCCAGATGGTGCAGAGCACTAACTGCCTTCGTCACTGAATGTCAGGAATGCTTACACCCAAAGGTAGAAGTCAAGGATGAACTCACTTCTTCATAGGGCACACAGAGAACATGGATTGCCTGGGGTTTCTCTGAACCTCAGAGACTGCAGTGGGTACAGTGTCTCTTGAGAATAAAAATAACCAAAGATTCAAAGATGGTGCACATGTCCTAGTCAGTAGGCAAAATGAAAGTCTTCAGTCTCATCACTGTTGACAGCTGTGGGAGCCCTGAGGAATCTACAAAAAGCATCCCGGAAAAGAAAGCGAATGTATAAGGGAAGTAACAGGGAGGGAAGAGGGGAAAGAGAGAGTGCACAGCAGCGGCAGGTGACAGGACAGGAGCAGAGCAGGCTGAAAGTCACGGTGAAAACCCTTCATTGTTTTTGTAAGTGACCACGCACAGGAAGGAGGCACAATGGCACAGGGACAGGTCCTCAGATGGGATAGGGCAGCTCTGCAAATTGTCTTGGCTCCAAGGCATCAATGTGCCTCACTCAAAGCTCTCCAACTCTGCGTGCATCCTGGTGTAGGATGGCCACATCCAGGCGGCCAAGCAGGCTGTCCTGATCCCTGGAGTAATCATGGAGACTGCGCTGCGGACCCCCAGCCTCCCACGTCTATGAGGGATCCATCTGGAAGTTGAAGGAGCAGTGTCCTCTGTTAACTGGGTGGGATGCTGTATGCTGAAGACTGTGAAATGGACACACGGACTTGTAAATGGACGTGTAAATATGGCCTGGGTTTGCCTTCCCCTTGCCGGTTCAGAGGACCCACTCTCTCTCTCACATTTCTTCCATCCCCTCACTCTGCGCTCCTTGCAGCGGTCTCTGAAGCCAAGCCAGGGTCTGAGGACAGCGAAAGGACAAGGGACCAAAGAGCAGGTGTCAGGGAGATTTTCCAACAAGTTTTAAGAGAGGTCTGGAAGCAACTGGGCATGTAAGGGAAATGGATCACAGGGAAGAGCTTTGTGTCTCCGTCTTGTTTCCTGAAGAATGCAAGCTAAGGAAGTTTCTCTCTGAGAACAACTTGGATCACTGCTTAGAGATGAGCCCACATGGATATGACATCATCAGGTTATAAACAACCAGTTTTATAAAAACATAGTGTGTCCCTCATGTTATTAAAATGGTTTTAACAGTTGCAAGATTAAACACACCTGTAAGGAGATTAGTAAGGGAACCAGGTAACAAGGTCTGGACAAACGGGGCATAAAATCCCTCTTGTCACTTTTTGAGTCTGATCTGCCCTCAGAGACTTGCCCGAGTCTCCTCTTACCTTCCCCTATCTTTTCTGCAGCCTTGGAGATTCTAAGTCATTGGATACTGGTACTCATTAACAGTTAGACAATTGGCTAGAATCATCCTCCTCCTCACAATTAACATGTTCATGCCTTTAAAAGCTTACCAATGCCCCTGGCCTGTTGACATGATTATTATAATTATCATTTCCATTTAACACATAGGACAATCCAAGTTCAGAAGGTTCAGGAAAATTCCCCACATCTGCCATCAGTTAAAAGAAGCTGAGATTGAAACCCTGGGCTGTCTGACTTCAAAGCCCTTGGTCCCAACCACAGGCCACAGCTACCAGCCTTCCTTCCCCGACTTGACTGCAGTCTCCCCTGGGGCATAACAGGATGTTGGCATTTAGCAAGGGGTTGGTCAAACAGCTGACACTAGCTAAATGCTGATTAACAGAGCTAGGATGGGAAGTTTGGGAATTTTAACCCATATAGAACAGTGTTTGTTTCTTCCTTACATTTACTGCATCCCAAACAGATGGTGGAGTTCTGCAAGAAGATGGATACACTTCATTAAACGCGTACATTAACCACTGCAACTATATACGCTTTATCACTCAACTTGAAAATTGCAATAATTCTTTTTTATTTAATTGCAATAATTTCTTTTTTATTTAAGCACTTTCTTGATGGAGCTGTTGCTCTTGAAAGGCTTGCAAATGCATCTGGTTTGTAATCATTTATATATATTCCCACTTTAAATGGACAAATGTGGTGGCTTTTCTTGTTTTTTAGAAGAAACGAATGACTAACAAGCCAACCTTCCTAAGAATTTAGATGGTGTGAGAAGGTTTTCTTTCTTCCTATAAACGGTTTATTTTTCTGTAGTCCTGTATGATACAGTATTTTAGTTGATTGAAGCACAGTGGTTGAATACAAAGCTGGCCCTTTACAACCTGCCAAAGGACAAGAGTCAAACCCCACCCAAACACACGTGGACGCAGGGAGGAGAGCCCAGTGTGACAGTCTGGTTGAGTTCTGTGCCCAAAATGCAACACGATATTATCAAAGAGCCATGAAAACTTCTGATTAGAATGTGCAAGAGGACAAACGTGACTCAAAAGAAAACGAAAAATCAAATAGGCCAGTAGCTATGAAATAAACAGAACAATGTTTTCGATGAATTGTCTTACAAAAATCTCTAGTCTCAAAAGTTTTGCTGAAGTCTTTCCCATTTTCATCTGGGAGGATACGTTACCTTTTCATAGGCGAAAGATATGAACAGCTCCCCAAATGTTAAAGTAGCCGACCCTGGCCACCATGCTCAGTGAGCCACAGTGACATATGGAGCAAGGGAAAGTCATGGGGGAGGCAGGTGGAGAGAAGGCAGGAGGAGGTGAGGCCCTTGGAGAGGTCAGGCCACATCCCCTACGACGGGAGGGAAGGAGGAAGGAGGGGCAGGGGACACACCGATAGCCATCCTGGAACAGGATCGGAGGAAGCAGAGACTGGGGAAAGCAGGTATTGAGAGAGCACCCCACTTGTAGAGGATCTTGAGTGCAGCTCTATCTGTTGTATTAAATGGGCTATCAGAACCCGAGGCTGAGGACAAAGGGGCATCCAATACCTCAATACTTCACCTTTTAAAAGAGCTGCAAACAGCTAGGAACAGATGTCCCTCAACGCTTAAGATGGAGGCTCACTAGTTCTGCTGCCTCCACCAGGGGAGGGGCAGGACTCCCCTGCCCAGGCCCACAGAGGCAGCAGCACAGGGAAGGGGAGGAGAGGAGAGTCAAGGTTTCAGAGCTTTGGCCGGGCACAGTGGCTCATGCCTGTAATCCCAGAACTTTGGGAGGTCGAGGCAGGTGGATCAGTTGAGGTCAGGAGTTTGAGATTAGTGTAGACAACATGGTGAAACCCCATCTCCACTAAAAACACAAAAATTAGTGGGGCATGGTGGTGCGTGCCTGTAATCCCAGCTACTCAGGAGGCTGAGATAGGAGGATTGTTTGAACCCAGGAGGTGGAGGTTGCAGTGAGCCGAGATGGTGCCACTGCACTCCAGCCTGGGCAACAGAGTGAGACTATGTCTCAAAAAAAAAAAAAAAAAAAAGATTTCAGAGATTTGTGCGCTCTCTGCCTAGGGGGAGAGTGGGTGGCCCCCTGGGCACAGGGATCCCAGGAGCAAGGGGCTGCCGGGAGCCAAGTGAGAGGATTTTGGACAAGGTCGGCTGAAGCGACTCCTTCAGGACTGGGAAGGAAGCACGGGAGAGTCCCCTGCTGTGGCCCCCTCCAGGTAATTCGCAGGCACCTGCCCGAGGACAGCACTGGAAGTCTGCAGTTTGGAAAGCACCAAAGAAGCAGGACAGCAGGAACCTGCTCAGCAACCAGGTGACTGAGGAACACATGACCCTTTCCCTATATGTCCCTCCCACCTGACACACAGTGGAGACGGGGACCCAGGAAGGGAGGGAGGAAGAGTGAAAACATTGACCCGGTCCCTCGTGGCCAGTGGCTGCAGCCTCATGGGGCCACGGGAGGAGATGGACGGAGCTCAGGTTGGACAGTTACTAAATTAAAGTGACCGGAAATCTACTGAATTCTGCCAAACTGCCAGCAAGAGGCAGGAATAGGGCTGCAGCACAGCTGAAGGCAATGATAAGAAAACATTAAAATCCTTTTATGTCTACCCCAGAGGGCTGATATGCCAGATATATGTGTTTGGACCATTGGTGAAGGAGAATGGAAAAGAAGGAGGATGGGCAAGTAGAGGAGAGTCTGGGTGTGCCTGGGGGCCCCAGGGGGCTGGGAGTCCATGGAACAATGAGATTCTCACCCCCAAAACCCAAAGCCCAGGCTGGACACAAAGAAAGCAAAAGATGTGTAACATTTCTTTGTAAACTATAGGCCATCATAGAAACAATTAATAATTATGTCTTCTTTTTTTTTACATGGTAACTGAAAGTCAGTTACAGAGCAAGGTTCTATTTTAGACTTCCCATAGACAACACAAAAGCTAGCATGGGCACCATTCCATTCAAACTCTCACTAATTCGAGATGCATAAGGGTCTCTCTGCATGTGCCTGCCTACAACCTTTGTTTGTCTGAGGGTTGGAGACAGGCTGGTGCAGCAGGCGAAGTGTGATTTCTGGAGCCAGACTGCTGCACTTCAAATCAAGCCCACCACTGACTCACTGTGTGGTCGCAGGCAGGTCATATATCAACACCCCACCGCCTGCATGCTTTGATCGTGAAGCGCTGGTTGGCATTGTCTCAGCCTCATTGTGTGGTGTGGTACAAACACAGCTTCAAGCCACACTCCAAACTGGATCGCCACTAGAATGTACTGGGGAGAAATCCTGGAGCTGCCACTGGTCTCCTAGTCAGGCCATGCAATGAGAGCCCGTTTGTGGAAAGGAGTGATGTGCAGGACAGGTGCTCCTCAGACGCCCCTTCCCATTGAGGGCAGAGACTTTTGGCCTTTCCCGTAAGTCCATCTCTGTGTCTGCATGCGGAAGTAAGGTGTGCCATCTGCCTCATCTTAACAAGGCTTCACAGTGTCTCCCGCACTCAGCACTGATGAAGCTCACTGGGGTCCAGAACCAACTGGAATGACAGGACTTGGGGATGAGCACATTTCCTGAGATCTGCAGATCACAACATCTCCAATCGAGCTGGACAATTCTGGTGTCCATTTGTCTGCAAAACCCTGCAACTAAAAGGAAAGACAGAGACTGTTTTGCTCAATTTAGAGTCTACTTGAAATTAACGGAGAATACATGTTCCAAACTCAAACCTTTCAAGGGACAATTTCCATTAAGTCCAAGCTCAGCTTCATTGCTGATCCACTGTTGCAAGGAGTAACAGCTGTTAGGGGCACTATAACTGCCATCGAACCACTGAGGCCATAAGCTCTAAAAAGGAAACTCTTTTTTTCTGATGGTCACCAGGAGAAAAGGAGAGTGAGTGGCACATTTCATGAAATCTGATCACACTGTGGGCACCCACCAAATCCTCAGAGCTGTCCTGAGAGTCATCGCACGGAGACGCCAGCTGCCAAAAATACTCCCCTTGCCCTCGGTGGGTGAGCAAGCCAGGAATGATGAATCAGGAGGGTTAAAGGAGGGGAAAGTGTAGCAGGAAGCAGAACACAGGTCCCGGCATGTCTAGTGTGCGGCAGAATGAAGTCGGCGCTCTGAGGACAGGCTGGAGATGATCTGCCTCAGTTCATCAACAGTTCAGTGGTCCAGCTGTGCAGTTGGGTGGCTCCTATGTCCAGCACAACCCTGGGCTTGGGGACACATCAGTAAAAGAGCCCCCACAGCCCCTTGTGCAAGTCTACAATTCACTTAGTGAGGCAGAGAGGAGATAAATACTTATACAAAAAAATGGTTTGCCTTTTATGGTGATAGCAGCTATAAGACTTGAGCAAATTCCATGTAACTGTATCCTGGAAGCATCTAACACTGCCTTTGAAAGGGATAGTTAAGCTGAAACTTGACCAAACCAAGGGCAGAGGGACGTGGGAGACACAGTCCTTCCAAGTAGCAGGTCAAGCACATGGAGAGTCCCCCGAATGAGAAGGAACTGGAGAGCCCAAGGTGCTGAAGAAGGCTGGTGTGGGCGGAAAGTGTGAACAAGCAGAGCTGGGAGAGGGGGGCAGATGTGCAGACAGACTGGGTGGATGGGACCCTGTAGGCCACCTGTGTTCTTTCAGAGCAGCGCTAGCCTCACAGCGTCTCCGCAGGACAGTGACCACATCTGGTGGGCATTGTCAGGAGATGCTTCCCACAGTGGTGTCGAAGGGCCAGAGTGGTTGGGAAGAAAGCAGCCAGCAAACAAGTGCAATAGCCTGGGCAGGGAATGTAGGGGTGCAGTGCTTGGGAGAGGAGGATGAAGCCTCCCAGGACCTGAAAAAGGGCAGGTGTGGGGTGATGGTTTCTGGCGTCAGCGATGGCAGTCCATGTCACCGTCATTGATATGCAGCATCCCAGGAGAGAAATGGACTTTTCCTCTTGGTTTGCTTGTTACTTTGCTTGGGGTGATAATTGTCAAGGGAAGGACAAGGGGAGATGATGCCTTTAGCTTCAGAAATGTAAAAGTTACAATTCTGGGGAGACACCCAAAAGGAGGTGTCAACGAGGCAGGTGCTGACACAAGTGTGTGGCTTGGACGAGCGGTCTGAACAGAGAGGTGAGTAGCATCTGGATGGGACAGGGAGCTATGAGAATGTGCTGGGCCCTGTGGAGACAGACAGAATCAGGGAGATGAGACATGCACTGTGGCCCATCACTAGGAACTCTAATATACGAAGACCAGAGAGGAGAAGACCCAGGAAGAGAAGGGGAGACCGGGGGACCACGAATACAAACAGAGGGAAAGAGTGCCGTGGACTCTCCCAACTGGCGCCCTCTCCAGTTTCCTCCCAGGCCAATAAAATCAAACGTGACCTGCTAGTCCCCTGGCGGAACAGGCCACCCTCCCTGCCTCTAACACGGTGATGAATATGCCAGGGGGAGTGTCGTGTCTGATGCAAACCCAGGAGCGGGAGTGGCCAGCTGCATCTGAAGCTGACGAAAAGTCAAGTCAGAAAAAGACTAAAATCTTCTATTGGATTTAGCCACATTGAAGACATTAGTGTCCTTAAGAGAAAAGTTTTGGTGAAGGGGTGGGAGTAGGAATGGCATAGAAACCAGCTGGAGGGAAGAAAGGAGGGGAAGGGAGGGAGGAGAGTTAAACCTTTCAGAAAGGTTGGCAGCAATGAGACTTCCTGGGGGCAGAGACCACGTTTTCGTCTCTGCAGTTCTCTCACACAGCAGGAGGGATGCGGGTGTTTGACGGATGAATAGGTAAGTGAGTGAATGAATGATTTTCTGTGGGAGCTTAAAGTAGGGAGAGATGGAAACCAGGTGCCCGGGCCAGAGGGCATGGGATTGAGCAGTAATGTGTTCCTTAGAGGGAAAGTATCAGGGACGGACTTGATATCTCAGGAGGTGTCTGTAGGAACGGAGTGAGCAGGTGAGCTCCCATGCAGAGGAAGCTACGAAAGCAAAGACAGCCCTTGCACCTTCAAGTACAAAGTCATGGCCGGACAGGAGGAACGTGCAGACTGCGCCCGGACAGGGGCGACCTGACTGCTACACTGAAACTTTCCTTCTTGCTTCAGGAGGTCATGGGGAAATATACCAGGGCTGCGAGTGGCATCCCGGTGGGTCAAATGCAGAGTGCGCTAATAAGAAGAGGGAGCGCAAATCCTCGAAGGTAAAACCAGATCTATTTGTTACTGGCTTCCACAGATAACGCATCACCTGTCTTCCTAGTGGAAGAATAAAACATTCTACAGAAGCTGTTATTTCAGGCCCCATAACCAAAACATAGCAATGCTGAGGATACCACCGGAACAATGCCAGGCTCTTCCCTTGTGACGTGGATCACAAGATTCCAGAAGAACACACAGGGTACATGTGGAGACGTAAGAAGATCGTCTGGATGTGAAACCATGTTGTGGGCATTCAGACGTTGGAGTTTGTCCGCTTGAAATAAAAATGCAAGTACCCTGTCTCTGTAGTGTGGAGTTTAAACAGTCCAAGCACTCCTGTGTCTGCCCTGAGACAGAGGGCAGAGGCCCTGAAGGCACACCAGATGCCTGGGCTCAAGGGAACCCAGGTGGGGTTTGGATTCCAGGGACCATGGTCCTGAGCTCGATAGATCCTGCAAACCTGCAGGTCCCAGGAGCTTCATGCAGTCTTCTGATCTGCTCCTCTCTAGAAGTCCAGGGAAACGGCTGCACCCTTTATTCCTCCCGTAAATTGTTTCCTATGCAAAGAAAATATTTGCTTGAGAGAGCTCAAGACTTCTAAGACCTTACCTGGCACCTGAGGTCCTTGCAGATTCAAATATAGCTCACTTCGGTCAAGGAAAATTCAATGCTCAGAAACTGAAGACTTTCCTTAAGCTGACCTCATGGGCCCTCATCAGTTTCACATTTTCTGTGAAAACCAGCATACGCTACGTCCCTCAAATCTAACAATGGGAAAGCCAAAGGGAAAATACAAACCAGAACCAAGTGAGAGCTGTCTCCTGGCCACGAAGCTAGGAGGCCGCAGAGCTGAGGAAGGAAGTTGGTCTTCAGCCTGAAATTGACATGGCATAGTGACATTCAGGCTTATGCTGCGCACTGGGGACAGGTCTGGAAAGAAGACCCAACGTTCTCTGAGCTGAGAAAGAAGGAACGGAGCCAGGGGCACGAGGATGGCTGAAGGAACGGAGCCAGGGGCGCGAGGATGGCTGAAGGAACGGAGCCAGGGGCGCGAGGATGGGGGAAGGAACGGAGCCAGGGGCGCGAGGATGGGCGAAGGAACGGAGCCAGGGGCGCGAGGATGGGTGAAGGAACGGAGCCAGGGGCGCGAGGATGGGGGAAGGAACGGAGCCAGGGGCGCGAGGATGGGGGAAGGAACGGAGCCAGGGGCGTGAGGATGGGTGAGTGCTGCCTCAGCCGACTGAGTCCTTACTGAAGGAGGTCAGTCTTTGTGGGATTAGCCTTCGAAACGTTATAGTCCTGGTATTTAACACCCTATTACTTGCAGGATGAGAACAGGAAGAGCTAAGATTTAAAATCCTCTTGGAAGTCTTC
Organism: Macaca fascicularis; assembly: GCF_037993035.2. Lineage (NCBI taxonomy): Eukaryota > Metazoa > Chordata > Mammalia > Primates > Cercopithecidae > Macaca > Macaca fascicularis. The sequence continues at coordinate 139,546,822 of NC_088383.1, read as the reverse complement.
ACATAGCCGCCTCCAAAATTAAGCAGCAAGAGAGAAACAGCACGTGTCTAGGATGGGAGTAGGCTGAACATGCAAAAAACAATAACGAGAACTGACGTGTAGGGAGGGTAGGTTTTTGCCAGCTCCATCAATGACAGCCCTGGGTGTGACGGAAGGTCCAGAAACGAGTCTTGGCCAGTGTCTGCCCTGAGAATCTCAGGACACCAGGAAGAAACACTAGGGCATCTGCAGAGAACCCACCATGAATAAAGGGATGGAGAGTAGGTGGTCAGGTCATATGCTTGAAGTGTGTGATTTTAGCCCTAAAAGAGGTCATGATTTCTACCTTCAAGTGCAAATAGAATTTTTAGAGTCGGAGAATTAACCGATTACGAACACATTATCACCCCGGCGTCTAATTCCGTAGCGTCTTGCACTCACGAGGCACAAAGTGTGGGCATAAAAGCACTTGATGAAAGTTAGATGGATGGATGATGGACGGGCAACTCCAACGCTCACCCCGTCTTAGAGGCTTTTACAAGCAGCTCTGCCAGCAGCTCCTCTGACGCCCCAGTCCCAATGAGTCCCGTCAGTCGGGCTCACGGATCAGCAGTTCACAGCCACGCTCCTGTGAGGTTTGTTCACCTGAAATAAGAGGTGAGGACCATTTCTGGACCCCAGAGCCAGACGTGCATTTTGATGCCCTGCTCATGGTGGCGTGAGTCTGCTCACAGGTACCACTTGGGCTCACCGTCCAACTCAAAGCCAAATGGAAAGATGGAGATGGATCTCTAAACAAGATGTTTTATTTCAGAAAATTGAAGTGCTATCCAGGGCCTACACACAGACCAGGGCGAACTTCAGTGTGTCCAAAGAGCAAAGAGAAGGTTGGAGGCTTTATTTAAAGGGAAATATTAGCTATTGTTTAGACAGGAAACTCACTGGCACTAGCAAGGTTTTGGGGAGCTGGCAAGCTCTGAGTGGTGAGTGATGGCAACAGGTAGAACTGGTCTTAGAGCCAGGCCAATTTATCTCAGCAGCTCCTGGGTGATACTGGTCTTCCGGTGGGAGCAGGTCATTTTGGCAGCTGCCTTACAATGTCCTCACCGGGCTGTGCCCAGAGCTCCTTTTATCCCCCAGTCTCTGAACTCTGATTTAGTTGGGTGTGACGAGATAACTCCAACTTGTATAATCAATGTTCACACTTACAATATATTACTGAACTGGAATGGCCCAAGGAGCACACAACAGAGTTGAAAATCCACCTCATTTTTCTACCACATGTTTACCCAAGAATAGCGTGTCATTTATGGAGGTAACAGTCTGATTCCGTAGGGAAGCTTGGGAGACCCCACGGATGTGCCACACCGCAGAGCCTACTTCAGCTCCCACAAAAGCAGCCGAGCCCTGAGGAGGTGCCATTGCTGTTAAGGAGGCAGAAAGAACCATATTTTCAGAAGCTGTTTATAAATGAATTCCCACAGGAGGTCTGCTTCCTCTGCGTCCACTGCAGAGTATTTTAAAGCAAGGGTTAATAGCTATTAGGTTTCTGGTCCCTCTACCACTGATTGAGTCTCATGGAGAGGTCTGTCTTTTCAAGAGCTTTTTTAAAGAAAGAAATTCAGGGAAAGGGTCCTATTACACAAACACAGGGGCCCCGCTGCCCACCATGGAAACTTATTCAAATTAGGCAAAGGTGCAAGCCCCACAGGTGAAGTGGAGACACCTGTGAACAAGGGGTCCTCCTGCCTGGACTGAGCCTTCACAGGTGTGTCACTGAGGACATGGAGCAGGTGGCCTGCTGGAGGTGCAACCAGGACCAGCTGTGTGTCCCAGGGCCTGCAGCACCACCTCCATGTCTGGACATAGCCTTCTCCAGGTGAAAATAACAAACACAGACATCTCCATCCACTCGCGCCTCTTGGTGCCTCTCCAAGGTAGCAGAGTTCTGGAAACCTCTCTCTCTCGAGGTCAGCTAGTAAGACAGCTGCTGAGGCCTGACACACACCTGTGTTCCTGGCTCCTGTTCAGACCCAGGCAGTAACAAACAGCCTCAGGCACTGCAAGGACCTGGACATGGGGAAGCCTGGCCTGGTGTGGGGGCTTCCTTAGAGGCAACCCAGATCCGGGTCTCAAACCCCTCTGCTTTTCCTTGCATAAAACTCAGATTAAGCTTCACTTAAAAAGAAAAAAAAAGAAAGGGTTTTTTTTGAAGGAAGTAACAAAACGTACTTGAGCACAGCAGGAGAGAAAAGCTGGCTGGGCCTGAATTGCAGCCTCTCACTGACCACTCGCAAGCTTCACTCTCCTAATTGCTCAGTTGGCTCTGGTGTGAAAAGGATAGAATGGCAGGCAATTATCTCAATGTCCTTCCCAGCTTTTAAAAATTCCCTGGGACCATGCTATTGTCGAAAGTAAAAATACGGTGCCTATGTTGATTAGAAGTATGATTTAGGCCGGGTGCAGTGGCTCACGCCTGTAATCCCAGCACTTTGGGAGGCTGAGGCGGGTGGATCATGAGGTCAGGAGATTGAGACCAGCCTGGCCAACATGGTGAAACCCCGTCTCTACTAAAAGTACAAAAATTAGCCGGGCGTGGTGGTGGGCTTCTGTAATCCCAGCTACTCAGGAGGCTGAGGCAGGAGAATCGTTTGAACCTGGGAGGCAGAGGTTGCAGTGAGCCGAGATTGAGCCACTACTGCACTCCAGCCTGACCTGGGCGACAGGGTGAGACTCCATCTCAAAAAAAAAGAAGTGTGATGTAAAATGTTTCTTCTTAGGAAGAGCAGTGGGCTTCCCAGTCACTTCAGGAGAGGAGCTTTCAGCCTGAGAGTCACCTTCTCATCCGCCAAGCTTGGGCCTCTCCATCCAGTGAGCGAGATCCCCAGCTGCCAGCCCCAGAACGTTTCTGCTGTTCATTCACTGGCATCTGGGCTCTGGGGACCAGCAACACTTTCCTATTACATCCTCTAACAAATCCAGAGCCTCATTTCCATAAAGGGTTATAGGAGGAGAACCTTCCTAAATTACTCTCCAAAAGAAATCAGTATGGAAATAAATGCCTTCTTGACTTTGGCTTTATCAACTGTGATTTTGAAGTAGGTGGCAATCAGTCTGTATTTATTTTGGGAGAACAGCTTGGACTTGATGTTATTTCCTAAGCACTTTGTACCCTCCGAGAAGACGTGTTCAACATTCATGGGGTGCTGATGTGAATTACCTAGAAGAGCCGCCTCTCCTAATTAGTTTGATTGAAAACTCAGCAAAACTTGATGGGCCACTCACTTGGGAGATCCCTACGCAAAGTGTTTGCAAGCATGCAAGGTGCAACGTTCTAGTGACAACGTCCAGGGAAAAACCACCGCCCATCCCAACTCGGATCCTGGCAGTCGATCCTGGCAGCACCTGCCTCCCAGCCACTGTGCACAAGGAGGAGGTCAAAGCTGTCCCCAGCATCCTGGACCCAGCCTCCTCTCAGGTGTTCTGGGCCTGCCCAACCTGTTCTTCCAGAGATGGGCACCTGCTGTTGGGTTTTCCATGTTTAAATAACTCAGAAAGATGTCCCCAGTTCCCCCTTAGATCTTCATGGCATTTTCCTCTGTCAAACCTATTCTAACTATAATTAAATTATGACCCACATAATTATCAGATGAATGTTTGTCTTCCCCTACCAGGTGAAGTTTGGTTCTGACAGGAATCACGCTTGTCTTGCTCATCTCATCATCCTTGTGTGAGCACAGCGTCTGACTTGTAGGAGACACTCAATGAACACTTGGCGGATGAATGAATACATGGATCACTCCATCAATCCATTTGTACAGTGATATCTCTTTGATTGGGTTATTCAATTTTGAAGAACACTCATTAAAATGACCAGGGGATCCCGAGTTCTGACTCACAGGGAGCGCCTCCCCAGTGGCGGCAAAGGCAGATGCCTGGGAACATGCGTTGCTGTCACTGCAGTGGTTTCCTGCGCGTGGCAGAGCTGGAAGGGCTCAGCACGGAGACCTTGGTAGCCTCTTTGTGGAGTGGAGAAAGCCTCACCCAAGTGCTTGTGAGGAGCAGCCAGCCTCCACTTCCCTGGCCCTGCACATGTGGCTCTCAGGCCATTTCTGCTTTGCTTTCGGCCATTACTCCATCTCTTTTCTACCCACTCTGTTTGCGCCCCACCCTGTCCACCTAAAGGGAGCCCCTGCAGCCCTGTTGGATGGCCAGCCTCCTAGAGGCCCACACCCCTCCACATGTCACCAATCATGCCCTCAGGCAGAGGCCCCCGAATGCCACTCTCACCCCAGCTGCTCAAGACGTGAGATTTTATCCTGTTCATAAAAGGAAAATTATGTTCTCAATAAGAACAACACTTAATATTCACAAGTAAGAAATCACAGCCCGGGCTGCACCACGGTATTGAGAACTTAATAACAGGAGGTTAATAACCATAAAATACTGCGAACCATTTTCCTGCAGGACTGGAGAACAGTTCCAGCTGTTAACAAGTAAGCGCCTGTTTCTGGGAGTAACCTGGAAGGAGCAGAGACGCTGTGACCACCTGGAGCCCCTGCGTGGGTACCCACCTGTGTGGCCGCCATGGAACTCTCTAGTGGAGCTGGTAGGGAGGGGTCACAGATTTGGGGGTTTTCAAATAGCGTTTAGGCTACAACACAAATAAAACACAAATACAAAACAGGATAAGCTAGAAGAATGGGAATCATTTATCATGAAGGCAGCATTAAAAACAAGGCTTGTTAACTGACCTTACTTCTGTGTTGCTAAGCACCTTCAACAAGCCCACAGAAAGCACCCTGTAGACAGCCTGCGCCCTTGGACAACTCCCCCAGTGCTTCCTCTCAGACACCTGCCTCCAGGCGCCCAAGCCCATTGCCCACCCCTGGCCTCCAGGTGGCTGGGATGGTTAGAGGCTTCTTTTCTATGACAAATCTTAAATATGCCAGCACCAAGTCTACATGACCCAGCCCACATATGGAGAAAATGCTGTAATTAATAGGAAACACAGCCACAAAGAACTGATTCTTAACAAGCCTGCTAGAATTTTTATTTCTAAGCCAGCCAATGCTTTTGATGTGGTCAGCTGGGAAGCTGTGGTCCCACCTCCTCTGGTTGCAGACGTTGGCCCCACCAGGATGGCGCAGAGCTCCAGCAAGGAAAAGGGCTGGATGCAAAGGAGAGTGACACCGTGTCAACAAGACTTGGATGTGAGTTATGGAGACTGAGCTGGAGGCACTATAAATTCCTCTGAAGGTCATCCAGAAGGACTTTTGTAGAATGAGATGCCTCGTTCAAAATTCAAAACCCTCTTAGCTATGAGGGTTCGGGGATGTTTGATGAAAATCGTTTTGCTTTGTACTTGGTCGGGAAGAAGTAGTTCTTTGTGCATGTGCGTGCGCGTGCACATACACACACACACACACACACACACAAATGGAAGCTCAAGTCAAAGCTGTTTCTCAAGCAGATTCCTGAAATACTCTGAGCAAAAATTTATAACAATTTTAATGGGAAAGTTACCAGCAGCTTCCCACTTGACACCTCTTCACTATATTGGAAGTCACCATTCCTCTGAGCCGAGGTAGATTGATGGGCACAGCCACACAGAATGAGCAGTTCTGCACATCCATCAGCCACAGGGAGAGCCACACCATGGCTTAGGGGACATTACTCATGGTGCCAAACAAATGCTCACAATAAATAGGTCATTTTACACAGGTTTTCGGAAAGCTCTTCCGCCCCAAGCATTGCAGGGCACATGTTACTAAATACCTTCACCAAGCCCAAGGAAAACACCCTGTAGACAACCTGGGCTCTCAGGCAGCCCCTACAATGCTTCCTTTAAGAGATCTGCCTCCAAGGGGCCCAAGCCTCACTGTCACAGGGCTGGCCTCCCACTTAGCCCTGGGCAGCTGGCTGCCCTCTGAGTGCAGAGGCCCACAGTGAAGGATCACCCAGGAACACAGCCCATGTCGGCACTGTCCTATCCTGTGCCGACAGCAGCTTGGAAGCAGCATCTCACTCAAAATGCAACAGGCGAGCAGTTATTGCTTAAGGAATTCAAGACATGCTATTTGGAGGAGCTGGAGTTTCCACTGTGGAAATGATGAAGGCTGAGGGATGGTAAGAGTGGGCACACAGGCCCTCTGCATGTCTGTGTCCACAGCTCCACACAAGGCATAGACATCTGCTGCAGTCAGGACCACAGAGCATCCGAGCAAGCCAGGCCCTTGAGCAGTCGGGACCTCATGGTCCAGGGAGGTAGAGGGCTAAAGCCCAGTGGGTATGAGGTGGCCACAGCAGGGTAAGGAGGAGAGTGAGCCTGGGCACAGGAGCACAGAGCCCAGCAGCAGGTCCACATCTGTTGCTTAGGCTCCTGAGGTACTGGGGCACAAGGTCCAGAGTGCACCGAGCTCAGGGGTGGGAATGAAAACCAGGAGAGGAAAATGGGACCCCAAGGACCACACTGGAGCCCCTATTCCAGAGCCAGCCAGCTGACACAACAGGATCCCCAAATGCAGAGGCAGGGAGGAGCCAGTGCAGAGTGCAGTGCCCCAGAGTGTGACCAGCTGCAGAGCTGTGGGGGAGGAAAACAGGGGAGAAGTGGAGGGTGTCCAGGGAGGAAGCAGGGACTGGAGACTCAAGGCTGGGTCTGTTTATTTCTCATCCCCTTGGTCTTTTGATCTCAGAGCAACAAACTCCCATTTTCTGATTTCTTTTCCAAGGAAATTCCTTTTCACAAAAACGTCGAGCTTAATGGGTCTTATAGAAGCTGGAGCCCTGAGATTTAATCCAGTGTGTTGCCTTCCTCACTCTCTCCCAGTGAGGCACACACACACACCACATACACACAATACACATTCACACAACATACAACACACATAAATACAACATACACACAACACACACAATGCATACTTACAATGCATGCATAAACACATACAACATACCTATACGCTATGCAACAGAGACACACAACACACATGCATACAACACATATGCATATAGGATGCATGCAATACACATGACACATAACACATGCATAAACACATACAAAACACACACAACAGACAACACACAAACATGCACATACACACCACATGCACACACAACATATATACAGCACACACTTAAAATACATAAACATATAAAACACACATATGCATGCAATTCGCACAAACTACACGTGCACACACAGACCTGTTCAAGGATCAGCTCAAATCTAAAAATGCAACACATAAAGTTACATCAAATCTGCCCCTCACCAAGAAGGTGGAGCTTAAGCCTTGATAGGGTGTGATGAGAATGAAACTTTACCTCTGTGGCCTTCCTCCCCAAAACTTATAACCCTAGTTTAATTACGAGAAAAACATCAGACAAATCCCAACTGATAGGAATCTTGGAAAATATCTGGCAAGCGCTCCTCAAACGATCAAGGTCATAAAAAGTATGGAGAGTCTGAAAAACTGTCACAGTCAGAGACTGAGGAGACAGTACGACCAAGTAAAATGCAGGATCCTGGGTAGGATCCTGGGACAGAGAAGGGACATTAGGTAAACACCAGGGAGACAGGAATAAAATGGGGACTTTAATTAATAATAATGCATCCCTGCTGGTGCATTAGTTTTGACAAAGGCATGGGACTGTACGATTTTTATAAGAGGGGAAACTGGCTGTGAAGTATGCTGAAGCTCTATATTTTTACCACCCTTCTGCAAATCTAAAACTATCCTAAAATTTGAAAGTTTGTTACAAATGAAAAATTTTAAAACAATTACATCAAGCTTGCCGTGGCACTTTTGGAAGGCATGCATTCAATCCAGCACTCAGATCATAACCTTCAGCCTGTTCAGATCCTCCTGTCAGTCTGGCTGAAATGAGTAGACTCCATAGGACATCATCACTCCTTTGCTCATATGCCTCTTAGAACTCACAAGTAACCTCTGCTATGGTTTAAATGTTTGTCCCCTTCAAAACTCATGCTGAAATTTAATTGCCAGTAACCATATTAAGAGGTGATACCTTTGAGAAGTGATGAGGCCAGGAAGGCTCCACCCTCATCTGGGGTTGATACTGTTATAAAAGGGTGAGTTCAACCCCCTCTCATTCTCTCTCACCTTCTGACCTTCTGCCATGGGGTGACAGCAAGAAGACCCCCGCCAGACACCAGCACCTTAATATGAGACTTTCCAACTTCCAGAACTGTGTGAGCCAATAAATTTCTGTTCATTATAAATGATCAGTCTCAGGTATTCTGTTAGAGCAGCACAAAACAGACTAAGACAACGTCTAAGGGTATTTATTATTAGGTTGAAGTAGTGGACTAGGATATAAATTGTGGTGTATTATAAATAGTAACATTTTAAAATGAAACTGTTACATCAGACTTAAATGCATCAAATGGATCTAAATAGCAAGGCATTCCATATCCACCATCACCCATTTTAAAAATTCAACAACAGGTTCTACTTTTACGGCCAGAAAATTGTACATATTTCTTCCTCTTAAACATCTATTTCAATTCCTCTTCTTCTATAGAATTTTATCCCAACAAAATAAATGTTTATGCTTGAAACCGTCATCCTATCATACTTCCCTGCACGTAAATATTGACACTGTGTGTGTGTGCATGCGTGTGTGTGTGTGTGTGTGTGTGTGTGTGTGTGTGTGTGAATTTCCAGTGAACATAAGACATTAAATGTTGAGAAAATTGTCTTCTGGATTGAAGTTTTCTACATGACTACTAGTATAAAATTAATCAAAGCAGTATAAATATGTTATCTACATTGTGATAGATACATATTAAGCTTAAAACTAAAATTTTATTAGCAGTGTATCATTTAATGAAATGGATGGGGCTGATTTTTCCAGATGGTTTATTTATCTTTGAATGACACTACTACTTAAAGCTCGATTGGGACTTAGGCCAAGGATTGATTCTATTTCTCCTTTATTGTTGTGAGGTTTTTTGTTTGTTTGTTTGTTTGTTTTGGCTTGTGTTTTGTGGGTTTTTGTTTTTGTTTCTGTTTTTGAGATGGAGTCTCACTCTGTCACCCAGGGTGTGGTGCAGTGGTGTGATCTCAGCTCATTGAAACCTCCACCTCCCAGGTTCAAACAATTCTCATGCCTCAGCTTCTGGAGCAGCTGGGACTACCGGCACGTGCCACCACGCCTGGTTGATTTTTTGTATTTTTAGTAGAGATGGGGTTTCATCATGTTGGCCAGGCTAGTCTTGAACTCCTGACCTCAAGTGATCCATGCCCCCTAGGCCTCCCAAAGTGCTGAGATTACAGGCGTGAGCCATCACACCTAGCCAACTTATTGTTGCTTTATAAATAAATGTATAAACTGAGAAAACTTGTTCACCAAAAATGTGTAAGTCAGAATGGAGTTTTGTTCTATCACGAAATATTTTGAACTTCTTCCAAGGTTCACGCTTAAAACCACATATCCAGCTATCATTCAATGATAGTGAATTGTACTTATTTTATTAGCGCAGCTGCCAGACTAGGACTAGGTCTTTGTCTTGAACCATTGGATTTTCACAAAGGACTCCAGCCCAGTCCTTGGGAGCATTTGTTGTCAAAAAGTAGTCAGTGTTATCTCGTATTGCCCCTGACCAGGTGCTGGTCTTCATAACCCGGGTGTGCATTGGGGTAAAATCCAGGGTGGTGGGGGTCCTGCCCAGGTCTGCTTGTACTATACAAGGTAGGAGATGAGCAAACACAGAGGAGTAACTGCAGCTCCCAGGCTGGTCAGGTTAAGGAGAAATTGAGGATGTGGAAGGCATAGACATTGATTTCTTTAAAGTAGTCTATGTGTACAGATGCTCACCTGCAAAGTCAGCATGACCCCGGGAATGCATGACCCTCAGACACAAATGAACGTCAGCAGCCCATAGACTCCAGGAGCACACAGACCCCAGAAACACATGGACCCCGAAAACAGGGACCCCAAGAACACACAGGCCCCCAGAACAAGGATCCCTGGAGCCCAGTGATGCTGAGAACGGGAACCCCAGGGCACAGATATCCCAGCAGCACATAGACCCCAGAAACACACAGACCTTGAGAACAGGAACCTCAGGAGCACAGGGCCCCAGCAGCACGCAGACCCTGAGAACAGGGACCCCAGGAGAACACAGACCTCAGAAACTCACAGACCCTGAGAACAGGGACCCCAGGAGAACACAGACCTCAGAAACTCACAGACCCTGAGAACAGGGACCCCAGGAGAACACAGACCTCAGAAACTGACAGACCCTGAGAACAGGGACCCCAGGAGAACACAGACCTCAGAAACTCACAGACCCTGAGAACAGGGACCCCAGGAGAACACAGACCTCAGAAACTCACAGACCCTGAGAACAGGGACCCCAGGAGAACACAGACCTCAGAAACTCACAGACCCTGAGAACAGGGACCCCAGGAGAACACAGACCTCAGAAACTCACAGACCCTGAGAAAAGGACCTCACGAACACATGGACCTCAGAAACTCACAGACTCCGAGAACAGGGACCCCAGGAGCGCAGGAACCCCGAGAAGGGGGACCCTAGGAGGACATGCATCCTGAGAATGGGGGCCCCAGGAGCACACACACCCTGAGAATGGGGACCCTAGGAGCACACACGCCCTGAGAATGGGGGCCCAGGGAGGACACACACTCCAAGAATGAGGCCCCAGGAGCACATGCACTATAAGAATGGAGACCTCAGGAGGACGTGTATCCCGAGAATGGGGACCCCAGGAAGATGCACACCCTGAGAATGGGGTCTCAGGAGGACATGCACCCCAAGAACGAGGACCAGAGGAGGACACGCACTCTGAGAATGGGGACCCCAGGAAGATGCACACCCTGAGAATGGGGTCTCAGGAGGACATGCACCCCAAGAACGAGGACCAGAGGAGGACACGCACTCTGAGAATGGGGACCCCAGGAAGATGCATACCCTGAGAACGGGGACCTAAGGAGGACATGGACCCCAAGAACGGGACCCCAGGAGGACATGCACTCTGAGAACGGGGGCCTCAGGAGCACATGCATCCGGAGAATGGAGTCCCCAGTAGCATATGCACCCTGAGAACGGGGACCCAGGAGGACACACACCCTGAGAATGGAGACATCAGGAGCACATGCACCCCAAGAACAGGGACCCCAGTGTGACTATCACTGTTTAAGGGAGCCGGGCTATCAGAACAAAGAGCCACTCTTTTTCCAGAAGCTACCACCCCGTGCCCTGTGTGAGTGTCCGTCTGTGACACTTGCGGGGTGAGTCCTGAGAACTCGTGTCAGGGCCATGGAGAAGGAAATGACCTGGAGAAGAATATATTCTGACGGGGCATCCGCTCTCAGCAGCCGCTGTCCTCTGAGCATGGGCTCCTCCTGGAAAAGCCCCAGCTGCAGGAGCCGGTGGCCGGGAGGTAGGGGTGGGCCCTGCACCTGAGCATGGAGGAGGCTGACAGCTGAACCACCACAGGGCAGGTCAGTGTCTAGCAGCCTGGTCTGTCGCGTTTCTGTGCCTGCACCCCTCACAGGTTGCTCAGCTAGTCCAAGACGGCCCCATGCCAGTGCGAACACCACCTGCTCTTGCCCACCCCACATGAATGGACTCCAGGGAGGGACCCCACTCAGAGCCACCAGGAGGATGCCGCCCACAGAATAAATCACAGCCCCTCCAGGAGGCTGCAGCCCGACAAGCCTGAGAGCCAGCCCTGTTCCCTGCCACGGTGTCCAAAGACCAACGAATTGCTCAAGTATCCCCCGGCTGCCAGGCATAAACCAACCGAAATCCCTCCTGCCTCATTTCCTCACATCTTGAGGAGGCAGCGCCAGGGAGATAAATGTCAAAACCCACTTACTGAGCCTATAAAGAGCTCACTGTGAAGCAAGAGGGTCGTCACTCGCAAGCTTCCCCTGGTGCCTGGCATTCGCAGAGAGAGCAGCACCCACCTCTGGGCCAAAGAGAGAGTGGAGTCCTCGGGTAATGAGGCAAGATCCCCAGACGAAGAACTTCCAAAGAGAAGGCAGGACACTCGGGGAGCACAGGCTCAGGCCTTCCTAACTGAATGCACGCCTGAACTCTCGGGCACATTTAGAGCTGCAAAGACCAAGAAGGAAATAATGTAGCATCCCCCAAATTCCAGAGCATTATTGGGAATGTCCTAGGCAAGGTAGCAGGGGATGGTGGTTATGGACAGGTGGGGGTCCAAGCCCAGAGGAGTGGAGAGACCACAGTGAAGAGCTCAGGGAAAATACAGAGGGCGTTTTGCTGCCCACAGAGATCAACAGAGGAAAGTGGGGCTGGCTCAGAGGATCCCAGGAAGACCCCCAGAAGGGCAGAGCAGCCAGGTCATCACCAACTCAGCTCCGGAGCAAGCGGCCCTGGACTGCAATCCCAGCTGGGTCCTGGCGGGTGTGAGACTCGGTAAAGGCAAATGACCCACCTCTCTGAGGCTCAATGTCATCCGCTGTAAAAGAAGATAATGGGCCTGACGCAGTGGCTCATGTTTGCAATCCCAACACTTTGGAAGGCCGAGGCAGGTGGTTCATCTGAGGTCAGGAGTTCAAGATCAGCCTGGAGCCTGGTCAACACGATAAAACCCCGTCTCTACCAAGAAAATACAAAAAAATTAGCCAGGCGTGGTAGCAGGTGTCTGTATTCCCAGCTACTCAACTGGCTGAGGCAGGAGAATTGCTTGAACCCAGTAGGCAGAGGCTGCAGTGAGCTGAGATCGCGCCATTACACTCCAGCCTGGGCGACAAGAGCGAAGTTCCACCTAAAAAAATTTTTTTTTAATTTAAAAAAAGATAATGGCAAGTCCTTGTGCATAGGACCTGGCAAGTATTAAGTCACATCAGACAGGGTCTGCACAGCCCCACACAGCAGGAGGCACGGGAGCCCAGGACGGGTGATTCCAGCTGACGCCCACCCAGTCCCTGGTGTGCTGAATGCTTTCCTAGGCTGCCTCCAGAGCAGCGGCGTCGTGCTCACCGCCATCGAGAGCTGCGGGGTCAGTCTGAGGACCTGGCTAAGAAGGGCTGTGCAGAACTCAAATGCAGTTTGACAAATATTCCCTGACACCTGCTCTGGGCCAGGGCTATACCAATGACTCAGGTGCCATCCCAGCCCCTGGGGGCAAACACTAATGCCTTCTGCAGGCTGTGGGGCCAGGAGGTGGCCACACACCTAGCAGACACAGTGCCCAGGCTCCCAAGAGCTGCGTGGCCTGCTCCTGCCCCTCCAGGACATGCCCAAAGGGCATCTGCTGGCAGAGCCGAGGCCTCCCTCCTGAAAGCCCAGATGCTCAGAGTTGGCCTGGCCCCAAGGGCTCCAAGGAGCTATTTTCCTCTTTCTCTCAGCACCCGGCTCACTTACAGCAACAGCCAAATAATTACCAAGTAATTATAGTTTACAGTCCGTAGTTTTGCTTCTGAAATAAAATGTAACCATGGTACTAATTTCAGATGACAAAGGAGCAGAGATACACTCTGGACTTCAGGAACGTGCTCCATGAGAGCCGAAGGCTCTGCCCATGCCTGTCCAGCCAGAGGACTGCCCCGCTGTCAGACCCTGGGGCACACTCAGGACTGGCCTGACTCATTCCGCCCAAGAGGACCCTCGAGGCTTCAGTACTAACCAGCAAACAAACTCCACTGATGACAGCACAGCAAACCTCTGGGAATCCGTGCATGTCAATTCCAGTGGATTCTGGAAAGTCTTCGTAGGCTAATAAGTAATAACAGCCCAATTTTTGTGACATCCCATAAGCTTATTTTTGCAATTTGAAACAACTGAACACTGAATTGCATTTTCCATTTAGCCCAGCTACAAATCCCACAATTGCTACTTTAAAAGCTACTGAGGCTTTGTGATGTTGCCTTAAAGAACCAAAGGACAATTATTGGCAAAAAAACAAACACCAAAAAGTAATTTTATGCATGGTAGTCCCTTGCTGCAGAGGCCTCTTAAAAAGAGGCGGGTGAGCAAGGGGAGCGTTGCTGGCTCGTTTCCTTTGTCTGGTTCCAGGTCTCCTGACACTCCACAGCCCTCCGTCTGTGCCATCAATGTGGCTCCGGACCACTAAGGACTCAGGCTGCTTTGTGAGGCCCCCTTTTGAGCAAAGCATCGTAATTAAAATTCACAGCAGATGCTATTGAAAACATGTAATCTACGCACAGAGGAAAAACAGTGAAACAGAGAAATATACCGAGCCTGGAAAATTACTAAAGAAAATTTCAAATAACAAAACAAACACAAAAAAAGAACATTCCATTAACAACATAAAATAATTCCTCTTCCGGGACGTACTTGGTCCTTCTCCTCCTTCCACCGGCTCTGCTCAGGCTGGCAGGATGTGCACCAGGTGGAAGTAGCCATGGACTCTGCCTTCTTCCTTCCAGGACTGTTTGCCCTGAGAGCTCTTCTCTTTGCCAACGATAAGCCTAAATTCTAGAAGAAAACATGAGCCACCACACCTGTGCTCTCTCCATCCTTGAGATCCTGCTGCAATGAGGCAGGGTGCCCAGCTGTGCTCTGGCCTGTCAAATGTGGACCACAGTGAGCCTCCAATCCCAGGTTTTACCCACATTTCCCTCTAAGAGGTCCCTCACCCTCTTCCAGTCCCACTCACCAGTGAAGTATGCCAGATGACCTCTAGGATGAACGACCCCTGAGGCACTGAAGGACTGTGTGGAGCCTCCTCCACCCCCCAACTCACATGGAGCAGTGACACGAGAAAGAAGTCAACTTGTATTGGGTGATGCCACTTAGGCTTTGTTTGTGGTTTATCTGTTTGAACAGCTGGGGTTCCCATTTGCTCTAAAACACCATCTGCCACCCCACTTATTCCACAAGCTCAAAGACTCACCCTGGTCCCAGCCTCCTCTCTCCTGTCCCTCCAGACAACGCCCAGCGCCACCCAGGGTCTCCTGCTCAGAGGGAGGTGGAGGCAGCATCTGGGGGAGAAGGAGGGGGTACAAGCAAGAGCCAGGAGGTCACGTCTGCGCAGGGTCTCTGCGGAAAGGGGGGCTGGGTTTCCCAGATTCCTCCACGTCTCGGAGTCAGACAGAATGTTCTGGAGAAGCCATCCTGAGCTCACAGGAGCTCAGTCCGAGAAAATCAAAGTGTTTCAAACAGACCAGGAGCCCAAAGCTGGGAGTGCCATCCCTCCCTTGTCATGACCCACGGGGACTTCTGGAGGAGAAGCTGTTCCACCTGCCACACACGCTGCCAGGGATCTGGGGTACCACCAGCACCCCAGAAGCTAACCATGAGTTCTGTCCGTGCTCACTGTCTTAGTCTGTTTTCTGTTGCTTGTAATGGGATGCCTGGAACCGGGTTATTTAAAAAGAAGACAAAATGTGTTTCTTACACTTATGAGGCTGAGTTCAAAGTCAAGGGCCACATCTGGTATGGGCCTTTTCGCTGGTGAGGACTCTCTGCAGAGTCCTGAGGTGGCCCAGGGCATCACACGGACAGGGCCTGAGTGTGCTCACGTACCAGCTCAAGTCTCTATTCTGCTTCCTGCAAATCCACCAGCCTCACTCCCATGATAACCCACTAATCCATCAATTTGTTAATCCAATAATCCATTAATCCGTGACTGAATTAATCCTTCATGAGACCCAATCACCTCTTTAAAGCCCCACCTCTCAATAGTGCCACATTGGGAATTAAATTTCAGCCTGAGTTTTTGAGGGCACAGATATTCAAACCACAGCACTCATCCTGCCCTGGATGGTCAGACTCAGTGGGTGAGTGGCGAGAGGCCCGAGGTGGTGCAGAGCCCTGGCCCTGGGGATAGGACCCGGCACCCTCCCCGAATCCTGCCTTCACGATCACCTGCTCCCCTGGCAGAAGGCACGCAGCCCCCTCGACGCTGCCCATTCCCCTCTCACCTTTCCGCTGGGGTTACCACAACAGTTGCATTAGAAGGCAGCGGTGGAATCACGTTATGCACCTAATTCACACTTTTCTGGGAAAGTGCACCCCAGCTGAGCTCCCACCAATGGGAAAATTAGGGATGAGAAGCAGCAGCAACCTGCAAGCTAAACTACTGACACTGCACTCTGCATCCCAGATGACCTGGTAAGGAGTTCTCTGGGAGAAAGATGGGCTAATATGATTTAAGTCTGGTTTATCCCTAATCCCCCAAATAGCTACCGCTATAAGCCAAGCAAAGAGGACCATCGTTATCTAAAAAGGGGTGCACATTTTGAGGCTAGTGCCTGAGGAAGAGTGAAATTCTGTGTGCTCTTGGTCATCCGGGTCCAGCACACACTGACCCCACCATGTTTACTCCACGTCAGAAAGCACGTAAAACGGAGGCCTGCGCCTGAGCAAAAGGTCAGTGTGAGGTGGGGGGGTCTCTCTTACCCCACAGGTTCCTACGGCTCCAGGACTTTCTATTACTCCTATCGCCACTGGTCCCGGGGACTCAGGCAAAGTAAGTGCTAGGCGGGGCGTCTCTGTCCCCCTACAGGTTCCTACTGCTCCAGGTGGTAGGATATTACTCCTATCGCCCCTGGTCCCAGGGACTCAGGCAACAGCATGAGGGACTGGCCATCCTCCCCTGGTCTCACCTGCCAGCAAGAGAAGGGGCCAGGTCTTCCTGCTCTCACTTTTCTCGGGCACAGGAATAAAGAGCCAGGAACAGGATTGGAATCCTGCCTCTCCCACTTGTGAGCTGAGGAACCTCTAGCGAATTTTTGCCCACCTGCGCATCTCCACAACTATCAAATGGAGGTGATGAGCGCTACCTACACTCTCCCTCGTAAAATAAAAGGAGCCTCTGAATGTGCTCAAAATAGCCCTGGTGCACAGGGTGAGCATGTGA